>NC_081142.1:25187766-25510781 GCF_958295425.1 Solea solea | reverse complement strand
GATCAACTCATGATAAAATGCACATGACTGTGCACTTTACTGTGCATGAGTTGATCTTTTAAAAAGTAAAAAGTTCATTGCTAAATCTCAGTGGATTGTTTGGTTAAACGCGTCAGAGCTAACCTCGGTCGCTTCTTTCAAAGTGGCTACAGTTAAAGTCCTGATACGTCAGTCATTTTTACTGTATTGAAAAATACGTTTATATAACTCCAGGGGTGGAGTGGTTCAGTGCTTAAGACCGGTACCATGTGTGCAAAAGACATCATGGTCGCAAGTTCAACTCCACCCCTGGCTGATTGTACTCAATTCCCTTGTAAGTCGCTTTGGATAAAAGTGTCATAATGTAATGTAATGTAATAACTGTATAACATTCAAGGACCTGCTGTTCTGTAACTGGAGAATTGCATGAACACATCCTTGCTCTTAAGGGAAAAATCCACTGTAATCCACACAACTGACAGTCTCATATACTGTAGCAGCGCTGCCACATCCTTGTAGCATCTCCTTCAAGAAGGATGGCTACATCCATGGGATCCTCTCCATCCAGGGGGGTGGAGTGACTCAGTGGTTAAGACTGGTACCCTCATTGAGGTAATACGTTTTGGTGTATAGTGGTCAAGTTTGCCCATGAAGCTAGTCTTCCTTAAGGAGAAGGTGTAAAGAATCTGGAAGAAAATTGTTGAGAGGAAAACAGACGGGGTCCGTGCAGTCTGCCCAGGGGTTCTGCTCGGCGGGCCAGGGTTGGCCCGGTCAGTGCGGGAGGATCCTCTCTTTGATCACTGGATCTTTGATGGCGCTGATGTAACTTGTTTTCAAAGTTTAAAACAAAGTAATAATGTGCAAGTGGTAACAAATGAAATGTGATGAAGACACACATAAAGTGCAGAAGAAAGAGATCCAGTGCAGACACGTGAGTTTACATACATTTAATAAATACATGTATGTGTATATATGGATATAAGTCATGTATACACATCCATGAGTGTGACTGTGACTGTCTTCTCACTCAAACATAAACATCTCTTGACCTTGTGTTCACATCCTTATTTAGAAGCATCTCCATAAAAACCTTTTAAAGTGCTTTAGTTTTTGGCTGCGGGACATGGACCTCAGAGCCAACTCGCTTTTTCCGATATTTACTGTCCAGCAAGAACCTGCGTCGCTCACTCCGTTCATATTTAATTATATAGTAGTGCTGTCAACGTTAAATCATGGATGATCAGGATGAAGGGATGAAAAGTCATTGGCGTTGAGATCCCTCTCATAATCTACCCTGTCCCCCGATAATGTAAACAAAGTACTCTGCCTCAGTAACTGGCTGAATGTAAACAAGGAATAAACCAAATTGTCTCTATGGAGTGAAAATGCACATGTGCACCTGTTTGAACTGGAACTGGCACAAAGATGGAACATACTGTATTTATGTTACTAGTTCATATAAGAAATAATTTCAGCTGATGTCTGATTTTATTGGCCTTGGTTTTTGAAAAAGTGATTTGAATCATTTAAAATGCACTCAGGTTAAGCTCCGCCCCCTCACCTGAATCCTCCAGACTAATGAAACAGTGAAAATGTCACATGTTCACTAACATTAAAGGCGACATAGAATGCTTGTATCACACATATATGTTAGTTATGGAGGTCTACTTACATATATTAACTTGTTTTCATGGTTAAAAACCTCCTAATCGCTGCAAACGAGCCGATCAAAATATCTCCTCACTGACGCTCTCGTCAGCCGCGCTGTTTCAGACCATAACCACACCCCCAGAATGTGGACTGTGTTGTGATTGGCCAGCCAACGAGAGCTTTCCTACTGTCCTGTGATTGGCCAGGTACCTGGAAGTGACGTAATAGATAGGCCAGCTCTCAGATACACAGCTCCCCCTCTGGCACGGTGGATGCTCTGCATCTCAGCAGCTACAACGAGAGTAGTAATTCTTCTTCTGCGGTTGAATGTACGCAACCGGATGTGCCCAGACTAGTGCCCGCACCGGGAGGCGCTATGGTGGTGAGAGGAGTGGTGAGGATTTCTGATGACAACATCAAACTAAGGAACTGCCGATCCGCTTCGCAGAGCCCAGGAAAACAATAAAACCCTATTTTCTCAGCAGTGGCTGAACTGTTGTTCTGAAACTTTAGGGTTTCATAAACGAGGTAATGACGCAGATACACACACACAAACGCAGCGTTAATTGGAGCTTCCGGTCTATGTGGGCTTTAATAGTCAGTAACCCTGAACCTTGTGTTACCATGGTAACCTACACCTTAAAACACACACAAGAGCCTTTTTGTGTTGATTCTACGTTCATTCCATGATTTTATATAAACAATTATCTGTTATTAGCCTCAGGTTTATTTTTGCAATTAATCGCAATTAATTACAGAAAATTGCATTGAATTAGTTAATTTTCACAGCGAAGTAAACATGTAAAAACATTAAAATAAGCAGAAATGAGATGTTATTCACCCTTTCACTGTAACTGTGTGTGTGTGTGTGGTTCATGACTTCTTTCAGTTAAAATAAACTTTTCTTTGTTTCTTCTTCTGTAGTTTGTTCTTGTAGAAAGTCACTGACCTTGACCTTGGCCATGACCTTGAAGACTTGTTGATTCTCTAATTTTTCATGTTTCATTTTGGTTTGCATCCTGATCCGTGCCCTGATCCTGATCTGTGTCCTGATGATCTGTTCTTTTGTGATATTTGAGCTGTGATTCGTGTTATAATCTTGTTTTCATCTCTGTATTCATGTAGAATCAGTTCCACCTGCAGATGATGACAGGGATTCCTGACTCTGGTCTGTCTGATCTGGTCTTGGGAGTTCTGCGGCGGTCCGGTTGGAGGGAGGGGACTGTGGTTCTGTGTCGCGGCTGGGAGGAAACGCAGACTCTCCTGCAGCTCCTGGAGGGTCGGAGCAGTGCATTGTGGGACAGCCAATCTTGGGTCCCCTTGAACATGCAGGCCCTTCTGAACCTGACACAGTGGTCACATGACGACACGCAGATCCGTCATTTTCTGTCCCAGCACTTCAGACAGAAGCAGCCTCTGCCAGCGTCGGTGCTGCTGTTTGGTTCTGATCCACAGTGTGCAGCTGCAGTACTGCGCAGTGCTCAGGACTTGGGCCTCACCTTACCCACGATGCACTGGGTGCTGGGCCAGCCACTCAACCCTGAAACACTTCAGACCATTGGGCTGCCTCTTGGTCTTCTGGCGTACGGACAGGTGAACCGTAAACCGCTGGACTTTTACATCAGAGACGCTCTCCAGCTCATCACTACGTCCATCACTGCGGCGTCTGTGCTGAGACCAGAACTCTCACTGATTCACAGCTTTGTCGACTGCTACAACAAACACACTAAACAAGAGGTGACATCATCAGGACAGTATTTGTCCAGGTAAGTCACATCTGTGTCACTGACTCCTCCCCCTGCAGGTGGGGGTTCACGTTCATGAACTGGATCTGTTTTCTCTGAGATATGAAACTTGTTATTGTTGCTGAGATAAACACCATAAACTTTACCCTTCAATGTGTTAACTTTGAAATATCAAAATTCAGTTTACCATGGTCATTCAAAGGTCAACGATCTATGAGGTGACCTCTCACCTGTTTGTCTCCTTTTTGCTCTGTAGGTTTTTGTCCAACGTGTCTTTCTCTGGTGTGACGGGTCTGGTCAGAGTTCTCCAGGACCAGTCTCAGGTCTTAACCTCACAGCGATTTCACATTTGGAGCCTGCGACGAAATGCTCTGGGTCAACCGTCCTGGGTGACAGTGGGAACCTGGGAGGGAGGTCAGCTGCAGTTGGAAGATCAGGGATTATGGCAAAGACACAGACATCACCACAGGACAGAGGGATTGGGCAGTAGGGCCAGGGTTCGCTGGAGGGCAGGGACGCCTGTGATGGGGAGTCGTGTCCGCGTGGTGACTCTAGTGGAACATCCCTTTGTGTTCACCTTTGTGTTCACGCGTGATGCAGATGTTGAGGGCACCTGCACAGCCGGACAGTTCTGCCTGGATGCTGGAACCAACAGCTCAGAGACTCTGGAGAGGTTCTTTAGGGAAGTGGCAGAGGGAAACAGCAGCTTTCTCCCTGCACACTACAGCAAGTGTTGCTATGGTTACTGCATTGATTTGCTGGAGAAGCTGGCCGAGGACCTCGGCTTTGAGTTTGACCTTTACATTGTCGGAGATGGGAAGTATGGTGCGTGGAAGGGGGGTCGGTGGACTGGGCTGGTGGGGGATCTTTTGAATGGACTGGCAGATTTGGCTGTCACCTCCTTTAGTATCAACTCGGCTCGAAGTCAGGTGATTGACTTCACCTCACCCTTCTTCTCGACCAGCCTGGGTATACTGTTGCGCAGTAAAGATACGGCAGCTCCCATCGGAGCCTTCATGTGGCCCTTGCATTGGTCCATGTGGGTTGGTGTTTTCCTGGCACTGCACATCACAGCACTCTTCCTCACACTGTATGAGTGGAAGAGTCCATTTGGAATGACACCACACGGACGCAACAGAATGAAGGTGTTCTCATACTCGTCAGCTCTGAACCTGTGTTACGCTGTCCTGTTTGGGCGTACATTTTCCACCAAGACACCAAAGTGCTGGACTGGTCGGTTCCTGATGAATCTGTGGGCCATCTTCTGCTTACTAGTGCTGTCCAGCTACACGGCAAACCTTGCTGCTGTCATGGTGGGAGAGAAAACCTTTGAGGATGTCTCAGGGATCCACGATGCCAAGGTGACAACACCTGATATGTGTCTGATGTTTTAATGTTTGTCTGATGTTCTGTTTGTCTGATGTGTGTGGTGTTTTGATGTTTACCAGGTTAGACATGATCATAAAGACACATTGTCAGTCTTGTGTTGGCCTTTATTAAGACTAAATGTAAGTTAATCATTTGTGGTGTATGAATTATGACTTTTATTTCAAAAAGTGTGTGTGTCAGGACCAGTAGTCCTTTTACGGGAGCCAGGTCTTAAATAACATAACCCTAAACATGACTGCTGTTAATTTCCACTGATTTTATTGTCTGTCAGTATTTTCATACATGATAACATCAGAAATTATCTTCATCACTTTTTTGTCTCCATCATATTTTAGCTGCACCACCCCTCACAGGGTTTTCGTTTTGGGACGGTCCGAGAGAGCAGTGCTGAGGATTACATGAAAAACAGTTTTCCAGAGACACATGAGTACATGAGACATTTCAATGAGCCGACCACACCTGAAGGAGTCGCTGCACTCAAGTAAGAGGACCGAGGACACAGACGCCTGACTGGTCTCATCAGATGTTAATGTTTGAATATCAGCTCATGATTTCCTCTTCCTACACAGATATTGTTTCCAGTTGTACTCATTGTTGTCACTCTCAGCCATTTTAGTGCCGTAACCACATTGCTGTATGTTGCTGGTTGCTATAGTAACCATGTCTCTGTGTTGAAGGACAGATCCCCCTCGTCTTGATGCTTTCATCATGGACAAAGCTCTACTGGACTATGAAGTTTCCATCGATGCTGATTGTAAACTGGCAACAGTTGGAAAACCATTTGCCATTGAAGGTAACAATGTGTTTATATGTCTGTGACAGATCAGAGCGCCTGTGGATCAGTGGTAGAGCAGGTCACTTTTTTAACCAACTTATTAGTGGAGTAAACAATAACTGTGTGTAAATAACTGACCCTTACCCAGGTTATGGCATCGGTCTCCCTCAGAACTGTCCTCTGACGTCCAACATCTCTGAGATCATCAGCAGATATAAATCAGACGGATTCATGGATCTGCTGCACGACAAGTGGTACAAAGTGGTTCCGTGTGGAAACAGAGTGTTTGCTGTTACTGAGGTCAGTTTACATTTACATAAATATATTACACACTCTTTATGTTTATAAACTGCTGTTGTATGTCATTTCTGAGTGCTGTTGTGTTGTTGTGTGTCAGACTCTTCAGATGGGGATCGGTCACTTCTCAGGACTCTTTGTGTTGTTGTGCTTTGGAGTGGGTGGAGCTTTGCTGGCTCTGGCAGGTGAACATGCGTTCTATCGACTTGTCCTGCCACACATCCGCCGCCGACAGAAGCTTAAGTATTGGCTGCACACATCACAAGTGAGTTTCTTTATTTTTGTTCAACAAGAAAACAAGAAATGTATTGTTAACTTTTCTTGAACAAAATCATGAAAAACAGTTGAATTATCCTCTGGAAACTTTCCCAACACTAAAACTCGGCCTCTTGTTCTAACAAGACCTTATGAAAAGTGACAGAAGACATTTTTGTTTGACAGAAAATCCATCGAGCTCTGAACATGACGTATGATGACGTGAAGAAACAGCGATTGGACAAAGGAAAAAGGTCCATCAGTGTTGTTATTCATTGTTTTAGAATTGACCTGATAATGTATAAATGTCACACAGCAAAGTCATCAAAAGACATCAATGCAAACAGTGTAAACATCAATGTAAACACCATTGCAAACATCAATGCAAACATAAGTGTAAACACCAATACAAACATCAGTGCAAACATCAGTGTAAACATCAATGTAAACAACAATGCAAATATCAGTGTAAACATCAATGCAAACATCAGTGTAAACACCAATGCAAACATCAGTGTAAACATCATAGCAAACTTCAATGTAAACATCAGTGTAAACACCAATACAAACATCAGTGTAAACATCAGTGTAAACATCAGTGCAAACATCAGTGTAAACATCAATGTAAACAACAATGCAAACATCAGTGCAAACATCAGTGCAAACATCAGTGTAAACATCAGTGTAAACACCAATGCAAACATCAGTGTAAACATCAATGTAAACAACAATGCAAACATCAGTGTAAACATCAAAGTAAACATCAGTGTAAACATCAATGTAAACAACAATGCAAACATCAGTGTAAACATCAAAGCAAACTTCAATGTAAACATCATTGTTAACATCAGTACACATCAAAGCAAACATCAAAGTAAACATCAATGCAAACATCAATGTAAATCCTAAAGCAAATCTTTTCTTTTTGTGTTCAGCTGTAAGTTACTAAACCCTCAACCTCCCTGTGGGCCACCGGCTCCTGGGCCCCCGGCTCCTGCGCCCCTGGCTCCTGGGCCCCTGGCTCCTGGGCCCCCAGCTCCTGGAGTCTCAGCTAAGTGGAACAATGAGACCAGAATGGACACTGCTGCTGTCCTCTCAGATGCTCGAGACTTCAAACAAGTGAATTTTAACCTGGAGACCCTCAACACCCGGCGCCTACTTGCTCGACTTGCTGCTTCTGATATCAAAGGAGGTGGAGCTAAATGTCAGGTGGCAGAATCAGCCAATCGTACAGCAGAGACAAACTGCATGGTTTGTGAGAACGGAGGACCAGCAGCCTCTCTTACCAGCCTGGTTCGGTCCCTACCCTCCGTCTCCTCGTCCTCGTCTGCTCAACCCAAAGCTGCTGCTCATTCTCTTGTACCTGTAGTCAGTCCCCCTGCAGCCTCGCCCTCTGCTGCAGTGGCCCCGCCCCTCACAGGTGAGCTACAGGAGCTGAAAGACCAGATTGAACAGATGAGGGAGAAGTTGAGAACAGCGTTGGCAAGACGGGCTGAGATCCAGACCAGTCTTTCCAACCCTGCTGCCACAGTAACAAACAACATTCCTCCGGTAACCATGACAACAACAGTGACAACACCAACAAATACAGGAGTTCTGGCAAACCCCTCACCTGCCGTTGCCATAGCAATGCTGTCCCCTGCCAAGAAGTGTGTGATGACGATGACGGAGCCTCGTCTCAAAGTTTTGTCCAAAGTCCGACCCGTTCACAGAGGACTGTCCATTCAAAGGACGTGATGTCTCTGAGCGGGTCACATGACCCTGTTAATAGTCACATGACAAGTATATATTTTACAAGGTTTAACAGCAATAATAATAATACAGTTTATAATAAAACTGAAAATTCTTCCTAATGTTTTTCTTGTTGAACTGAAATGTAAAAAATAATCTTAATAGATTAATGAAAATATTAAATCAACCCTTAAAGTAACACAATGTAGGATTTGCTCTCAGGTTCCACCTGCAGGTGGTAAACGGTAGTGAAGCAGGATTTTTAATGACGATGTACTCAACTTTTATACAAATATGATGACATTTTATTTTTTAATATATTATAAACTAACCCTTTGTCTTTATAATGTTGTTCTCAGAGTGACCTTTGACCCTGTGATGATTCTCACACTGTTCTGAGTTTATGTTCAAAATGATCTTTTTTTAAACATTTGAAGGTTGAAATCCTACATTATGTTACTTTATTGTCTCAGAGACACATTTATGTGAATATTAGATCAAAACATTTGTACCATTTAACACGTCTTCTTCTGGACTATGAGACATTCACTGTTCTGTCTCTTTGTCTCAAAGTTCTTCTGAGGATGAATATTAGATTATATATAGATATGAGTATTATATTCATCTGTCTTATATAAATATGAATAATGAGTGAAACTATGTTTTAAAATAATGTGTTCATGATGTCATTTCTTAAAACTTTGACCTTTGACTTTTACACAGAATTGAACATATTTACTCCAAATCCACATTCTGTCAATTCACATTAACACAGGTTTATCTGAATCTGATCAAATTCAGACTTTTTAACGTTGCTTGATGTTGACGTAGGATTTCCCATAAATATGTAACAAATAAACTATATTTTTCTGAAGACTCTAGATCAATGTATTCTTATTTGTATTCTTCCAGGGACAATTAAGGATTATAGTTGAGGATTAGGAACAGGAATATCAGAAATATTATCTCCAGTTTGTTATAGATGTCTCTTCAGTGGACAGAGACATGATTCTCTTTGTTTAACTCTCATCACTGCACACTTTCATTTATGACTCATTTTCTTTGCAGGACCTGGATTTTCTGTTCCATGAGTCCAAATCAGTCTCTGTCCAGTCTCAGTTCACCAGCAGAGGTGGACAACTGGTCTGTGTCCACAGTGTTCGGTATACTTGTCCTGTGTACACTCATATACCAAAGTTTACTTTTAATTTAATAAGGACTTTATAGTTTACTGAATTTTTGTTAGATTAACAGTGTGTGTGTGTGTGTGTGTTCACATAGATGGACATAGATTATTGTGAACCTGTTAAATAGTTAACTTCAATATTAATGTGATGTAGATTTAATTCTCTGATAATAGGCTGCGTGAGAGGGTGTGTAAGACTGAGTAAAACTGGACTGGAGTTCAAATATCATGATCATTTGCGAAGGATCTCTTACCCTGTTATGGACATTTAGTACAGTTTGTAAATAAAGCTTAAATCTTTAAATAAACCCTTAACCAACATTTCACCCTTCATATCATTTAGATTTATTCTTTGGCTTAATCTGGAATGTTTTACAGTTTGGTCGAGTATGAATGAAAAACACTTGAATGACCTTGCAGTCTTTTCTAAACTTTTATTGCTGACATGGGATTGAAACGGAGTCAGTGCTTCAGTCGTGCTCTTGAGAGGTCGCTATGGCTTCAGCTGTCCACCAGATGTCACTGTTGCTGAAGCGTTGAAGCTTTTTTGACACGATTGTTGCCTCAGTGCTTCATAAGGCTTCACTTGCTCACCACTATACTTAAAAGCTACTTGTCATACTGATGCTGTCATTTGTGTTTTATGTAATATTAAAAGCTCCAGCTCACGTATTATAATTAACAATAATTAATTAACCACCTGGACCTGATATATGACTAATGTGGGGGAAGAAAACCCAACAATTAGAGAACAGCGACTTACATCTTACAGCTGCCACAACCATTACCTGTATACTGTATACTACCACCTTATAAAGTCCATACTAAGCAAAGCTTATCAAGATCATAATTCATATACAACAACTTTCTTACTTATTACTAATAAGCAATAATGCTGAGGTTATTGAGGGAAAACTCTTAGTTAATGGCTTTCTGGTTGTATAATCAGGTCATGCAGAATAAGGCATTAATAAATACTTAATTATGACTAATTAAGAGCCAATTTTACTATTTTACATGCTTATAAGCAACTAATTAATGGTGAATATGTGCTCCCTAATCTAAAGTGTTTACTCAACTGCGGCTGTTACTCGGGTACATTGAAACACATGTACATTTGAATATATACATTCTATGTTGCTGTTATAATGATACAATTTAGTAGTAAATTGTACTTTTTAATCCACTGCAATGCCAGCTTAAAACAAGAGTTATCATTATATAGTGTGTAACAGAGGATGATGGGAGATTGATAAATAAACATTAGGTAAGAGATTAGTTATACAAGTTTCATAATGCACATTATGTCGTTTAAAACTTCAAACTTAATGGCCCTTGTGTTAGAATCCAAAGCCCAGTGGAAATGTGGCTTTTATCCTCATCTCTCTTTTTCTCCACGGTGGATCACTGAGGTATTTCCACTTGTTCTGGGAAAAGCGTAACATCATTAGAAATGCAACCCAGACCACCCAGGCACAGGAGAATGCTGCTACAATTACTGTTATCTCACCAAATTGAGCAGGGCAGAAAGGATCTCTGAGATAAGGCAATGCCCAGTCCTGACAGGCTGGTTTGAAGTGAGGGATTAAACTGAGACCTGCACAGATGCTGATTCAACACAGGGGCTGTTTGTCTATGTAAACATCAACTTAAAGCAATGATGCTGGAAGATTTCTATCTTGGTCCTGCCTCTGCCATCAGAGGCACATTACACCAACAACTGAACCTACAAATCAGTGTATTTTGTTCTAGTTTATTACAAATGATGATTTGTTCATTTAAATACATTTACATACAGGAACAGTTTCACTGGCCAGTTGTAGTCTCACAAATGGAAAATAGAAGAATGGTATCAGTGACCTCATCTGGTCAAGAAAGCAAACTCACTCTGAATTGCTAAACCTCCTCTAGCAAATGTTTTCCTGCACAAGCTGCTAATGTTCTCATTTAGCAAGTGTGGCATGTGTGATTTCAAGTAGTATTTATAAAAACAGGCTGTGTGAGCAGGTGTCTCCACACATCCCGTAATGGCACATGCAGGGCTGGCACCATTGCTCATCCCTGAACCCTATTGTTCATTGTTTGTCTACTCCAGTTTTTTTCCCATGGGCCCCTGACCAGTGAGAGGAAGAGGTCACAGTAAATATTGCACTGAAGTCCTCCCTCCCTTTGATAGAGCTCCTGAAGATGGAGCAGGCGAGCCGTGGGTGAACACTTCCTTCCTGCTCAGTCCATTTGAACAGTTTTCATCACAATAACCTGTGCAGGTCTCAGCTTTTGTAAAGTACATATAGCATATATGTGTTTGCTGTGTTTTTCATTCTAACCAGCTCTCCCACAATGCTGCAACAGTTCTGCATGAATTCCATTCCTACTGGTATTTTATTCTCATAAAATATGCAATATAACGTACAAGGGAAGGAACCCTTGACCCATGTGTGGCTAATCACTAGCCTGTTGTACTCAGGCTATATACAAAGGTTTTTAAATAAACCTCTAATAGTTTGGTTTGTTTTGCTTCCTGATGTCCAACTCACCTGTGCAGGAGTCCTGTTCCCCGGCTCATATTTTGAGCATCTCTAATCAAGGTCTGTGTCAGGCTGAGGTTGGAAAAGCATCCACATGAGCACAATGGGAGTGGGAGAGTCTTTCAATATGAGTGCTGAGACATTGCTTGACACAGTAGCAGGATAATATACTGTAACTAATGATGATGGACACACTGGAAGGATTTTACACAGATCACTTTTATGAGCTGAAATGGGAAAATATATCATTTATTACTGATCTACAGTGGAGCAGTTTCTGTCCATACTGATATAATAGCTATAATTTAGCTTGTATTGGCCTCAGATTTAAGATTTATGTATTTATGATTTTTACAACACTGATTATAGAGATGAAAATGTTTGAACAGCAGGATCCATGTTACTCTGGATGCACCACTGTCACAGAGACTCCAGCAGAAAAAAGCGCCATTAAAAACATTTGCTCTGTCTTCTCACCAGGATTTTCATCATCCTACAATGACATGAATTTCC
Source organism: Solea solea (assembly GCF_958295425.1). Classification (NCBI taxonomy): domain Eukaryota; kingdom Metazoa; phylum Chordata; class Actinopteri; order Pleuronectiformes; family Soleidae; genus Solea; species Solea solea. The sequence continues at coordinate 25,498,733 of NC_081142.1, read as the reverse complement.
AGTATTGAAAGTTACTGTGTATGGACATGGAATAAAACTTCTGCACATGCAGACTCTGGGTTCCACAGTAAAGACAAACACAGAGAGACTTGACGCCATTAAACTGCACAATTCCACTCAGCACTGTGGAGCTATTTTGGTGTCTTTCAACTGATTGTGTTGTTTCATGGTCTTCAACTTAACTGTTTAGGATATTGCGCTCATCAATATTGTTTAAGATGGAGCAGACAGCTGTTAAATAACGCTCAGTATACAATCTACAAAGTAGTAAACAGGATAAACAGACACAGTTTTATAGTGAGCTGCTGTGTGTCTGCTCAATGTGGGAATGGGTTCTTAACTTGTATTTCTCAAAAACTGGGATTTTACATTTACACTGAAATTGTGCTTCAATAAATCAACGACATTGGGATCCCGGCCTTGTTTGACAGCCTCACTGACTTTCAGGTACAAATATTTACAGAGGATAAAACATCAAACATGGCTTCAGCCCTGCAGGGGGCGCCCAAGAGTGCCATTTATTAACTAGTCTCTCACTCACTGTGGATGAAAGGATGTGAGTAAATGAGAGGAAAACAATATTTTGGGAAATTATTGATGAATGATCACTGATTAACTGACACATTCATTATTATGAATGTGTCAAATAACAGACATGCCACACTGCAAACCAAAATAATACCTTTATGAATTTACCTATATATAACCAATTACCTATAAGAATTGGGGCTATAGGGCTGTATAGAAATATGATATTTTGGCACAAAAAGAAACCAGTGTTTAAGCCTACATTTAAATATATTTATAAAAAAAGCATGTATTGTTTTTTTAATGCAACAAAAGAGGCAAAGCTCCGTCATGTTAATTGCTAAAACAAGACACTGTCCAAGAAATGTATTTTATATCTTTATATAAAGACATAAAATCAGGAACAAAACAATGAAAGACTAACATCACTTTCCAGTTTGTATATTAAGCCTTAATATTCATATAGTGTGTAAAGCACAACAAATGTTGCATAGTCTAATTCTATGTTGTCCAATAATGAGATGCAGTGGTAAAATAAGAAGAAAGACAGAGAAATACAACACTCATTTACACACACATTTAAAATCTCATCAGGTCTTTGAAACTAAATTCATTTAAGTCAAAGTCAATCACTCGCCTTTCAAATCAGCAAGAAAAAAAAAGGTTTTGCTTAATTTAACTGCACACGTGTGTATGGTGATGACTGTGCATATGTGTGTACACACATACTGTAAGTACATACATACAGTGCGTGTACACACACACTGTATGTATATAGATGACAGTGTGCGCGGGCGGCTGGGGAGTTGTTTGTTGTGAAAACAGTGAGAAAGAAGACAGAGAGGAAGCTAAACATGGGCTGTTTTTGAAGTGCAGCGTGGTGTGATGCTATTGTGAACAGATTGCTCAACCAAAATAAACACAAGTTAGATTTGAAATTGTATTATTAATGGTTGGAGGCAGTGAGAGGTTTCCTGTGTTAAGTGGATGAGGCGGTGAGGGCATACAGGACAGGATGGGAAAAGAGCACAAGTGTGTAGTTCAGTGGGTTGTTGTGGTGGGTGTGGTGTGTAAAGGGAACTACAGGATTGTGTGTGATGTAGGTGCAGAGCGGGCAGTAGGGCAAACTGAGGTCACTTTCAGCCAAGTAGCTTTTTTAGCTTTGATCCCTCAGCTGAACTGGATGGAAGACATCCTGCTTCCCAGGCAAATCCTTTACATGACAAACATACTGTATATTGTAAGGAGCACGTCGTGTTTCTTCCATTGCACAGACACACTCTCGCTGGTCATTGCCCACACCATTCTCTAAATAAGGATCTGGATCTGAGCAGCATAGGAGCACAAAACATTTGATAGGATTGTGTACTGACAAGTGATGGTACATGAGTTAACATGACTGTGGGCTGCATGGTGTGAGGTTGCTTTTTAATAGGATATCTGGGTTATTTCAAGTAAAGGTCTAGTTTTCTGTAACTTACTAACTGATGCAGTTGGGAAAGTCATGTTTTTTTTTTTTCAAGATTAAAGGAGGAGGAGCACTAAGATTATCAGACAGCACTAACATAAACTCAGCAGAGGATGTACTGTACCTCCTGAGGCTGATGAAGAAGCATGGACTATCACAGGAGCTGCTGGTCCAGAAGACTGCAGAACATACCATAGATGCCCCCTGCCCTGTGTATTTATGGGAATTTATACATGTTGTTTAGATGATCTGCTGTGGCAACCCCTAAGGGGAGAAGCCGAAAGTAGCGCCTTTAGCTTTGATTACGGCACTCTGCCCATGCTCCCTGAACCACCCTTTACAATTTGAGCCCAATGAATCCTGGCATTGTCATCTTGGAATATACCATCAATAATCTGGTCATTCAGTATATTCAGGTAGTCAGCTGAACCTGGATCTGACCAACTGCAGCAACCCCAGGTCACAGCACCGCCCCCACAGGCTCCTACAGCAGGCACTGGGCATGATGGGCGCATCACTTCATCAGTTAAATCCAGGTGGTGACTTTTATTTGGCCAGTCATTGTAATTAGAAATATTCATCAGTGTATACAGACTCAAATGATTGTTTTCTTCTTCTTTCCAATAGAGGCTGTGACAAAATGTTGCTCTATAGCACTTTAAGTTGGTGAATGAAGTGGATAATGGTCAATAAATATTAGGAAGAAGACCAGTTTCTCATCATCGACACTGGACCACCGTTGCCATAGAGTTAAGTTTCTTTGTGTTCTTTCTTTCTTTATTCTGATGTGCAGGAACGGGCCATTGAAGGGACTTTGTGAGACCTGCTGTACAAAAGTTTTGACATAGTATGAAAGAAGCACAAGGATGAAAATAAAGTGAGCTACAAATAATTATTCATTACAATCCACCTTAAAGTGACATGATAGGAAAAGCTGAATAGATGTGGCACCTTTACGGTGTGAACGACAGCCTCAGACAGTGGTCTTGTGATAACCTTGTACCAAAAACAGATGTCAGAATTGTTTAATGACACAAAGCTGCAGAGTAATGATGACTCATGGATGAAGACTGTCATTTTGAAAGTCTTCATCACAATACATGATTACCTTGAGCATTAACAATGAATAGTTTTGCATAGCTAAGCAAGCAGCTCAGTTAGTGTTCAACTGACTTTGTTCGTGTGTAAAGTTTTGAAGTGTGATATTGTATTCAGCTGAATGATGAAATCAGTGTTATTTTGCTAGATGTGGCTATGCTAACAGGTGAAGTACATCCATCCATCATCTACCGCTTTATCCTCCACCGGAGAGTCGCGGGGGGAGCTGTGCCAATCTCAGCTGACATAGGGCGATAGGCGGGGTCACACCCTGGACAGTTAGCCAGTCCATCACAGGGACATATAGAGACAACCATTGACTCTCACACCACAGTGTTCAATTTACCTAATTCCCATATTGCATGTTTTTGGGCTGTCGGAGGAAGATGGAGAAAACCCATGCACACACGGGGAGAACATGCAAACTCCATGCAGAAAAGCCCATGTTCTAACCGGGTCTCGGACCCAAGAGTGCTAACCACTACACCAACCATGCGGCGAGAAATACAAACAGAATACTAAAATACTAACGACACATGAAAAGGTGATTTATTCTGATTTTGTTGTTAACATGAACTTACACAATATGTATCAAATTAGTTTTCTGCTGTGTTACTCAAATCCATATATACAGCATCTTTGAGATATAGGGGGATGTAGTATGTTATACTTATGAATGAATGTATGTACAATGCAGTCAAAAGTAATGTAATTGTTATTAGTAATCTTGTGTTTTCTATGTTTAAGTCTTTTTATGTCTACGCTCGGGTTTGTCAGTCACACTGACACAACAGCGCTGATCTTAGCTGTTGTCAGTGGGCGAATGTGCATCAATTCATACATTATATACCCAAATACAATCCCAAAAGGATTCTTTGCACAGATAAACAGTTGCCTTATTTGATATATCACTCTCTGGGGTCCAGAAAGCACCTGAACACGCACACCTACCTGCACGAAACAGAAATGACTGCTACTTTTACAGTGTATAACAAGCTACATGTCACTCAAAAACCTGCCTATTATTGTTAAAGGTAATAAAGTCTTGCATATGCAGAGCAGGGGTGTCTGGCACATTTATTGTGCATAATTCAGATGCATTCAATGTGGTGAGCCGCCAGAGAACAGGCCTGCTCCAGATTAGACTCTGTTACCGCGACCCTTGTAGCTAATCCTTGCACGTATGGCACAGGGAATGTTCCACTCCCAAGACACTGACTTTGATGAAAGCTGGGAGTTATCTCTGTGTGCAGCACGTGAACAAATACAGTGCTATTAACATAGAGAGTGGCATGAGCTGCTCCTCTTTTGTGAAGGGGCAGATGAAGCTGAACCAAAGCTTCTGAATAAACAGAAGTCAGTGGTGAAGGAGCAGCAGAAATGGAAAGCAGACAACAGCAGTAACAATGTTCTCAAACTCCAAACCCCGATGTACCGCAAAGTCGCATTAAAATGACAAAGCCTGAAAACTTAGGTCTTTGTTGTTGTTAATGTCATGCACCCTCATAAACTATGAAAAACATCCTTTTATATTTACAAAATGATTCTCCCACTTTGCCCACGAGAGTCATTAATCTCTCATCCCTTCTCATCTAACAAAAATTGCTGTTTTCAGTTGTGTACACAAAATATTAGAAGGTTCTTGTTGATTCTATGAGCTGCAGAAGGTTTTTTAGGGTCCATAATATTTTGAAATGTAATGTTCGAAAGCTTATAAAAGATAAAAAAAACAACCTTCAAATGCTTTCAGAACTTGGTCTACCAATATTTGAAGAAAGGCTTTTGATCTCTTCAGTAGGAGAGGGTGACTTGGATTGCCATGGTTCGGCTTGCAGACATGCAGATTGTGCTTAGGTTCATTCACTTTGAAATTTAATGTCTCAAAGCGTATTCATCGTCTTATTCACATTCACATTCGTGCCAGGTGCACACTACATGACGTCAGAGATGGAGAATTGCTATGCATCTAACACAACACAACGTGCTGTCACTCAGTTATCACTGCACAATCGTTTGATAATTCTCATCACAAAAACAAATATAGTCTCCAAATATGTGAGAAGCACAAAACCAGACTGAATTTAAACGAGTTTCATATCTACGGGTTGACCACTGAGCTTATACTGTAATGGTGCTGTCACTGTCACTTCTTTGTGATCTTTCTGATGAACTTCTGTTTCCAGATCAGCCTGATTTTGTTCAATCCCTCAAATTCCACCAGTTTTCTTACAAATAACCTTGGCAGACCCTCCACCGGGAAACTTGCAGTGTGCATTTTGTTCTGTAATACGTGGAGAACACTTTCCCTCATAGCTTGGCCAGGGTCAACAGCTCTCTCAGCAGATGTATTCATTTAAATGGGTCATATCAGAGTAGATCCTTATCTTTTATTTTGGCTTTGGCGCCACAACCATCCCTGCACACTATTCTGTGGCCTCTTCAATGGGCATTATTACCCCAGGAGCTCTGCTTCAAATGAATCATGTAAAGGTAGACACGTCGCGGCAGTGATGGCAGTGCGTAGGGCTCGGATTCTTCCTTCTTCCTTCAGCTTAATTCTATACTCCCCATTTATGTGAAAACATGTGAAAACTGTCATTATATTCTACGACCCCATCAAACTTTCCTCTCACCTTTAGAGGTTCATTGCTTGGTTCATTCATTTCACGGGCAGAGGGTGTAGTGAGGTGGAGGGCAGCTGATGATCTGAGAGAATGAGAGGGAGTGTGAGGATGAAGGAGGGGCAAAGATTGAGGAAAGTTTTGAAGGTGAGAAGGAGGATCTTGTATTGAAATCGTACGCGACAGGGAGCCAGTGAAGTTGTTGGAGGACGCGGCTGATGTGGTTCTATGGAGGGGGTTCTTCTGATGATGCGGGCAGCTTTTGGAGGGTTTTGTACTGGATACCAAAGAGGAGAGAGTTGCAGTGATCAAGACGGGATGTCACCAGTACACAGACGAGGCAGTGCTGTGTGGTGTTCGGAGTGATGTTATGGAGGTGGGCCGTGAAGGAAAGTGACACCCAGACTTTTTACCAGAGGGGAAGGAGGAACAGTGGAGTTACCGATGGTCAGAGTTGTATTGTTGTTTAGTTTGAGGAAGTTAGAGGAGAGCCATGATTGGACTTCCTCTAAGCAGTGGGAGAGTGGAAGTGGACCTGGTGGAGAGCTGGGTGTCATCCACATAGCAGTGGAAAGAGATCGATAATGAATAGGAGGGGGCCCAGGACAAAGCCCTGGGGAACACCACATATGACCGGGAAGGATTGGGATCTGTAGTGCTTGATATGAACAAAGTGGAAGCGGTTGGAAAGATAGGAAGTGAACAAGGTGAGACAGGTGTCAGAGAAACCGAGTGAAGTGAGTCTGTCTGGGGTGAGAGATGGTGTCAAATGCTGCAGTGAGATCTGGGAGGATGAGGATGATGAGGAGTCCAGAGTCAGCTGCCAGCAGGAGGTTGTTGGTGATTTTAACGAGGATCTGAAACCAGATCACATGAGAAGCTGCAACCAATCCCAGATGACGATAGCGTGTGTCACACCCTGGATGAGATTAAATAGTGATGATGATAATTGTTATTAATCTTATTGATTGTCTCTATTTTCTTCTCCTTGTAAATATGTCTGTCTGTCCTGGGAGAGGGATCCCTCCTCTGTGGCTCTTCCTGAGGTTTCTCCAATTTTTTCCCTGTTTTTCATCACGCGATGTGAGGGTCTAAAGACACTTGCTGTAAAAACTGTAAAACCCTTTGAGGCGAATTGTGTTTGTGATTTTGGGCTGTTGAAATTAATTGAAAATTAAATGTTTGTATTGAGTGCAAGTTTCACTTTTACTGAGAAGTAAAATGGGATAATAGGATTGGGCTACAAGAATTTTTTTAAATTACCTTTATGGTGAAGCAAAGATGGCAATCAATACATGTGAGCTGAAAAAACGGCATGCATAACAGAAATGGGCAAGAAGCAATGGCAGTGTTTTTAGTGAACCTCCAAGCCCGACTCTGGTTGGACTTCAGGTTTTGTTAACATGTTGGTGACCTCGAGTCTTTTATAAATTGCTGGTGTTTTAATAGTATACTTTGTGCTTTACCTTTTTTAACTGAAGTATTTATTTTTAAATGTTTATTTGCATTAGCACTTTATTTTGTCCCAGTTTTGTAAATGGTATGTATTTAAATACCTTTGTTTTTATGTATTTATGAATATAAATGTATTTAAATGTGTAATAAAAGTATTTTTTTGGAAAATCAAAAAAAAAAAAAGGTAGTTTGCAGGTACTATGCCTGTTGCTCCACGGTTGCGCCACGGTTACTCCACGGTTGTTCCACGGTTGCTCCACGGTTACTACACGGTTGCATCTACGGCTACAGCATCAGATCCAATTGTGAGACTATTTTATCCATGGTAGTGTTGTCATGCTGTCAATGCTTTTTCATTGTATGAACTGTTAAGTTTCATTGAAACTATTTCATTTGCGTTGAAATAATGTGATTTGGAAATATACAAGTGACAATGGATTTGATTTGATTAATTTGGAGGACAAAAGGTGTATGGTAATTTGGAGGACCTTCCGAGGGTTAAGACTGTACAGTATGTCTACTTGATACTGTTGACATGATAGAGGCTGATCATTGTTTGGCTGTCACTAACACATACTCTGCCCTAAAAGAAAACAATAACATCAACCAGTGGAGCAAGTGAGTCTGTCTCATGCGTCACTCATGGGCTGAAGAAATGTCTGGCTCTGCCACTGGTGTCAATCATGAAGTGCCTGTTTATTTATGTGTAAACATGGCAACGGTCAGTTCTTCAGTCTAGTCAGATGTTTTAACAGTTTAGACTTGTAGAGGGAGCATGAGAGCTGTGCTCTGTGAAATACTAATACTGATGTATCTCATACTTAGAGACAAACATGGACAATTTAAGATTTGAACAGAATGTGTTCAGCAATAAAACATTATTTCTACAACAATAGTTTTTCACAGCAGATCATTTTTGGTCATGATTACATTACATGTCATTTGGCAGACGCCTTTATCCAAAGCGACTTACAATAAGTGCATGATATAGATATTATTTTAATATCCTATGTTGCAACAAAGTACTTTGGTAAGGCACTTTTTTTTTAAAGCAGGCAAATTCTTATCCTATGTTCTAGAAACAGTAAAATCAGCAAGACAGGACACACCTAATAACTGACAATACCATGTTACCATTACATACCAATACCATAATAGACAATTATTTTCTATAAGGAAGTTATGACTCAGGGGTTAAATTTAGAGAAAGACGGTGGTCAGAATTTTTTAAAAAGCCCAATTATATTTGCCCTACGTAAAATGAAGTGCAAATACCTGATGGATTAGCAGATGCTCATACGAGTGAGCTCTAATGCAAAGGCACAGGCACCTGGCCTGCACTATATGCATCAACTGGGAGGCAGGGTCAGCTGAATTTGGAGACCTTGTTAGTCACAGCCCCAGTTGCCCCACAGCAGTCTGACAGCTTGGATTTACTGTCCTGTAAATTGAGCTCTTGCTCTGAGGTCTGTAGTATATAAACATGCAACCACATATTCTCCACACTTGTATGAATGTCTGCGTGTGGAGACATAGGCATATTGGTGCACTTAGAAAGAGAGAGAGAGAGAGATTATATTGGATGTTTATACAGATTGACCAGAGTACAGGTCTGATACGGCTTATCTGATTGAACAGAGCACTCATTAAATGAGCACTCATTTTTTAAATGCTCTCTCATTTTGGCATGAATTTTGCATTATAGTAACATTTTTTGAAATCCAATGTCTTTTTTTCCATAATTGACTTAAAAAGTTGCTCAAATCTACCAAACATTTTATAATTTTCAGGATTCTAACTATTAGATGCCCGTTTAAATATTTGAAATCTAAAAAATGTATTTTACACACACACACACACACACACACACATGCAGCAGCCTACAATGGTAAAATGATGATTTGATTTGGTGGTGTCCAGTAAAAATAACAAATATCACAACTTTTCTTCAAAATGAAATGCTGACATGAGAGAATGCATGGTTTTAAACAGCAATGGCAGTGAGATAATTAAATGTGGTTTTAATAAAAGTCAACTGGGCATTTTTGGCCATGAAGGTGTCCAGAGAAAGTATCTGGCACTACATATAAAATACTAATGTAATAAAATGTTTGACATATCCAGGACTCTAATCATCACCAGCGCCCCATCCCCCCTATTATTTAGTATATGGAAAACAATTCATTTTTTTGTGTTTGTTTTGTTTTATTAATAACCAGCTCCCAATGACAGTTCGGGAGGCTTAGCCTCTCTCTGTATTTAAAGTTATACTTAAAACCTTCCTTTTTGATAAAGCTTATAGTTAGAGCTGGCTCAGGGAAACCTGGACCATCTCTTAGTTATGCTGCTAGACCTAGACTGCTGGGGGAATTCCTGTGGTGAACGCACACTCACTCTCTCACACTCAGGGTATGAATATGACTTCATTATATGTCATTAACCTTGTTCTTCTCTCCCTAGTTTGTGTCTTTCCTTCCTTTCCTCTCTCTCTCTCTCTCTCATTCTCTCTCTGTGTGTCCTCATTTTGCAGGTTGCAGGATCCAGGTCCAGTTTTGAGGCTACTATTATTATTATCATTCATATCATATCATGTCATCACCATGATTATGATGCTATAATTAAAGTTGACATCAGTATAATTGTTATCAACAATCTCGGCTGCTGCTTATACAAATGAAATTGTAGTTCAATAAACACGTCATCACTGACTCGAACTGTCCTGTGTAAACTTATAACTGCTCCTGGTCTCTTTCTTCTGTCTGTACCTCATCCCCCTCTTGTCTCTCTCTGTCAGAGATTTCTTCCTGTTAAGAGGGAGTGTTTCTCTCCACTGATGCCTAGTGTTTGTTCATTATGTGAACTGTTGGATATCTCTGCTCTCCATGATGTTGTCTATGTACAGAGCGTGTCATAGTTTAGTACGTTGTCCAAATTTTGACATAAAAGTCATAGTTTAGTATGTCGTCAAAAATGAGACAAAAAAGTCATAGTATAATATGTTGTCCAAATTTTGACATAAATGTCATAGTTTAGTATGTCGTCCAAATTTTGACAAAAAAGTAATAGTTTAGTATATCGTCAAAAATGAGACAAAAAAGTCATAGTATAATATGTTGTCCAAATTTTGACATAAATGTCATAGTTTAGTATGTCGTCCACATTTTGACAAAAAAAGTCAGAGTATAGTATGTCGTCCAAATTTTGACAAAAATTTCATCTTTAGTATGTCGTCCAAAATGAGACAAAAAAAGTCATAGTATAATATGTTGTCCAAATTTTGACATAAATGTCATAGTTTAGTATGTCGTCCAAATTTTGACAAAAAAGTCATAGTTTAGTATGATGTCCACAATGAGACAAAAAAGTCATAGTCATTTAGATCACTTTGTAGAGCTACCGCACTATGTTGAGGCTACAGTCCTCGCTGCAGGTGGCCCAGGTTCAAATCCCGCATCTGGCAGCCCTTTCCTACATTGCTTTCCCCCTCTCTGCCTCCACATTCCCTTTCTCTCTCTCTCCACTGTACAGTTGATTCAAGGCAAAAAGCCCCAAAAAAATTTCTTTAAAAAAAAAAGTCATAGGTAAGTATATTGTCCAAATTTTGACAAAAAGTCATAGTTTAGTATGTTGTTCAAAATGAGACAAAAAAGTCATAGTTTAGTATGTCGTCCAAATTTTGACAAAAAATTGCATAGTTTAGTATGTCGTCCAAATTTTGACAGAAAACATTCATAGTTTAGTATATTGTCTAAAATGAGACAAAAAAGTCATCGTATAGTATGTTGTTCAAATTTTGACAAAAAAGTCATAGTTTAGTATGTCGTCCAAAATTATACAAAAAAGTCATAGTTTAGTATGTCGTCCAAAATGAGACAAAAAGTCATAGTTTAGTATGTCGTCCAAAATGTGACAAAAAAGTCATAGTTTAGTATGTCGTCCAAAATGAGACAAAAAGTCATAGTTTAGTATGTCGTCCAAAATGTGACAAAAAAGTCATAGTTTAGTATGTCGTCCAAAATGAGACAAAAATGTTATAGTTTAGTATGTCGTCCAAAATGAGACAAAAAAGTCATAGTTTAGTATGTCGTCCAAAATGAGACAAAAAGTCATAGTTTAGTATGTCGTCCAAAATGTGACAAAAAAGTCATAGTTTAGTATGTCGTCCAAAATGAGACAAAAAAGTCATAGTTTAGTATGTCGTCCAAAATGAGACAAAAAGTCATAGTTTAGTATGTCGTCCAAAATGTGACAAAAAAGTCATAGTTTAGTATGTCGTCCAAAATGAGACAAAAAAGTCATAGTTTAGTATGTCGTCCAAAATGAGACAAAAAAGTCATAGTTTAGTATGTCGTCCAAAATGAGACAAAAAAGTCATAGTATAGTCAGTCATCATCATCTACCGCTTTATCCTCCACCAGAGGGTCACGGGGGGTGCTGTGCCAATCTCAGCTACATCGGTGATAGGCGGGGTACACCCTGGACAGTTCGCCAGTCCATCGCAGGGCCACACACACATAGAGACAAACAACCATTCACTCTCACACTCACACCTTTCGTCAATTTAGAGTGTCCAATTTACCTAAACCCCACATTGCATGTTTTTGGACTGTGGGAGGAAGCCGGAGAACCCCGGAGAGAACCCACGCACACACGGGGAGAACATGCAAACTCCATGCAGAAAGGCTGCAAGGCAAGAGTGCTAACCACTACATCACAGTGTGGCCCCATTTTCTGGACATATTCTATATAAATTTTAGCTTTATGCACCAGTCATAAAGCTGTGACAATAAATACAGTACATTTAGCAGATAGTTACAGTATATATACAAAATACTCATTTTTTGTTGTTGTTTTTTGGTTCCTTCTCCCCAGTACTTTTCTAACTCAAGGTTATTTTCCATGCACTATATGCATTTATGTCCACATTTCTTTTTTTCTTCTCATGTGCAATAATAAAATAAAATGTGTAGGATATCTGTAAAGGTATTTCAGGTATTATTATTGTTATTATTTCAGGACTGTGCTGTCATGCTATGCTGTGCCGTGTGTTGCTCCACACATCCAGATCAGATTTGTAGCCTCACCTCTGTGACGTCACACAGCTTGCTGAGCGTGCCAGTGCTCTGAACTAACAGAAAATGCCCGCATACCCTGGCACGTTATTGTCGCATGCCTGATAATCTGGCTACAGGAGAAACACAGCAGAGATGAAGGCACTGATAATGCAGCAGCCAGCCTCTGGTGTAGCTGCTCTACTGAGTGTGCAGAGGAGGAGGGGTCGAGGTCGAAATATGATAAGACTGTTGTTACATGTGTGGCTCAGAGTGCTGGTGAAGCACACAGCTCTGACAAACCAAGTTAAGCCCATTTTGATAATTATCCTTCTTCTTCTCTGCAGAAATATTAACTTGGAAGGTCTTTCATACTTGTTTACTAAAGGCTTCCATCGATACTAGTGTCATGAAAACTGAGAACTCTCAACAAATGTCTCTCCCTTTTCTGGGGGAAATTAAAGCAGGTTTTTTTTTTTCAAACTTCAGTTATGCTGTTGTAAAAAGTTACCAGGTTCATTGAGTACTGTAACAGGACATTCATTCCAGGACCTGGTAGAAGTACATTATACACACACAGAGCTCGAGTCTACTCTCTTCTTCATCACTTGCAACATGGGGATTAGGTCAATTGGTCGCTCTAAATTGACCATGAGTGTGAGAGAGAATGCTTTTTTGTCTCTATGTGTGGACCTGCGATGGACGGGGGGTGACCCCGCCTATGTCAGCTGAGCTTGGCACAGCGCCCTCCGGAGGATAAAGCAATAGATATATATAACAAAGAAATCATTAAACCAACCTGAATCATTTTGGTTTGTGGACAAAACAATTGAGAAAATCTTCATTTCCAGGTTTGACAAATACTGAAATACATTTTCTGACGTCTTACATCAGTGTCACGGCGGCAAAACCCAGGAAAGTCGTCAATGTTGTTTGCAAAATATCCCCCATCTCACATGCTTACATAAGAATATCAACTTCTATATAAATATCACCTGCACAAACTCATGCTGCATACTCTGAAGTCTGAAGTTTACTGTCAACATAGTTCAGCAGAGAAGTTTGGAGAGGTGTCAGTTTATCTTCAGGGCCACACCTTGCATGCCAGCACAACAGTAGCACTATAAATAAACTCATCTTTGTTGTCGAAAGGACACCACGTCACGTCATCAGCCAAAGTTTCCATAGACGTACAATGGTGTCAAATCAAGTGTTTCTGACATCACAGGCTGCATTCCTATTCAAACTCAGACCTACTGTAGTAATGCTGCAATTCACCTAGCACACACACACACACACACACACAAATAATAGGTGTGAGTGGGGAGGGAAGGGGGGGCTTAATGTTTAAACCATAATTATGGGCTCAGTGTTATTTTTAGAGCTGCAATCACAGTGTGAACGTGTGGAACAGAAAAGAATAACAGAAACTTTTGCAGCATGTAAACCACAGACAAACATGTACCTTCTAACCCTCATGAGTAATGTCACAACAGGTTCATTAGCCTGGCATTACAGCCGGAGCCCTCAAACCAAAGCTAAAGCTAAAGAAGACGTTTCAAAACAACATTTCAGAAACAACCTTTTCCAAGTTTTCCAATAGCACCTACACACTCACACTCACAGCCCTAACCCATATGTCATACTCTGAATCACAGCTATTACCTGACAGTGTTAAGCATTGTGAAACAATTACCCCCTGAGTCACAAACCGTCTCATATTTCATGCTAATCTTAATTTCAGACAAACAAGGGCAAGTAGTTAATGGCACAAGAATGTACAGACATGTTGAGTGAATGACCCTTTGACATGTGACATGTGACATGTGACATGTGACAGGTGAACTGTCTCGCTCACTGTAAGTAAAGCATCTGAGAACACAAACTCCCCACAGGCCTTGGTTCCTTGTGATAAGATACTAGATTGAAGCTCAACCCACGATAATGATAATTGACTCATGATGTCAAATGCTATATAAACATAAAATAAAACAAACAGGCATCTGATATTATTAGTAAATACCTTTTATAGTGGGCATGTAGATCAGTGGAATTTGGAATCGAGCCCACAACCTTGATGTTGAAAGATGACCCTCTCGTGCCACAAGGTTCTTTTTGGAAAGTTTGTTTTTCCTAAAATCACACGTCACAGCAAGGTAAGCGGTGAACGGTCTATATCTGTCCCTTATGTTACGTCAAGTATTTCAAAAGCACTCTTTCATTTCATTTCAAACCTGGGCACACATCAGAAGCACATGCACACTTTATACAGAAAGACTAGCCACTGGCCCACCACAGCAAATCAATCCAACTTTATTTATACAGCACTTTTCATACAAGACAATACAAGTACTTCACATGATACAAACATAATAAAGGAAAGCTTTTGTTTAATTAGCAAATTTAAATTTAGTCCTCTTGAAATTTTATTTCTTATTTTAATCAAACCATTTCCTTTTCAATGCTTTCTGCTAACTTCTCAAGACAACTTTGTTTTGTAGCTGATTATTGGAAAACTATTACATATTTACTATATTACATATACATAATGTTTATATTACTATATACATTGATTTTGTTCTTATACACAACAGAAGTCTCAAGTCTCATACACAAGTTACAATAATGTTTTTTTATTTTTTATTTCAAATTCCAATCCCGGTTTTCATATAATACACTCCTTTGTACTTGAAGTCACTGCTCATGTACAGATCTACTCCTCTCGTGTTGCTTCTGTTGATATTAAATAATATACAGTCTTCAATATAGAACTCTGTCCCTCTTTTTCTGACACCTTCCATGTCCTCATCAGAGTATTTGCACTGAGATCTGCTGGTGTTTGTCTCTCTGACTTATGGCATGTTATCCTTTTCACACTATAATCCATCAGGATGAGGTATTTTCTTGTAATCTCTAGGGCAGGATTATTCTGAAAGTTTAGAAATGGTTTACTGCCCATTGTGTCTCAGCACTGGTACTGGCAGGTATCTCGCTTTTCTTTTTCTTTCAGCCATCTGTCCAAAGTAAACCTCTCACACTGTAACTGAGACTGTGGTTCCTTTCAACCTACAAAAGTATTGTAATTATTGATATATTTATTTGAACTCATACTTTACTAATATCTAATAAAGATATAAGTAATTATTATAATAGTGTCACTGTACTCTGTAAAGTGCTTTGAGATAATGTATGTTTTGGTTTGATGCTATCCTAATAAAAGATATTTGATTTAAAAACCAGTGATGGACGGATGTATTATTGCCTTTTTAATTTAAAAAAAAAAATATATATATATATAGGGAGAAGAAAACACTATTGCCATTGTTTCATTTGCAATCTTACTCCAAATGAAATTCACAGGATTAATTTGAAAGCGTGTCCTCTGACTTGGATTACAGTTCACAAGGCTGAAGGAGTTGAAACAGTGACACAACATTGTGTGCCGCTCAAATCATGTGCTGTGTCGTAGAAAGTCAATTCAGGTTGTCGTGAATGTTCATCATTTTACACCAGTAAGTAATTTAAAGTAATAGTCTGATCCGTGTGACTTTCGGAGATCAGACCTCTGCTCCTGAAATATAAAGATGTGGTTATGATTTGCAGCAGCACACCAGGCCTCTCCACCAGCGCTCCATTCCCTCACTCACACATGGACCACCTTGGTGATCTGTTTATAGAAGCCACCCCAGCCTCTGCCTCTGAGCACATTCAAGCTATTTATGCATTCTTTGTTTCAAGAAAATCCAGTGACTAGTCCAATCAACCCTATGCTTTCAATATGGATGTGCAGCAGCTTGGTTCTATGACAAAACCCTGACCAGACATTCAAGGCTTATTTCTTTCTTTGGATTACATACAACACAAATGTCCTAAATCCTTGGAAACTTCATAGAATTCCTCCATGCTCTCAGAGAAATATCATGTAAACGAGTAGATATTCAGTGTGTGTTTCGTGAGACCAAAGTCTTTCTGCAGGTTCATTTGTAGAGAGCAGCTCCTCTCCTGCTGTTATCATGCACTGCAAAGCACTTTGTTTTGTTGCTGCTGTGAAAAGTGTTTTCAAGCAAACCCAAACACAGTCTATAGTAACAGTGATATTATCTACCTGAGCACTCGGGGCCCACCTGTGCGCCTCTGACACAGCACGGGAGATGTTTTACCTTGTCTGCACGAATGGCCCTGGAGCGGAGGTGGGGGAAGGTGGAAGGAAAGACACGGAGACAGGGCAGAGGTGGGGGTTGGGGCAGGGCAGGATAAAGGGTTTTTAAGCTAACACGCATGATACTGTTTGGGCAGGTTGAGCTTGCAGACTCACTGACTTTTCATCAGGTAGTTGTTTTTTTTTTGTTTAACGGCCACACTATAATTAATCAGATGTCTGAGTTGGAGACGCACGCAAGGGCTGGGTTCAAGACCTTTTGTTTGGATAGATGCCTGATCAGGTTTGTAGCTGTATACATAGTCACTGCCTATGTTCTAATAATGCCTTGCAGAAAAGCTTTTTGAACCTGAAGGTCATTTTTCAAACCTCCACATACAAATCTCCCAGTTACCACTTGTTTAAAATGTTCAAAACCTTGTATTTTGCATTCATGTTATGTTTTAAAAAACTGGCACTGACAGATTCAATTCAATTACATTTCTTTTGTATAGGGCCAAATCACAACAAGGCACAAGGCGCTGTACGTAAGGCAGGAACCTTTATGATGTGATTGAGAGCAGAGAAACCCAACAGGTCACACAATGAACAAGCATCAGTGGAGAGGACAAAACTCCATTTTAACAGAAGAAGAAATCTCTGACAGAACCAGACTCAGATGTGAACATGTGCATCTGCCTCGACCGGTTGGGGTTAAAGGAAAAATGAGGGACAGAGGAGAGGTGGGGGAGAGAAAGTGATAGAGTGGTGCGAGGTAGAGACAAGAGAGAGACCAGGAACTTAGAATATAACAGTTATAGGTTTGGACATTTCTGAATCAGTTATGACGTGTTTATAGGACTTATAAGGGTTATATATAAGGGTATAACTTATATAGGTTTTAAGTCTAACTTTAAATACAGAGAGAGTGTTCGCCTCCCGAACCAACAATGGGAGCTGGTTCCACAGAAGAGGAGCCTGATAACTGACTCACACACCAACTCTGGGAACTATAGAAATAAGTTATAAGTTATTAGATTATTATTGAACTCTAATGTAGCAGAAACACACAATTCATTTTAACTTTTATTTCATTCCAGTTTTACTCTCTCTGAACTGCACTGGTGTCATCTCAGCACTTAACCTGTAACTAACAGTTTATCACAATAACAATGACAGATTATTTGGGCGGCTGCAGTAGCATCATCTCTCATCTCTTCCTCATGCACTTATCAAAGTCCGGGTTGTGGGAGCATCAGTCTCAGAAGAACAGTCCAGACACTCCTTTCCCAGTCCACTTCCACTAATTCCTGCATTCCTAAAGCTAAGGAACTGTGAGTAAGCCCATGTGTGCGCTTGGCAACTCAATGCTGAATTAGCTAACATTGAATTACCACTGTGCCACGTTCCCATTTTGTAAACCTGCACAAACTCAAACATCCACCTGGACGTCCCAACAGCCAAACCTGTTTTTCTGGCATGCCAGAGAAGATACCAAATCAACAATTTGTGTCAATGGCTGGATTTAATTCATAATACAGACAGAAGTAGATTGGTCTAAAAACATACAAAAAACTTACAACTGCTCGCGGGTACTTTTGTATGTACAGTTCAGGTTTTCATCAGTAAATCTATTAAAGAGAGATTTATTTTGTACAGAGAATTTACCCAAACATTCTCTACATATGCAAAGTTATCCACATTTTAAACAAAACATAATGAACAGTATACTTTCTGTGGTGCACAAAGCAGCACTGGTGCAGGTCCTGAGCATGTCTGACCTCATTCAATATTGACACAGCTTTGCTTGGTTTAAACAATCTCAGAGGGATAAGCTTCAGTGCTCCTCTTTACTGGAAAATAGAAAAATAAGAAAAACATTTTCTATAGTGATATGTGTGTAGTGTACATGTAAAGTTTAGAATAGATTAGAGACTGGAATTGATTTGACTTTATTGATCCAACACTGGGGACTCAGCAGCAGGGTTGGGGTTACTACACTAGGATATTATATGTATATGTATATGTATATCTATCTATATATATAGATATATATACATATATATATATATATATGCAAAGAAGTGTGCAAAGAAGTGTTTCTAAATATCAAAAATATGAAATAGATTTTTTACATTGAGACTATAATTAAGACATAGATGTATAACTCTTAAGTCATTGTTGGTTAACCAGCTTGATTCTTCACAGTAAAATCCTTGATTATTAGTAGTATACACTACTTAATACTAAAATGGGCTAAATACTTAAATGTCCTTAAATTGTTTCTATGGTATTTGTTGAAATCCTCTTCACTTCCTGATAGTCGTCCATTGTCATCACAATACTGTAATAAGCAAAGCAGTCATTTTATTCGGATCCAAACGATGGATTTTAAGGATGAAACCAACCGTGACTGCATGAATGTTTTCTTACAGGTGACTCAGGTGATTTCTTCCACTCTGCTGGTCAGGCTGTGTGCGTGTGTGTGTGTGTGTGTGTGTGTGTGTGTGTGTGTGTGTGTGTGTGTGTGTGTTTGAAGGGCAAAGTGTTAACAAGCGAGCAGACAGGAGGGCGTTGGATGTATCGATTGCATTTGCTGCAGTGTCGCTTGCTCTTTGACAGACTCCTGTTGTCATTATCATACATCGTAATACTGTCATACGTAAGCCACCGTCCAAGATTTTATATTATCTCATATTTATTATGATGATGGGAGCAGTGGTTTGTCATGCAGCCTGGCAGCTGCTGTTTGCTGCAGTGGATCAATGCCTGAGCGGAGGCAGGATACATTACATCCCCATGACCAACTGGAGGAGATTAGAATTGTTTTCCCCAATCAAACTTCCGATCCTTAATGATATTCCTTTATGAATTATTCCCAAATCAATATCTAATAGCGCTTACAACAAACAGTAACATCTGCTCAGTAGACCAGGTTTCTAATTGTCCATGCAGTCAGCCGTGTAAAGTCTACAAAAAGAAATCTTGCAAATACTCACAACCCTGTGAAAAATAGTTTGTCCAGATTTTCTTGACTTCCATCGTTGATATGACAGATAGGTGCATGGATGAACATGTGGAGCTTCTTCTCACAGATATATGATTCTAAACGACATGGTAGCTGTATCACTAATACAACTGGGGATACACATTCACTGTGTATCCCCAGCAATGGGGTATTGGTTGCCTTGCTCAGAGGCACCCCAGTCCTTGATTCATCTCATGAAAAATAAACATGAAAAGTGTTGTTTTATGTTGTCTATTTCAGCGTTAAGTAACTGTACTACCAAATGTCTTAGAAACACGTTTCTTGCACATTATTGCGCTATAAGTAGAAAAATCTGTGAGGAATGTACTATAATGGGCTGAATGATCAAAGAAAAGTCATATATTCAAATACTTTATAGGCCCTGCTAAGTTCTTTGATAGTAGGTAATTGAGGTAACACCCAACATACTGTTGAAAAATGGAATCTAAATATAACCCACAGACTATGCCTATCAATCAGCGAGGCATTTGCTGAGATTTGTCAGTGGAATGATTCCCAGGTAACAGCTCAAATGTGCTGCTATGTTTGCTGTTAAATCCCCTGAGCTAAATGTTCCACCTCCCAATCAAAGAAATAAGACGGCACTTAAGGTTGAGACGGTGCAAAAATAGAGCTGCAGAGCCCTGCGGCAGGTTGGGAGGCAGGCGAAACATCTCGTGCAAACCACTATGCGTGAGTAGAGTGTTTGGATCCTATTTCAAGTTTAGACAGAGAGGGGCTGAGCGGCTGTCGGGTAAACAGCGCAGCACAGGTACTGATTTGGCCCTGTATTTATGCTTATACAAAACAGCCTGCAGCTCCGCTGAATGAAGGTACGTCCTATCAGCTGCAGTGATAAAGAGAGGTGTCTCTGGCTGAGATCAATCATTGCTCCACTTTCTTCTTTAACCCCCCCCCCACCACCCAAACTGCCTCAGTGCCTCCCTGCTTAGCATGTGAGGGAACCCTAGCGTGTGAAGAGCAGAAATGGACGATAACAACAGATAGGCAGGAGGCGGCTCGTGTTACCTGCATGGCAGAAGTTAATTCACAGACTTGTACGAACAGTTCGATTTCACAGGCAGAATTAGGGGTGCATTAAGTGTCTGTGTCAACCCTTGTTGGGGTTGTGTTCCACCTCATGCAGACTGCAGACCATCCTCTGATCTCAAGGAATCGTAAATCTATTAATGGCCTCTGGAGGTGTCAGATAATGGTGCGGGCTTATGGCTGTGCAACGTCAGGAATTCAAATAGGCATAGACATCTACTCAGGCACACTTAGATAAACTGTACAAGCACAGTTAGAAAGAAATGCAGCTTTGAAGAATTAGGAGTGAGTGTCTATGTAACTTTGTCAGAAGATTTATTGTTTTGCATTAAAGTCATAAGGACTTTTGGAAGGTGATGCTGGCTCAGTAGTAGAGCGAGTCATCTTTCAATTGGAAGGTTGTGGAAGGTTCGATTACCAGTTCTGCTAGTCCACATGCCCAAACTTAACCCCATGTTGCGCTGGCAGCATTTGAATGGGTATGAAAGATGTGCGGTAGAAGAAATGCTGCACATAGAATGGGCAACGGGCAAAAACTGTAGTGAAAAGCAGCTTTGAGTGATCTGGAGTCAGCACTGACTTTGCCAAGTGTAACTTTAACCTCCTAACGTAAGGCTCATCTAATAATACTTACAACAACCCCGAAGTTGTATGTGTACAACACACATTCCCACACCGATGCCTATAGAGAACATCTTTGAGCTCTATGAAAGTATTATGTAAGTACTATGTATTTCATTTAAAACACATAGCCCATCTGATATATAGACTTAGTGTGGCATATGTTTTTAAAAGACAGCAGTTACGACGAATAAAAAAAGAAAATAAGATACTGGGGGACCCCATATTACATCACTGCAGTCTCAACAGGTCCCAGCAGTGGCTGCTTTTCACCTGTACTTCACCTCTTTCCTTAATTACTTTAATTATACCTTCCTTGGCCCCATTTACGCGTATGTATCTTTTTCTCTGTCGGTCTGGCAACACCTCAGGTAAGAATGCAAGAGAACCCAAAATAGCAACTAGCACCTGCCAAACGACTGCAGGACATGCTGCTTCATTTCATCACATGTCATTTATTAATCACGGGCACAGAAGAAGCAAAGATTTACACTCAAATACAGTTGAAAGTGAGGCCTTAGGTTACTCACTACATTGTTTGCGTCTGTATCAGGTATCTAACCATGCATTTTTGACACTGAGTTGAGCGAGTACATTCCATATGGAACTTTTTGTTAAGTTCCAATACAAAGCAGGGAGCATTGTGTTGGACTTGTGCGAAATACTACACATCCACACCTGAACAGACACACAGCTGCAGGAAGAACATATACAAACCCGTATACTGGTGCCTACTGTGCTGAGTGCAGGAATGAGAGGAATTGGTGTGAAAAAGTCTGATTTTAGGGTAGAAATCCTGCAGTTCCTGGTAGTGTGCCCTGATGAAGCATGTCTACTATCAGCAGCCTCCGTCAGAGACTAGATCTGCTGCAGGGAATCTTGGGAATCTCAGCTACGCAGCATTTCTTGTTGATATTTCTCCCTGTCACACACAGCCTGTACTTTGTTTATACAAAGACATGGGGGCTGGACACCCTTCACTCACAAGGGAGACGGAAAACAAAGAAGAAAGACGACACAGATGAGATACAGGTAAGAAGTCAGCCAGTGACATGCAGACAGGGGTTAGCGTGTGAGCACACACCGCCACAAAGGTGGGGCTATTTTTGGAGCTGTGAGGGATTCACCCCATGCATTTACATTACTGGAATTCCATTCATGTCAGCACATAAGAGATTTCTCCTGCTGCTCAAAGTACACACTTCTCAATAGACGAGCCAAAACAACTAACTGCCAATGTTAGACACAAGAGATTCTTCAAGCATGTTTCTTTAGTCTAACTGTAAAGCAGAATTGACTCTTCTGACCTCAATGAACTTGTCATTGAAGTCATTGCATGGCAATACATTTTAGTATATCTAACACTAGAACCAGAGGGTAGAATATGATCTTAAATGGTGTGAGTTTCTAAAAACAAGCCTTAACCTCAAGGGAAATCGTCTCTCTACTTGCCATGTGGAAGCTAAAAATGAAAAACAGGTGTGCTGCCTTTCACAGAAAATAACTGCAGCACAGGTGTATGCAGACGTCCTGGCAGGATAACATGAAATCAAATACAGCTTCATCACATTTGGTGTGTGTGAGACATTTTTGCAAAGAAAAAAAACCCACGAGAAATTCCCGTCTTGTCTTGTCAGAATAATAATGATAGCACATAAGTTGCTTCGTTCCTCAGCTCCACTGAGTTTCAACAAACACATTTTGGTTTTGAACACTCCGGCTGGTACAGCATCGTCCCAGTGACAGACAAAAGCAGGTTCCACCTTTGGTTTCCTGAATGATATCAACATGGTTCCAGACCAGTATAGACATGGCCCTTGATTTGATGGAAGATTGGACAACTCGTATGTTCTTTTATCCGTTGTTCCACATTTGGTTCTTTTATGTTAAAACAAAGGTGTTTTGGGGGTTTTGTCCTGCTACACTGACACATAAGAGCTGTAGGTGGTTTAGGTGACATTTAAGTTGTTTTTATATTACAGGTAAAACCTAAGCTTGGTAAATGTTTAAATCCAACATTAAGGGATCCACCATTCAAACCCATGATGTTCCAGGTGAAAGACGACCCACTCTGTCCGCACTATCGGTACATGGTGACCTGTTTCACATATAATTAGTAGAGGAAGCAAAACTTTGTCAAGGCCGCTCAAATGACCAGACTGTCAATACACTCCAGAGTGATTACCATCCAAATCTGACCATATTTCCCATGAGCAATAATCAACACCTCCAGAAAATGTGATCAGAACATTTAATTAACATGACTGTGAGGTGTGAACGTCTCTGAACAGCCCTGTGCGTTGTTTACGTGCATGCACCGTGAGAGTGTGCAGACCTACAGTGAGCTGGAGCATCCAGGTCCCAGGGAGGTGATCACAGCTGTGAGAAAGAGGAGAAGCAGAGTGAGGAGTGCCAGAAAAGACAGTTTAATGATTATTATTGGCCTGGAGCCCAGCTCATAACTCATGGGAATTCTCTAGTCTTTCTCTGTGTCTTCATCAGGCTGAGCTGTGTTGACAGGAGAGGAGTTACTAGGACAAACACATATTTGGTTTTATGGGTGCCAGACAAATCCGTTTACTTATTACATGTACAGGAAGGTCAAATGTTTGCTCTCCAGTGTGAAGCCTTGTTTTCACTTCATGTGGTTTGATTTGTCTATTAACTTTTTTTTTTATCTAAATTTGCTAACATGAAAAATTAGTTTAACTTGTTATCTTTTCAGATCATTTGTTCTCTTCAGCATTTTTTTGAATGTGAGGTGGAAACACATGTTGCTTATATATAGTATTAAACATTTGGACATTATTACACCCAAAGATTCTCTTACAGTAAGTAATCTTAAGTATCTATCTATCTATCTATCTATCTATCTATCTATCTATCTGTCTGACTTCAGGGGTGAATTGTTTTCATATACATGCTCCTCCTCCTCCTCCTCCCTCCTCCTCCAATTGTAAACACAAATACTATTCCACGCAATCGCTTGAATGGATATGGGCTGTAACCCCGCCTGGGGGCCGTCCCTTACCGTGGCATTATATCATAGCCTGTCTCAGGAGACCGATCCACACTCAGCTGCTCCACTCACACAGACTCAGGTTGCCTTTAGCGCGCCACGTGAGTCTCAACAGCACCAACTCCACAGACCTGTTCCTGCTGTCAGGACTGCTAATCCTGCTCCTGTCTCACTTCAGACGAGACAGTCAAAGGAGATTATCTTCCCTCTTTTCTGGGAAAAATGAAACTTGAAGTTTTCTCTGCGCACCACTTTGCACAGAAGCCGCTGGAGATGTGCATGGACGCAGAGGGAGGAGTCCCGTCTCCTCTGTCCGGGGACGAGCTGGGGTCTGACGGGGACTGCGTGGCCAACAGCCCGGCACCTGTCACCCAGGACGCCGACGGCAGTAAGGGGAAGCCATACACCCGCAGACCAAAGCCCCCTTACTCCTACATTGCCCTCATCGCCATGGCCATCCGGGAGTCCAGCAGCGGCCGCCTCACTCTGGCGGAGATCAACGACTACCTGATGAAGAAGTTCCCTTTTTTCCGCGGCAGTTACACCGGCTGGAGGAACTCCGTACGCCATAACCTGTCACTCAACGATTGCTTCATCAAAGTGCTGCGGGACCCATCCCGGCCCTGGGGCAAGGACAACTACTGGATGCTGAACCCGCACAGCGAGTACACCTTCGCTGATGGGGTGTTCCGCCGCAGAAGGAAGCGCATCACCAAGAGGCCCCTGAGAGAACAGGAGAGCCCGGACATCCTCCCCGAGGATACCCGCCTCCCGGCCCCGGAGGAGAGGGTGGGGGCCAAGTTCTCCAGCTCCTTTGCCATCGACAGCATCCTGAGCACACCCTTCAAACAGAGGGAGGACCGTCACTTTGATGCAGGTCCCCGCGCACACGCCCACGCCCACGCCCCTCGGTTTCACTGGCCACCAGGGGCCCATGTACTGTCATATCCTCTCAACTATCCAGCACAACACATGTACGTGTCAGAAGCAACGTTCTGCAGCTCGGAGCCCTGCAGCAGAGACGCACTTACACACTTCCAGCACCAGCACCAGCACCAGCACAGACCCCCGAGCATGTGCGCACCCGAGGCCGCTTTCAAGATGCCCAACAAGGCACCGGGTTTCCATATAGACTCCCTGTTGTCATGAAGCGCCTGGACTGAAGTAAAACTTGTTCAGATCCGTGATGCGCACTTCCCTCATGCTTTCAGAGCTTTAACTGTTAAACTGTCCTCGTGGCTGTTGTATACGTCATTCTGTAGTGGATAAAAACAACATGGCATGTCGTCAATATTGATCTAACTGTGAGAACTAGTAAAAAGTGTGCTGTCATCGCAGGACATCATGTCATTATGTATGGATGGCACAGTGTGCGCGCGTGCGCGGGCTACTGTGTCGATGATTCACTGCGCATTTATGTTATTTGACAGCAACCAAGTGCCACGTTGAAGTATAATACTGCTCATTTCTATTTATATGTTCATGTTTTGTGTGACCTACTGTAAAAAATAATGTAAATATTAAAAAAACAAATTGACTGAGCTTCAGTGAAAACCAGGCGCTGCACTACAAACGCATGGGAAATGTCCTGTTTTTCTGAGATTGTTGCATGTATTCATGCCCCGGTACTTTTTATGAATAAAGAAAACAATAATCTGACATACAATGAGTATTTCACTGCAGACGCAACAGGGTCAGAGAGTTCGTTATATCAGAAGCACGTGCACGGGTGTCAACACCTGTACACCAGCAGGCAGAGGGGAAAAGTGACATGAGATGAAATGATCTCACAAACTTTAAACCTTTATTCTAATCACCATAGTAAAAATAACAAATATGAGCATCAACCGCCTCGAGAATAAATATCAGGCCCACATTTATGAGTTTATACTAAAAAATACAGACATTTGTGAAAATATAATTTACATTGATTTCTGTGAAGGTGCTCAGTCACAGTCACCTTCACTCATCACTCCTTCACTCATCAGCTGTGCGTGAGTTCAGTGAAACACGTTTAGGCCTCTTCAGTGCTGAAGGCCTAAATCATTTACGTTGTCATTTTGCTTCTACACGTGACAAAGGGGGAGGCTCCCCATACAACACCTGTGTCGGATTTATTCACTTCATTTTTATTTTGACTAAAATATTTAGTGTAATATAACTTAATAATAATGACATATTTGGTGACGTCAAACGGAGTCAGAAACGGTGTGATGCAGGGATCTAATCTATTGACATAATATTTTCATTTCCAGAAAGGAGTCCTTCGTCGCAACTGTGTTAGTTTGTTTATATCTTTATATCTCTCCATATAGGAGAGATATAAAGATATAAACACAGACTGCGTCTCAGGCCACGTTCTTACAAAAAGAAGTCTTATTTTCAAAACAATATCTACATTGACCTTAATAAGATACAGATTACTTTAAGCTTTAATTACCAGTAACAAGCTGCTTTGCATGACATCCCAACTGTGGTGTATAAAGAAAGATTAGCGGGTCTGGCCTAACATCCCTCTTGTCCTAAAAAACAACAACTGAGGGTTATTCACAACAACAACAAATCAAGGAAGATGAATGAAAATTCTAAATTAATTTTGAATTTCAAAGAGAAAGAGTGTAATTTAGAAGAAGTCAGCCACAATATTAAAACTCAACTAGAGCACATTTAAAAACAGCCGAGGTTGACCAAAGTGCTGTACAGAATGACTTCAAATACCAAAATAAAATCAATAAAATTAGAAACTTTAAACATTTTAAAACGATAGAGATAATAGTAAAACACATAAGACGCAACAAAACAAGTCTATGCGCCTCTAATGTGCCAGGACAGGGCTTTCTAGCGCCGAGGAGCTGCCGCTGCAAAGACTCTGACGCCTCTGGTCTTCAGCTTCGTTTCAGGGACATCGAAAAGCAGATGATTAGTCGACTTAAGCGCTCTGACCGGGCTGTGTAGGTGCAGCAGTTCAGCCAGATGTTGAGGTGCCAGCCCATTTGAGGACAAACAATGAAGAGAAAAGACCAACAGAATGACCCAGGTTCATTCTCTTTTTAAAACGGTTCAGTTATGTTCTGTGTCTTCATGTGTACCATGTGGCTCTGTGCATGTGCAGCAGCAGCAGCAGCAGAGCGCGCAGGGAGGCAGCTGAAGTGTGGCAGCTGCAGGTGACAGGTGAGACTCGCTCTTTTTTTTCAGGGACAGTGCTGCGACCTGCAGGTGAAACGCCAGAACAACACACCTGTGTGCGGGGATGTCACGTTACTCCTGCCCTTACGCTGTCCCTGTGTTGTCAGCGTTTCGCGTTTGTAAACGGACCCTGCACGTTATGAACTAAAGCCATAATAGTGTGAACCGTGCCCGACCTGTAGAGTCGTGGTGAGGAGAAAACGTCAGGATGATATTAGATTAGCACGAACAGAACTTCAGCACAGTATTTGTTATTTTCATTGTTATTGACAACATGTGTTTATTTTTAAACTGCAGGCTATTCCATGTTTTATGCTCTACGTCTTTTTTTTTTAAAAGGTATGTGATGGATTTCCTGCTGTCAAGATTATTGTCTCGAAAATTCAAATCTGTCTAATATTTGATAGGATTTAGCGATCATCTCTGTCTGAACATGAACTCAAACAAAGGCCTTCTTATGTGGGCAGTGGTTTGATTTCAAAGGCAAACCCTTCTATGACAAACACCTCTGCCTGGCCTCCGTGATGGCGGCTTGCTCCCTTTATTTTTCCAAAAGCTAAATCGGGAGTTCGTTTAATGTCGATGGACGGTGCGTAAAAGCGGCCGCGGCGCCGTCTTCAAAGCGCCAACAGAACAAAGATTTGCTCTGCAAGGCATCCTGATCTCGGCGGGGGTCGTAAGTTCTGATGTCTCAGGAAATTTCTGGGACCATTAAGCTCCTCCACGCCGCTCTGGTGTGTCTCAGGCTGGAAATGATTTTATCCGCACATCCTTTGTTGTGAGAAGTGCAAAGGTTACTGGTGCCACTGCTGGTCATTGTTTGCATTGTTTCCTCTAGGCTATATGTAAACTTAAAAAAGGCAATAATGGCGAACACGTGCGCACAAACGCAGTATGAGAAATAGGCTGAATGTTTTTTATTTGTTTGTTTGTTTTAAACGAGCATTTTTTTAATCAGACTGTGTTGCGGATTGTTGTATTTCCACAAGCCTTATAGTGTGTAATCCGTGGAATAGAAATCACTCACAAAGCTCACCGTGTAGCGACAACTCAGCCAGTCTTATAGTCCAATGATCTCGGCGCTGTCGCAGCACGGATATTGTTATTGTCCTTTATGGGATATATAACTCCATCATGTCAGACAAATCTGTGTGTGATGTCTCTGTAGGGGAGGAAACTGTCGACTGTCTCAAATGAACGCGGGGCCCATGGGAGCAGCTCTGGCTTGGGGCGGTAAACTGACACCGGCGCGCTGTGTGTGGTATCCAGGGCCGGACCTGATGGAAAAAGCCTGCTTCCACTCATGTCAAAGTAATTTACTCTGAGACCCTCTTTTATACACGCATGCACAGTAACGACCGCCACATCTCCATCGCTCACACTCCTCGCCCCTGCAGCCCGGCACCGCGACAGTTTGTTTTTGTTATTCTCAGGACTCGTTCACGAGGAAATGATCGTCACAAATTATACGTAACGTAATAAGTAACGCACGAGCGTGCGTTTGTCATTGCTCCACCGTGGCGCCTTCCTGTGCATAGTATTTTGTGTCGGGATGTCTTGACAATGATGGATTCAATTGCAAGCTGGATATTTCTGGAAATATTGCAGTGGTTTATCCATGTCATAAAAGTGCGTGATCTAGTCTCGTTTTGAACATGCGCGACTTGCGTGTGGCGCACAGGGAGAGGCGGCAAATATCTGCATTAACTCTGCTGAGAATAATAAGGGCACTTGGTCCAGCTTTGGCAAGTGGAGTGAGGATGGTGGATCTGACTGCAGGAGATTTGCAGGCGCGGATAGTGGGGTGTGTGTGTGTGTGTGTGTGTGTGTGTTTGAGACACACCACACAGCACCACTTAGCGCCGCTGTGGTGACCCAGTATGACGAACTAAAGCCCTGGACAATACGTGTCCATTGGATAACCAGCTCCCCCCACTCTCTCTTCCTCTTCCTCTCTCTCCCTCTGTCCGTGCGCACTCGCCGTGCTTTCTTCATGCGTCAGGGGAGCTCCGTGAGTCACGGCAGAGTCGTGCGTAACTGCAGATTTCACTCCATTTGCGCTGAGATTCCGAGGACCACTGATGTTTAACGCTCACTTGCAAGGACACTGATCTAGATCGACATATTTATCTTGTGGAACATCCCACAGCTCGTCTTCTCTCCCTCCCTCCCTGCTCTCTGTACCAGTCCGACGTCAGACATGACGACCGAGACCCCTCAGCAACAGCTGGACCCTCCGCCTCCTTTGAGATCCAGCCCCGGGTCTAGCGTATTGCACCCCGCCATGCTGAGCCCACAAGCCGCTGCTGAAGCTTCGTCCTCTGTCGTCAAAGGGAAAAAGACAAGTTCTGTTTTAAGGCGACCGGAAAAACCGCCATACTCTTACATTGCCCTCATTGTTATGGCAATTCAGAGCTCCCCCACCAAACGACTGACTCTCAGTGAGATCTACCAGTTTCTCCAGGCTCGCTTCCCATTCTTCAGGGGCTCATATCAGGGATGGAAGAACTCAGTCCGGCATAATCTCTCTCTCAACGAGTGCTTCATCAAGCTGCCCAAAGGACTGGGGAGGCCGGGGAAAGGCCATTACTGGACCATCGACCCGGGCAGTGAGTTCATGTTCGAAGAAGGCTCGTTTCGTCGCAGACCCAGAGGCTTCAGGAGAAAATGCCAAGCTCTGAAACCCATGTATCGGATGATGAACGGAATAGGCTTCGGCGCATCCATTCTCCCGCAGAGTTTTGATTTCCAGGCTCCATCTGGAACCATCGCCTGTCACAGTAACAGCCTGGATATGAGCAATTCGATGGCCGGGGGATACGAAGGTCTCAGCGGCGGCCACCACGTATCACACATGTCACCGAGCCCCGGTTCTCCGTACATGGCGAGCTGTCCCGTGCCGCCTAACGGGGAATATGGACCGGACAGCAGCAGCAGCAGCCCCGTACCGTCCTCTCCTGCCATGGCCAGCGCGCTGGACTGCCACTCCCCGTACGCTGGTACATCGGCACACTGGTCATCTTCCGGCGGGTCCCCGTACATAAAGCAGCAGCCTCTCGCCTCCAGCAGTGCCGCATCCTCTAGTTTACACTCCGGTATGTCGCCTTATTCCCTGGAGCAGAGTTGCCTTCACCACAGCGGCAGAGACAGCAACTCCACCGACTTATCAGGTACTGGCTCACCCAGGACACACGGACTACACCACAAACAAGTGAAGCCCAAGTTGTTAAATATTAAGAAATAGAAATTAAAGAACAAACCCACACACACACACACACACACACAACAGTATGTCCAGCATTTTTGCAAGACAGGCCAAAACCGCAGGATGCAAATTATATCAAAACCTGTTCATATGCAACATGGGCCTTTCAATGATATGTATATATACGGTATGATATATAAATGTACATTAAAATTAGGATTGTAATGCTTACTTAATAATAAGTGATGGGAAATTAGTTAATTGACTTATACTGTCTACTTGTAATAAATCTAATTACAATTGTATTAAATACCGTTAAATTAAATCTATTTTATTTTTTTATATTTATATTTAACATATAAATGCATTACAAATTGGCTACATATAAGATTAATAGTTTATTTTCATAAAAGTGTCCTCGGACAGAAGGTGCAGCAAAATTCAATAACTGTTTTGAATTTGTAAACATGCTATTGACATTATTCTTTTTTATTTTTTTTACCGCTTTGTGAAGCCATCGGCACATTTCCACGTCTGTAGACAGTAAATATTATTATTAACATTATTTTTAAGTGTTTATTAGTTTATAAATCAACGTGAAACACTGTGAAGCCTCCCTTTCCTAAATTATTTCTAGGGACAATATTTATACTGTGAAAAAACAAACTGCTCACTTTACAGCATCGTACTCATTATTAATAATATTTTAACACAACAAAAAGAAAAAAAACACGCGTGTTCCTGTTCCCTCCACCCTACACGTTTATTTATTTTGAAATAATAGTGAGGGTTTACTTATTTACTTATTATTATTAAGACTGGGGGCGAGCAAAATCAAGCTGGAGCTGAAAGGGTCCCAGAGCTTATCTAAACAAAGATTGTGCACGTCGGACCACACCAGTGGAGCAGCTCAGCCAGCGCGCACCGCAGACTGGAGGCCGAGTAAAACTTTACGCATGTGTTTTAATGGATCTATGTGCGTCGGTGAAAAAGCGCTGTACGTTGTTGTTGTGCTGCGGTGCGTGGAGGGGAGACAGCGGGTCTGCAGTGACCCGCAGAATACAGCCGCACACAGAGTGAAAAACACAGTCACATCTGGAGTCCTTATGACCTTGGCGCAGCAGCAGCCTCCTCATTTATTTTCCTGTCTCTGGAAAGAGAGGCTCATTTACGGACAAAAGTGACCGCCACTGAACCTAAGTCAAATAAAGCCTCGCACCAGGTTTGGAGTTCTCCAGGGAAAATGACTCACACATCACTTCTGTTACAGCCGTTCAATCTGTAAACTATAGGTGCGCCATCTTTCAAAATACAAATTAGAGAGAAATGTTTTGCACTGGATTAGTTGAAAGTTTGCAGAATACACTTTAATTATTAGAATGATGTTTTTAGATCAGTGGGACAGCTATAAGGATATACAGTATGTAGACTATAAATGTAATATTTGAATAAATCAATTTTCCTCTGGGCCCCCCATGACCAAGAGGAAAGGACAGGTCGGGACAGGCCAGTGCCTCTGAGCAAGGCACGCAATCCTACCGAGGTGATATTAGTTTCATTCGCTCCAGATGTAGTGGCACCCTCCTCCGTTTCCACCCAGGGAAAGCTGCACGATCACGGCTTGTTCAATGTCCGACCCATCGCTCTTAACTAGCGCGGTCTCATTTAGAGGCCATCAATAAATGACCGTTTAAATGCGAATATTTACATTAAAAAACAATACAAATATGAGAAGAATTAAAATGGAATAAAAAAGAGGCGTGTCCTGATTGAACAGTGTAGTACTTAGAGTCAATAATTCACTATCTCTAATGTGTGTGTAAAAATACATCGAATTCTATCAATGTCTTCAATGTTCAAATGTTGACATTTTATGCTCTTTTCCTTCTTTACTGTTTTAGTCCGTATTTGCTCTAGAAAAAAACGCATCATGACTTTTGCTTACACGTGTCCTGTGTCCGCCGCCCTCTCTCTCTCCTGCAGTGGGGATTTCACGGTATCAGAGCCACTCGTCGGTGTGCGACAGGAAAGATTTCTTGTTGAACTTTAACGGCATTTCGTCCTTCCACCCCTCCTCCGCCAGTGGATCTTACTACCATCACCATCCCCGCCACCACTACCACCATCCGCAGGGCGTGTGTCACGACATCAAACCGTGCATCATGTGAACACTTTGTGTCACCGAGGACTTTAAACCCCAAAGGAAATGAGATGAAAGTGTATTTTATTTTATTATCATTATATATAGTTTTTTTTATATATATATATACAAATATTGCTATTATTTGGTAAAAGTCATACCTGGAAGGATTTGTATGTGCGCTCGTGCCTTCACCTCCTCCCTGCAGCCAAAGAGAAACGATGCATTTTGAAGGAAATGAAGAAACACACAGAAGCCTTTAAAGAAACCGCTTTGCCTGTGTCAGAATAACAACTTTGTTTGGTCGTATACTTGCAAACAAATTGTATTCTATCTAACGGTGTTGTGTCTTATCAGAGTAACCACACACACACACACACACACACACACACACACACACACACACACACACACACACACACACACACACACACAAACAACACAAATTGCACTAATTGTATAATCATTTGTCATTGTTGCAATAAAGCTGATATATATTTCAGGCTACAGCCAGATTTCTGTCCTGACATGCACATTATTAATGTCTCTGATGTCTTTAGTGCATTCATTCATTTGCACAAACGTGTGCTTTACATGACTTTTAAAATGTTTGAGCTCATATTTACTTGATGTTTGATTGTAGATTAAAACAAATTCTAATAATTACATTTCCTACACTGATATCAACATTTGTTTTTTGCATAAAACCATGACACATTCTACTGTTAATATTGCATTTTACTCAATAGAACACTTGACTGCAAGCTGTTATTATGGATTGATAATATACAGAATTGTCTTAGTTTTGACTTATAAAGAAATAAAAGTGTCAGTACAACTATACAAATATGCCACTACAACTGAAAGTCTGTGTATTTAAATCTATATAGTAAATATCAGCAGGTACGTGAATAATCAAAAGCTAAATAAATGTGACCCTGTTAGATTTCTATTATAACAATAATATAATATTTATAGATTGTTGTTCCCTTTTATGATCATCATAAAGATTATAATCTTTTCATACAAAGAGTTTAATTTAAGGACGAAGATTTGCAGGTTGGTATAGTTTTGTTCATGAAATCTAATTCCTTCTTAAATAAATGGAGTAGAGTGGAAAATACAAGGTTTAGCACTGAAATGGGGTGAGAATGACATTATAAAGTAGCATGAGAGAAATACAATTCAATAAAAGTAAAATACAAGCATTTGTGCCAATGATCCAAGTTAACTGTCCACGTAAAGCTGAGTGGTGAGAAGTAAGGCAAAGTAAAGTAAAAAATGGGAAATAACTGGATCATAAATTCAGAGGTCACTGACTCATCTGAGAGGTTAGTGACTGTGCAATTTATTTATTTGTTTATTCGTTGCATACCTGCTTCTCAAGGTATTTTAATAGTGCAGTAAACAGATGAGAGTTGGGTCTCGCGGACTCAAGAGCCTGCACTTGTATTGCTTCTCTATTTTTCCTCAGGAATCATGTGCAGCTTCCCTCAGGACGAACACACGTCTGCATACATCATCACGTCATTTTGTAACTCTGAGATGTTTAATGTGTTACTTACGACATAATGGACTTTGAACTTTCTCTCAGACACAAAAGTGATTGCACTGAAAAACTGGCCAAGACCAATCAGACTGAAGAACGTGAGAGGGTGTTTTCATGTTGTAGCTCAAATATCATCTATCATATATGTCATATAATAATAAGCTGTATGTTGCATCCATCCATCTTCTACCGCTGTATCCTCCACATGAGGGCTGCAGGGTTGTGTGGTAAGAAATCTTAACATCCAGAACAACACAAAATTAAAAGTCACATAACACTGGCCGTTCCGTGACAACAAAATATTATTTTCAATATAGTGGAGTATTGTGCCATCTAGCGGCTGATAGTGTTACATACAGATTGAAAGATGATTTGTAAATAATGAGTGGGCAGTAGTGGATTGTCACGGAATGTGTTACAGCTGTTTGACATGCACCTGAGTTTGTGCTACCATGATGTTGACATTAACTGGATTTAGTATGAAATAAAGAAAACAAGCTTCTTCCAGTGAAGGTTCATTGAATACCTACCCTCTCTTGAAAGATTTTGAGATGGAAATTCACACTTTTAATATGTCTCCACTGACTATTGTTATTCAGCTCTCTGACTCTGACAGGGACAAAAACATATAATATAATACATCACTCATGTTCTGGCCTCTTTACACTGACTGCTTGTATATTTAAGGATTGATTTTAAGATTTTATTTCTTGCTTTTAAATGTCTCAATGGTCTGGCAACTTTATACCTGACAGCATAGTTGACTGTGGGTTTGGGCCATAATTGTATGCAGTTGCCTAGGGTGCCATCTACTGGAGGGATACCAGACAACCACAAAGGGGAAACAAATCTGCCCATGTGTAACATTGTAATAATAGTTGAGAAAATAAAAAAGAGAATGTGTTGGTAAGTAAGTTCAGATGTATCAGTGTTTCTGAACAAAGGGATTCTTATTATTCTTATTCTTAATAATAATTTTATTTGTCAGAAAATAAAACAATAAAAAAAGAGGACAGGAAATCATCTGCTCCAGCAGTGCCCTCAACTTAAGAACTAATAAGAATAAGAATAAGTTTTATTTGTACACACCAATTAATAACAGTGAATGCCTCTGCATTTAACCCATGGTTTTATACACATCAGGTGTGAACACACACAAACCCAGCACAGAGGCAGTGGGCAACACTTCGCCTGAGGGAAATGTGGATTCAAGTCCTGGGATGGTTACAAGCCCAATTCCTTTCCAGTCACGGGCTGCCCAACTCCGCCAGCCAGTCATATTCAGCTGAGGTAAGCAGTTGTGCTGTACCAATGAGCATTCAGCAGGTCCTTGTTGAGATAACTCAGGACTGTAATGTGATATTATTCAAGAAACATCTCCTGGATGCACTGGGATGCTTCATCAGTGATGCATCCTGGGGGATCTCACATCACCCAGGATTGATCAGACCCTGACTACATCTCAGAAACCCCCCTTAGACGTGGTCCAGCACTCATACACCCTCAGCCCTCTTCAACAAAAGCTACCTAGTGGCTTTTTCTGCAGCTTCACTTGCAGATTGAATGGCCCTCTTCTTTGCTACTCCAATAATGCCCAACTGATTGAGGACTTTGCACATGGTCATGGTGCCACTGATAGCGACCGACCCTGTGCTGTCTTAAGGCAGCTGCTGAGAAGATGTTCTAATGAGCCTCTGTCAGAGCAATGTGGGCAGGAAGGCGTCTCATTCTTCACCCAGACATGGAGGTTTGCTGGGCTAGGCAAGGTCATCGTAGACGGCTTGCACCAGGAACGGGATTAACAAAACCATGTAATATTGCAGTAAGGTTATTGAAATTCATTATGACATCCATGCTGATCTCTGTCTGTATTCTTGACACAAAACCTGTAGGCTGTTACTTTGTCATTCTATTACAGGAAAATAATCCCTGGCTTGATGATCACTCCGCGGGCACATTGATAATCTGTTTGGCACATTTCACATCATGAAACACATTTCATCACCATCACGTAGATCGGGGTGCTCCCACTTTTTCAGCATGCGAGCTACTTATAAAATGACCAGTCAAAATGATCTACCTACTACAAAACATATATTTATTTATTTATAAACATATTGAGAATTCTTTATATGTACAATGTATGTTGATGTTCCTTGCATAACCACATGAGCCCATATTGCACAACACAACACAATGAACTATGTACATTTGTTGTCATCACCTGACTTTACGCTGATGACTTGCACTGAATGGAATCAGCCAGGGATGCACAGTCTGGACAGTAGCTGCTGACACCAGCCTCAAGCACACTTCCTAATGATCATCAAACGCACTTCGAAAATGTCATCGTGGAAAAAAAAGTTTAAGAGAAAAAAATTGGAGGTAACTCGCTCGCTGCTGCACTTAGGGCCGTTGTTTGCGCATGCGCAGTGACCAAAGAGTCAGAAAAAGTCATGTGTCATCTGACTGGCTGCCCTGTATATCAATCAAGTGATGGGATGGATGATAGGCTGACGTCTATGTTTTTTTTATGTTATGCGATCTACCCACACTACCTTTGCGATCGACGTACTGGATGAACAAAGTCAAAAGTAATATTACTGCTAACTGTCCATGAATATGGACTAGTGAGTGTACTGTAGATCACTTAAAACTACTTAACAATCCTAACAACGTGGGTTAATCTCCAACAACTACCAGGGAAACCTCTTTATTTAACAGGAGTCTTTTAAAGTGGACTGGTGTATTTAGGGACAGGACCAATGCCGCTGTAGTCTGTGGAGTAGGAGGCTGTACTCCGGAGACGTGTGGACAGAAATCAAGCCGAACAGTGCCGAATTGTAGATCAATTAACTACTTAACAATCCTAAAAGCGTGGGTTAATCTCCAACAACTACAGAAGTGTGGTGTAAAGTCACTAGTCACTCGTGTGTGTGTGTCGCGTATAAAACAAGTCACCGCAGTTTCACTCAGCCGTGCAGTGATGACTCCGCCCACGTTAAGTAGGTACTTTTTTGTGGTGGAGATGCAACCTAATCGTGTCGTGTCGTGCCGAGGCGAGGCGAGTGGAGCCGGTGGAAATGCGGCTTTAGTGACAGCACTGAAGAAAGCCAGAAAAACTTAACTGAATCACAATGTGTTGTGTTTTATAAAATAGCAGAGATTCAGAATGTGCACAAACAGTGGTGGAGAACAAATGCTTCACATTCTTGTTCACTATATTATATATATGTATATAATATATATATATATATATTATATATTAAAATGCTCTGCTGCTGCTGTTTGCATACACTTCGCAGAGACAGGTTGAATGGAGCACTGGACTGGTTTATTTCTGAAACATGGCACAAATACACAACCAGTGTGTAGTTAATAAGATGTCGAGTCTGTTCCCGCTCCAACCACAGCATAACATTTTGCTTCTGAGCTTCTGGCATCATTTGCTTAGAAAAACGTATTTTAAATAAAATATAAAAACATTAAATATCTTAATGATCTGTAATAAAGAATAACAGTTAAAATACATTACATTAATCTGACATTAAATCAGAGCATTCACCTGCCAAAGCTCAGTTTCGCATTCACATATTAACTGCACACTGATGGTGTATGTGTCCCATGTTGCAGGCATGTTATTTGTACTGTTGAATGTACAATAGTGTTGTGTGTTGGCTGCCAGCCATTTTCAAAGCAGTGGCCATTGACTGTAATAGACGTCAATTCGCCCACTGCTCTGAAAATGGCTGGGAGCCAATGAGTGTTTAATAAGATGTCAAGTCTGTTCCCGCTATAAAACTATAACAACTATAAAAGAGGAGTTCTGTAGAAGTACATCCAGACCACGCACACCTCGCGCTGTCAGTAGCTAGCAATTCATCGTAAAGCAATACAACTACAGGTTTTGCCAGCGTT
Organism: Solea solea; assembly: GCF_958295425.1. NCBI lineage: Eukaryota > Metazoa > Chordata > Actinopteri > Pleuronectiformes > Soleidae > Solea > Solea solea. The sequence continues at coordinate 25,460,658 of NC_081142.1, read as the reverse complement.
TCATTAAACAAACATATTATGCAGTAAATGCTGATCGAGTTTACACATCTATGAAACATGGTTTGCATTTACAAGGGACTTTTGTCCAAGAGAACGGGACTGCAACTTACCCACAACTTAACGTTTTGCTTCTAAGCGCTAAGCAAAATGCGCAGCATTAAGTGTAACACTAACTTCCGCTGTGGAGTTTCAAAATAAAATACACAATGACCTGGTTTTAGGCCCAAGTTTAACCAGAATTTAACAATGAAAACCAAGTCATTATTTACACTGTTACATATATATCTATGTTGGAAAACAAAACATTTAAACAAAAATAGAGGAAAACAGGGGCTTACCTCTGCTTATCAACTCTCGTCACAGTTGGTAACCCTAAAATACACATACAGACAAACCATGGGTCACAGGAGGGGTGGGATGTTGATCAGTAGAGTCAGACTTGACTGTTCTTGCTTTTACTGGGGTAACTGTCTTACACATGTGTACAACTGCACAATTACAAAGACAGCAGAAATTAGCAAATTAGCATATAACACATAAAATGTTGTCAGTACAAAGAAACATTCTATGTGCAGGTGAATCAGTAAATAGCTTAGCTAGTACTGAACTCTGAGTCATGACTTTACAAGTTTTATTACAATGTTTAACAAACATACACGCAGCTACTCATATAGTATAGTAGAAAACATTAAAAGCAACAGTTAGTAATATAAGTTGTCTGCCGTGTCTCCGGAGAAAAACACATTTTTAGCCTCAATGCACCGTGATTCAAAGATAGTACGAACAGCAGTAAGAGCACTCACTCTGACTCTATTTCCAAGACCAAACCAACACAAGGTCTCACTTTGCAGCTATTTCTACAAACTAACAAAAATGTAGTACACATTCTGTTTAATTTTAACACACTATTTAACTAAGTTAATTAAATTATTATTCTTAACTTACAACACAGCACACTCCCACTTGATGTAATACCATTATATACCACTACCATTATGCATACAAACTTAAAGTGGAATGTCTAATCACATCACATAAGACATTTTCTCATAAGGCCTCTGAAACAAGAATAACAATCTCAGAGATTGGTCTCAAGAACACCTTGGCAGATCCGTCCTTTCCACTTTACAAATCTTGCCGTTGCAGCTTGGAAATGCCTTAACAACCAGTCACATGAGCCATTCATTTCTGTGGGTTTGACTGTCAATCGATTGAACAACATCTCCTTCTTCTTTGACATTAGGTTTGAACTTGCTTCCCATACAATTGAGCAGTATCAGACTCCGAGGAAGGTGCTCAGGACTTCATGTGTAAGGTGTGTTGGACATGTCTGAAGCAACATAGCATCTAGAATGTGCCTGGCAATTCCAATGAGCCGCTCCCAGGAGCCGCCCATGTGGGAAGCATGAGGAGGGTTGAACAACCAAGTACGTCCTTTCTCTTGAAGGTACTTCCGAACTACTGTGCTGTCTGAGTTGCATGCTTTCATCTCTAACTCCTTACAAGCTGCCACACAGTTAGTCCCCCTTGTCTGTAAATGAGCAGTGAAAATGCACAGGGTGAGGCAGAAAGTACCGTGCCGCACTGATGGGGGGCACTGCTGAGCCCCACAATGGGTAATAGATGCACGTCTCTGCATGCTCTTCTTCTATGCAGTGACGTAGATATTCTTGGAGAAGGATTATAGGCGCATGGACTTACAATATGTATACATATAAAAAGACCATACACCATTTTCATTTTAATATAAAAAGTGAGATCAGCCAAAAAAACATAATAATAAATATTATTTTGTTGTTCTTGCTATTGTATTGTTGAACAGTATGGAATTGATTAAAGCATAATTAAAAGCTTTTGAAAAACAACGGAATGTTTCAGTGAAGGTCGAAATTGAAACAGAAGCTTCTATTTTGGGTTGATATTTGTACATCAGTGCCTCACCAGTCATAAACCTCCTTGTCATGGAAACCAGGCGTGCTGCGATCATGACGTGCATTTCCAGGCCCTGGCCACTGGGGGTCAGTCGTGTGTTGTGGTAAAACATGAGGTTGGCGTGACTGTGAGACAAACATGTCAAAGAAGACGGGATTCATTTCTATTATATGGTCAATTTATATCAGTGAAACACAACTGACATGTGTTTGTTGTTTTTGTGTTGGTTGTCACGTGGTGTGTTTTCACGGAGGTGTCAGTTGTGGCTGCAGATGTGAACGGACTTAAACTGCATTTTTAAAACTCAAATGCCTTTAAACAGTAAAAAAAAACAAAAAAACTTTAAATACTTAATCACTAGTAGAATTATAATCCTGCAGGTCAGCGGGGGTCAGGGCTGCGCCCACAGACCCTGAGAGCCTCGCTTGGTCCAGCTGCCACAGCGGGGGTCACTGGTCAGTCACGGCCGCACCGGGACAGCAGAAGGCTGGACTTCACAGGTGACACAGTCCCTCTGTATCTGCCTCCTCTGTGGCAGTAAAACGTGCAAATCACAGGACAAAGAACAAAAGAGAAAGACAAGTGAGAAAATCACTGCTCTCTGATGATGATGATGATCTCCTTCTTATCTCCTCTGCTGCAGCTTTGATGAACCACTGAGGAGATAAAAATAAGCTTTAAAAAAACATTTATATACATGACCACATTTATAGGCCTGATTTTCGTTTTATAAAATATACAAGCTCATTTCACTGGATCACAGAGCATGTGTGTGTGTGCGTGTGTGTGTGTGTGTGTGTGTGTGTTCCCATATCAAATGTAATATATATAATAATATATATTACATTCCCACAGGTACAATATATGTTTATATATATAGTTAAATCATAACACAAATTAAATATCTTTATTATTCTGTAAATATTATGTGAATATATCGTTTATTTATGTAGTTATGTATTTATTTAACACTACTATATCCATATATTCTAAGGCTGAATATCTGTATGATAATAGAACATTGTAGGACAATATCACTCTCTCATTTCCCTGTGGATTTAATGTTACAGCTGTTTAACCTCTGTACAATAACAATCTTCAATTCTGCCAAAATAAGGTCCATTACACATTTATCTTTATTTAGTCGATTTTAAGGAACTTGTTTTTGGACTGTGGGAGGAAACCCGGAGAAAACCCACGCACACATGTTATTTACAATCCAGCAGGTTCCTCTTCTGACACTTATCTTTAGTAAACATATAAATTCAAAGCAAATGTGAAGACAAATAATTTGAGTTGATAAAAAGAAGGAAAGACATCGCTAAAATGTGGTTATCCTGCTATTTATTCGATTTTTTCTAGTGATTATAAGATGATATAATAAAACTGAATTATTAAGAGGTGACCAAATAAATGTGGATTCTAACGATTATTCCCACGATCTGAAAACAGCGCGAGCTGTTCGACAGTGCTGTGGTCTCTGGTGTCTCTGTTCACACCCGCGCAGTCTTAATAGCATTTGGAGGCCTCAGCGCGAGCTCGCACCCAAAGGATCAATTTTCCCACCCAGCGACCAAATGATCACCCCCCCCCCACACACACACACACCCGCGCTCTTTCATGTCCATTTGTTTATTCTGAGGATAAATGACTGATGAGTCTTCACTGAACCCTGAGCTTTATTTAAATAACACCGATGTAAATCCTCAACTTAGGAAAAAGAAACAACTAAAAGTGTAGGTCTGATATTGAAAGAGCAGATATCACACAATGTGTTAGAGGATACCATTTTTTTTTACCCAGAATTGTCTGCACATCTTTCAATTTAAAGTAGTTGAATGTCTTAAAAATAAACGAAATAAACTCTCATTCTTTTTTTTTAATTTTTAATTTTTTTGTTTTACATTAAATGTCATTTACTGTAGTTATCAGTTAAATATTCCGAAAACCTAAAAATAATAATAACGCATTGTCATAGTGTTATTAAGTACGTTAATGGAGGGGGGGATTTTTACAGGTTAATTTCTTCCTCCAATTGGATGATGGAGCTCATTTTCTGGGAGGAGCATCCAGGGCAGCCAAAGGGAGGATAATGTGAAGGGTAAAAAAAAAGTTGCCTGCTTTGTAGACTCTGAACTTTCTCAGTGTCCCAGATGTTCTCTGCAGCAGCGTCCACGAAGTGAAGCTTTTCGAAAACAGACACTTTCACAGCAAAAACGAAAGTCGCGAGGGCTTTGACAGAGACACTGAGAGTTTCTTGGAAGGACACAGTTTGGGGAGGTTTTACGCACTGCGCACGATGCAGGCGCGCTACTCTGTCTCCAGCCCCAACACTATGGGAGTTGTGCCGTACATCAGCAGCGACCAGAGCTACTACCGAGCCGGCGGCGGTTACACCGGGATGCCTGCGCCCATGAGCATGTACACTCATACGGCTCATGACCAGTACCCGGCCAGCATGGCCCGGGCGTATGGACCGTACAACCCTCAGCACCAGCCGAAAGACATGGTCAAACCTCCGTACAGCTACATTGCTCTGATCACCATGGCGATCCAGAATTCACCGGAGAAGAAGATTACCCTGAATGGGATTTATCAGTTTATCATGGAGAGGTTTCCCTTCTACCGGGACAACAAGCAGGGCTGGCAAAACAGCATAAGGCACAATCTGTCCCTCAACGAGTGCTTTGTCAAAGTTCCCCGGGACGATAAGAAGCCTGGAAAGGGCAGCTACTGGACACTGGACCCGGATTCATACAACATGTTCGAGAATGGCAGCTTTCTCCGACGCAGGAGGAGGTTCAAAAAGAAGGACGTGCAGAGGGACAAGGGTGACCGGGGCACGCAGGGGAAAGAGCCTTCCTCCCGCTCCCCGGGCCGGGAACCGGACCCGCCGGTGCAGGGATCTCAGCCAGTGCGGATCCAGGATATTAAGATTGAGAACGGGACCTCTACGCCCCCACAGGCGGCGTCCCCGACCCTGAGCGCCGCCGTGCCCAAGATCGAGAGCCCCGACAGCAGGAGCAGGAGCAGGAGCAGCAGCAGCAGCAACAGCAGCAGCAGCAGCAGCAGCATGGCTGCAGGCAGCCCGCACAGCGTACCCTCAACCCGCTCACTCAGCATGGACGGACCCGAGCAGCATCAACACGGCCAGGCCTCGGTGCAGGGCTTCAGCGTGGACAACATCATGACCTCTCAGCGGGGATCCCCGCACGCCGAGCTCTCATCGCCTCTCATCGCCTCCTCGCGGACAGGTATCGCCCCATCACTGTCGCTGAACTATGGCCCCAACCAGACCTCCGCCTACAGCCCCGCGACCTGCAACCAGAACTCCATCTCCACCAACGCCAACGCCACCTATCACTGCAACATGCAGGCCATGAGCCTGTACGCAGGGGACCGAGTGTCCGGCGGACACCTGGCTCCGTCCACCACAGTGGATGAAGCGCTGTCCGACTATTGCATCACCACAACCACCGCGTCCCCGCTGGGCCATAGCAACGTGAGCCAGGCGGGCCAGGACGGTCACCACGCGCACCAGGGACGGCTCGCCTCTTGGTACGGGGACCTGAGCCACTTAAGCCCGGGTTACCCGGCGCAGCAGCAGAACTTTCACTCTGTGCGGGAGATGTTCGAGTCGCAGCGGATCGGGCTGAACGGCTCCCCGGTCAACGGGAATAATAGCTGTCAGATGGCGTTCCCCTCCGGTCAGTCACTGTACCGAACCTCAGGAGCTTTTGTTTATGACTGCAGCAAGTTCTGAAAGCTTTTTGAAATGAACACTAATATATATTTTTTTCGTTTTTGTACCGTTGTTATTTTATTCACACGCTGAGTGAACGGACGGCGCGCGTGTGTTTCACCACAAACACGTAAGTTTTCTTTCCTCTCACTTTGAGAACTGGTTTTTAAAGTTGACTTAAACACCATCAGCTTTTGCGACCACTGACTGTAAATTATAACCTAATATAGTAATTTATTTTAGAGAAGGGGAGTGGTTGGATGTTGAGGCCCAAACACACGTAAACGTTTTTTTTGCTCCAGTTCTCTCATTGCTGCCTTTATTTGTCCCAGCTCTTGTACAGAAATTGAGGGATAACTTTGTAACCTAAGCTGATTTATTTGATTCATTTTGTCTTTTTTTAAGGCGTTACATTTGTTTGGTTAATAAATGCCTCCTATTTGATTTTAATTGGAGTGGTTTATTAGCACAGGGATGCTATTTTCAAACATATGAAAGAATAACCTGATTGTGTTCAATTCAGGTTCAATTAAATGTCTTTGACATTAAAAACAGACTTTTTAGTTTTAATGTTTTACTGTTTATGCCAACAACAATAATAATAATAATGAAACTCAGTAGTTGTTCATATTTGATTTCAATGGTTTGCGCTGTAAAGGCTAGATTTGGTTTGAAAATAAAACTCTGGGCCTGGGCCTGAGTGTAAATATAGTAAACACGCACGTGGCAGCGGTGCACAGCAGTTTACTCACGAACATGCTGTCAACACAAACCGCGCAGGCTTCCGTCCGTCAGACACATTCACTGACAATCATCAGCATTTCACTTTACTATTGTCAGTGTTTCCTTGACAACGTGAGGGACCCCCCCCCCCCCCCCCACACACACACACACACACATAGCTCATTTGTTTACATAAGTAAATGTATGTATAATATATGATATCCCTATATATGCAAATTAAACACGTCATTCACCTCATATTTATATTTATTCATATTTTCATAGAATTCATAAATAGAAATTAAACATGTATTACGTTCGCTTGTAGGTTCTGTAATCACAGTGCCCTATTATGATGTGAAATAAATATAATTTACTGATTGAATATAATACTATAAATATTTATATATAATATAATATATAAAAGTAACAATCAAAAACTAATATAAATGAAAAAAAACTAATATTAATAGTAACAGTAATAAATAAAAGCAAAAAAGAATGGTTGGTTGATTGTAGTATTGTTGAAAGATTCGCTGATTACAATCAACTATAATAGTTTATTTACTCGAGCTTTTAAAGCGCATTGGCCTTTATATGTAGCAATATAACCTGTGCACCGATGCTGTATTATATATATATATATATGTATATATATATATATATATATATATATAGCATCAGTGCACAGGTTATATTATTATATATAAAGGGTTAGGGTTTAGGGTTATATTCACTCAGGGCCGCGAGTCATTATTCATCACGAGGACGAGACAGAAGAAGCGGGTGCAGGTCCGTGCTGAGGATCAACGATGCACTTGAGGAGAGTACGCAGAGAGGAGCCCGCAGTAAAAGCCGTCACCATCCATACCACAGAGAACACGGCTGTGACTGTCGGAGCTGGAGGAGGAGGAGGAGGAGGAGGAGGAGGAGGAGGAAGAGAAGGAGGCCTCGTCAGACTCAGCTTTAACACCACATTCATTCACAAAAAAAAACCCGATTAAGGAATTACTGCGCTACCGCGTCACTTCACTAGCTCTGATAATTAACAGCAGTGTTCAAACACACAGCGCCTGAAGGGATCAACAGAGCGATGTTAACACGACGCTGAGGTTTGAGGTGGAATGTGAGCTGCGCTGCTGCTGCTGCTGATGATGCTGCTGATGATGCTGCTGATGATAATGATGATGGCTGTCACTGCATCTGTCATTAACACACACACACACACTAACAAATATAACACACACACACACACGTCACACACACAACTAACATATATAACACACACACACACACACACACACACACACACACACTAACAAATATAACACACACACACACGCACACACACAACTAACAAATATAACACACACACTCACAGTGTCATAAATGATAACCCGAGCTGTTAAAGTTCACTTTGTTGCGCATTAATTAATTTAAATGAGATATTAGACTTTATTTAGCTAACTTACGTGTTAGAGCAGCATATACAAATCAAAGGTAAACACGATGTGAATTAAAATATAATAAGGGAGTATAAACAGTCAAATGGACCATTAATATAAAAATAAATGAAACGATATTTTCACAACATGCACCTTTTACAACAGCCAGGTAAAATAATATTCACCCAAATCAGTCATCTCTAATAAATAAAACGAGTCTATTATAAGAAGTAAAATAAACTGAAGAGGATGAGAAACTGATCACAAAACAGCGTTAATAATAGAATCATTTCACACTGAAGGCCTGACAAGTGAAATACAGAACATCTGTGTGTGTGTGTGTGTGTGTGTGTGTGTCTCAGGGGAGCTCAGCTTAAATTATTATTATAATTCTTATCATTATTATTATTAGAGACGCATTCATGTGTTCATGTGTCAGCTCGCAGAGATCATGTGTTTCACTGCCATCATCAGCCTGAATTATTATTATTATTATTATCACATCACATCATTATATTTAGTTCCTTTTAGCGTTTCTGTAAGAACAAATGCTCAGTTTTAATAACAATAATGATTCATGTTGATGGTGCAGTGATGTCTTCTCTCCTCTCACTCTGTCACTGATGCTTTATCCGCGCACCTCTGCAGTTTACAGCGGTTAAGCTGCACGAGACATTTGTCTTTATTGTCCACATCTGCATTTCTTTGCCCATTTCTTTACCGTGTCAACAGTGAACCCGATAACAACTGGCAGCGTCGTGAGGTGCACCTGTGTGGAGACCTCATGCTCAGTGTGTGCGCGCGAAACGACCTCAGAATGTCATCTGTTTCTCATCACGCGACACAGACGCAGCGCTGTATCCACATCACTGTTAAATGTCCCCGAAAATCCCACCTGGCTCAGCCTGCGCGTGCACCGACCGCTGACCTCTAACATATAACAATAATAATAATAATAATAATAATAATAATTATAGTAATAATAATAATAATAAAGATAATTATAATATACGCATTGTGGACTTTAAGCTCGTCGGTTCGTTCGTTTCAGCAATAATCACTTTACTTTTAAATACTAGAATTTATAATCGAATTTCAAACTGTGTATTTTTTTATTTTTACATAAATAACGACATTGTATTTAAAGATTTGAGCTGATCTTGAGACTTAAGAGAACAGTGTAAACAGAAGCTGAATCAGGCTTTATTTAATGATGTGTACCTCATGTCATTTACTTGTATATAACGCGTCTATAGAACTATTTTTTAACTCAAATACTTGTCATAGAAGTGACTTGAACAGCAGACTCATTATAAACAGTGCTCAGTGTAAAACTATACAACTGACTCAACTTTCATCAACTACATTTAAATAATACTGTGTGTTTTACTTTTTATATTAAAGTCAAATTCTAATGATTATTTGAACTTCAGTAATTCATCATTCACTGGTGTTAACGACAACTAAATAACTTTTATTAGTATTATTATATTATTATTATTATTGCCTGTGTGTGTGTGTGTTTGATGCCAGGCTCAAGAAAGCTGGCGACTGTCAGGGCCCGAGCTTAGAGGAGATGGATAAGTGTTTTATTTCCTAATAATCTTCTTAAATGCTTATTTAAATAGAAATTGCTCAATTTATAATATATAGATTAATAAATACATTAATTTATAGTATTTTTTAATATACCAAATTCCTTTAAAATGCCATCATTAAATGTATGTAATTAATATATATATATTTATTCAATAATGCAGCAGGATGAAAGCAGATGACATTTATTCCTAAAACAAAAACCTTTTTTTTTTTGCTAAACTGCTCATGCAAAAATACAAAAAGAGCTGATTACAGACTTGATTAATATGAGGATTCACTGCAAAAAAACTTAAGTGGAGGCTAAATATGTCGCTGCATGTCTGAGAGAAAGAAGACACCTGAGCGAGGGTGAACAACAAAGTCTATAAGATGAATGAAAAGCATAGTTGGCGCAAATCCAGGTCAACACCATCTCTGACTGCCGGGATCTGTGGGAGTGTGGGCTCAAAGAGAAAAGAAACATCCTGCGAAATAAAAGAGAGAAGAAGAACAACACACACACACACACACACAGAGACACAGTGAAAGAGTCAGGCAGCTTTGAGTGGTCCTCAAGACTAGAACAGCGTTATATAAATGCATTTAAAACCTGGAGAACGGTTTGTTTGCAGTTTGTGATGAAGTCTAAAATCAAAGTAAACACATGAGGACAGTATGTGAGGAAAGTTCCGATTTTATTGCACCAAATACTTCACTTTGTCAAATCAATAATAAACCCATATATTCACATTTACTCAAATAGTTACTTCATTTTATCAATTAAAAAAGGCGTCAAAAGCAGACATATAAATCAACTCTAAAAGACATAAAAAACAAACAACTTCATGTTCCCTGAAATATAATTTATGACATGATCTCTGCAGGAATGTAAGGCATCATCGTGATGTGATGACAAAACTCAATCAGTGACAGGATAAAAAAAACTAAAAGATAAAGGCAATAACTGTCATAATAATAATAAAAAAGAACAATAGATTTCATTAGTAAAAGTCAGGAGAGATAAAAATGCACGTTCCTTCCTCAGCTGGTGTCACTGAGAGATGGAAGAAATGGAGGATTGGAGTGTTCACATGTTTCCTTCCTGCTGACCAATCAGGCATTGGGGTTCTTCTTCATGAGCTCAATGTCTGCAGCCACCATCTCCTTCACCAGCTCCTGCACACGCGCACACACACACACACGCACACACACGCACACAAACGTACATGCACGCACGCACAGGCACACACACAAACGCACAGGCACACACACATACACGCACACACACACAAACGTACATGCACGCACGCACAGGCACACACACACACACGCGCACGCACACACACGCACAGGCACATGCACACACACACACACGCACACACACGCACACAAACGTACATGCACGCACGCACAGGCACACACACAAACGCACAGGCACACACACATACACGCACACACACACAAACGTACATGCACGCACGCACAGGCACACACACACACGCGCACGCACACACACACGCACGCACACACACACGCACAGGCACATACACGCACACACACAAACGCACACAAACGTACATGCACACGCACACACACACACACAAGCAAACGCACACACACACACACGTACACACACTTGATTTAATAAAAAACCCATAAAACATTCCAACCAATGAATCGATTATAAAATGATTTGACTAACATTTCAGCCTTAGATGAGTGAAAAATTCAGACACCAACAGACTTTTATTGAAATCATGGCTGCCAACGACATAAGGAAAAAAGATGATGATTTTAGATCATCTACACATGCGTAAACCAATGATTTCTGAGGAGAATGCTTTATTGCTCCATGAAACAGCCTTTTCCAAATGGAAACTGACGTTTCTGTTGCTTTGTAAATTAGAAAATTGGTGATTTTGAGTTGTTGATCCACAGCCGTTTCCAGCAGTTTAGGTTGAACTGTTATTTTGTGACTTTGTTTATTTACCTCAGTGACACAAAGTCACTCAGCAGCTTCACTGATGTCACTGATTATCAGCTGACACAGATGGAGCAGTTTATGACAGTCATACATCTTACTATACGAGGGCTATTATTGCTTGTGTTCCTGTTGGCAGCCATGTTTTAGTCCTAAACTGTCTCTTTAACCATTTGAACCAACATATAATAACACTCACCTCAAAAGTCACCTTTGGCTTCCAACCCAGTTTCTGAAAAGCTTTGGTGCTGTCACCTTGTAGGTACTCCTGTTGAAGAGAAAGAAAAGGGGCGGGGTTGACTAGTTGTACTGTAATGAACGTATTGAATTCAAACTGATGTCCAAACATGATGTCTTCAAAAGGGAGCAGTGAGAAGAAGAGTGATTACTCTCTTTCTCTCACACACACACACATTATCAGCCCTCTCAGGGGAAGAGAGGTCACGCAGTCTCACTGGCCATCAATCCCTGCTCTGGGCTCCCCACCACCGACCTGTCCAGACACAGTGCTGTTGGTGCCAGAGTATGATGAATTGTAGGACTCTGTGGGAAATGTGGGACTCCCAGTGAAGGCCCCAGAACACCCCCCCACTCAACCCCAACCTTGCACTCTCCAACCCCTGCACTCATTTCCCACCCTGTTGTGTTTTGCTCCAGGTTCAAGATCTGGTGAGACCCTGGTTTAGACCACCAAAGAGACAGAGAGGAAGAAATAGAGATTTTCCCTGTATAAACTGAATGTTACCTCCATCTCTCTTTTTTCTTTTCTGGTGTCAGAAACGTGTCGGTCCCCAGAGATTTAATAAAACACTGTCATGAGTTACTTTGTAAATGATCTGTATACATAAAGCACATATATCTGTCTGAATATACACACACACACACACACACACGCATATATTCAGACTATCATATTTATATATTCAGACTTATCTATATATATATATATATTCAGACTTATATATATATATATATTCAGACTTATATATATATGTTCAGACCTATATATATGTTCAGACTTATATATATATATATATAGAGTCAGACTGTCATATATATATGTTCAGACTATCATATATACATATATAGAGTCAGACTATCATATATATATGTGTATATATATATATATATATATATATACATTATACATTATACATTATATGACATTCTCTTCCACACAGAACCAGGTGCATAAAGAGAATAAAAGCTATACTTTATGCACCTGGTTCTGTGCAGGCAGGCATTGCAATGATAAAATGTTGAAGTTCAAAGGTTAAGGTCATTTTATTAATACCCGTGGGGAAGCTCATCATCTGCATTTTACCTGTATTCTCCAAATTCCTGCCACAAATTTAAAACACACAAGATTTCCATTAACTGGAAGTAGAATCCTGACCAATGGTATGAAAGCAGCGCAGAAACAAAGCACACAGGGGGGCATTAAGGGCATAAAGAGAACTGTTTAATCTGACACCGGACCGCTTGAAAATGTCTCTTCTTGGTGATCTTATTACAGAAGAACGCTCGCAGCAACATTGGCATCGTTCAGCCTTTTAGAGAAGAGGCACCCCGTGTCTCACAGAGACACTGAATACACACACACACACAGGCTGATTTCATCTGTGACACAGTGGGATTACTGCGCTGGAGCTGAAAACCTGGCTCATTTCCGGGTGAGCAGGCTTTTTATTTTTAACTTCATATGGCTTACTAAATACTGGCAGATGGAAGCCGCAGCCCTGTCTTCCTCCTGCATCTGTAACAGCAGGACAAACAGCTCTTTCTCATGTGAGCAGCTCCACACAAAACCTTTATTACATTTTTACCTCCAAGCCTATGACTGGAAACATTTTCACAACACTTATCTACGCACACTAGACATCATTTATTATCTGACTTAATGTAAGTATGTGAGGGCGACGCACCCTGCAATTACATTAAATAATCCACTTGCTATATAATTATACTTATTAAAGTTTGCAGAGGCATAAAAAAACCTAAACATCAAGCGGCTGCTTTGCAAATGAATGGTGCATGAAATGACTGTGTAACACTGTTGATCATTGATTGGTAATGATTTGATTGACTGCGTAAATGCCAAGAGGGCAGGTCTTATCTGATAGGCGGAGCCTGTGAGAGGCAGACGCCAAAAACACAAGAGGAAAAATGTAAGAAGGTTGGTTTGCTGAAGAGCTGTGAAGGAGCCTTTGTTTGGTTTCTGTTCTCAAAGCTGCTTTATACGACACGTCTGCCGTTCACCCTCATGTTCATACAGCACATCTACGTGCAGCTCATCTTTCATTCCCACTCCCAGCCGTCAGGAGCAACATGGAGCTACCGAATTCATGTGTTTCCTGTTGGGCCGGCTTTTCTCACAGGTCATTTAAAGTCTCTACTGTGAAGATACAGTATCTTCAGACGTAATAATCCTCTTTCATATTTGTCTCTTTGTAGAACATGTACAGCTGTCAGTCGTCTGCACCTTTCTCTAAGGTCCAATATGCAATACTTGAGCAGCACTAGTCAGCGGCAGCACGCGATCATGCCTCTGGACATACAACATTACTCATACATGCATTCATTGTCTACTGATTTATCCTCCACGTAAGGGTCGCGGGGGCCGCTGGAGCCAATCCCAGCTGACAGTGTGAAAGGCGAGGGGCCAACACACAGAGATGAACACCTACAGTGTTTCACTAACCTCTGCATGTGTGCATCTACCACAGAGAGGCCAGGACAATATTATTATTGATTTTATATTATTATCTCTCTTCTTGTTGAAAGATATGCATCAATATTACTTACATATCACAATATTATTATTAACACGTTTTAAAAAGCAAATAAAATATCGATTTAATCATTCAAAAAATATTGTATTTTATTGTGTGTATTTTAAAGAACAAGTGTTGTTTCAAACAATAAAATATAATATTTTTAAATCATTGAATCGTTATTTTTTTTGCTTCTTAAAAAGTGTGTTTTGAAAATATTGACAGAAATCTAATTCCATAGAAAGCTTTTTTTATCCAAAGAACAAACTTTCTGTAGAGGCAAATCTGTGCCTCATTCCTCACTGTTTCTGTTATTACGTTCAAATGGAACTCATGAACTGCTGTTTCCTGTGATACTCAAAAACAAAACAATCAACACACAGAAAAGAAATGTATTCATCAAGACATGCATGAGCTAGCACAAAAGTATTCTACTTAATATTTCTTTCCTTTTATCTTGTGATGCAGAACGTTGCATGTTGCACTTTGGGAATTATTTGGATCAGGAGCAACGTGGGATTCCCAAAAATACACTTTGAGACCTGACCAAATAAAGTGGAGGTAAAGTAACTGCTGACAGAATAAATATACTGTAGGAATACACTGACCTGTTAGCTGGTGATTATAAACCAAGACATGAAATCAACATCCCAGAACAAGATCAATCCAAGACACAAAGAAATCAACATTGATCACTAAGGGACAAAGTTTGCTACCTACTTCCTTTTTGCACTAGGTATAAATGAAAGCTAATGATAGCTCCACACACACACACACACACACACACACACACACACACACACACACACACACGCACACACATCCATCTGCAGTGTAGCTTAGTGGTGGAAGCAAAGCTGCTTCCAAACTGCTAACAAGAGTTTTCTGCAGCCAAGTGAACTCAGTCCTGAGAGAGAGATTGAACATGGACGACTCACAGACGCAGGCACAATATAATCTTCATATGAATCCAATAATATGCAGCGCGGATGATGATGACAGGTAAAAACCAAAACCACAACAACAATGTTAATGACGCCACCTGTGTTTGGATCTCTCACGACGGATGTTGGTATCAGGTGTGAACAATAATTATGTCAATAAGCACAATATCATTCTCGTGATTACAACATTGAACTGGGATTGTCATGGTTCTGCTCTCTTGAAGAAAAGCATGAACATACTTGACGTGGCTGCTTTTCTCAGATTACACTCTGAAGGGAAGAGAGTCCGTAAGTACTGTACACGTCCCAAATAAACATGAGAAGCCATAAAAATAAATATATAAACGCGAGACACAAACAGTGCGATCATGGTCCATAAAAGACACGGGCAGTAGAAGGCATTTAACGCAAAGGAATTCTGGTATCACTGCAAGGCCGCCCAATAAATCAGACAGCACACAGGAGCTGATCCTTACACACACACATGAGCATGTGGCAGCATGTAAACACAACCGCTGTATGTAAGGATAGGTGGAAGAATGTGCGGAAAATGCATCAACGTTTCTTTCTACTGGGAAGCGACAGGATTAGGATTCTCAGAAACAAAGACGTACACTTCTCTGTGAGGGCTGTCTCGTGCTGTGAGGCTGTGATGTGGTTTTGGAAGTCCAGTAGCATCTCAGCGGACATGAGACTTCAAAGACAATCAGATAAAGAGTCCGAGAACACAGTGAGAGTCGAGAGCCCACGGCCTCTGTGTCCCCGGCAGTACCAGATGTTTCAACCAGACCCAGATGTTCTGACCTTTAACCCTGCTCGACTTCTGATGGAAGAACTTCCACCCTGATCCTGCGTGTTTTAGACGACGGATAAATGACTTTAAAGAGAGTGATGGGGACACACAACGGGTTCCCACACCGACTCAAACCCAAAAACAACGTACAACAACAATTAATCCCATCAAACACAAACACAGAGACTGTGAGAGTAACACAAAAGCCTCATCATTCGTCACTGTTCAGTCTTAGAGTCACAGCTGGTCAATTTCTAATGCACCTCAACTTATCACTTCCTGTAGAGCACAAAAGCTGTTTGTGCTCTACAGGAAGTGAGGAGGCGAGGCAGGGAAGAAATCTGCGTTTTTAAATATTCAGATTCATTACAATACTCTAACATGACCAAGGCCGTCAAACACGTTTGAAAACAAGTTTTAAATCAGGTCAAAATGTTGACAGACATCAGAACAAAACAGCACTTACATTAAAAATAGAAGGCAACAATTTGTCACTGTATTTATGTCTCTCACTTCTTTCTATTTACCTTCTCTAAACAAAGTCTTGACACAGGGTCTTAGTGTTTAAGCAGATTTATATTCTATATAATTACAACTGTGGGAAAAAGTGCACACAGCATCGCCAAAAGGTGAATGGTTTGTGTTTATATAGCACTGATCTAGTCAAAGCTGCACGTAGACTAGAATCAAACCCACAACCTTCGAGTTGAAAGGCGACTCGCTCCACCACTGAGCTACCATCGTTATCTATCCATCCATTTTCTACCGCTTTATCCTTCACATGAGGGTCACAGGGTCGCTGCTCTAGCTCACACAGCTCACACAGTCACACAGCTACACAACTACACAACTACACAACTACACAACTCACACAACTACACAGCTACACAGCTCACAAACCTAAAAATGAAAAATAAAATATAGGTCACAGTAACACGGACAGCCCATGACCTAGTGGGATTGCAACTGGAGGGTTGCCGGTTTGAAACCTGACAGGTCATTGATTGAATGAATTGGAGCATCTTAATTGAGCAGCTGGGTCTCAGGAGCAGATATAATGGGAGGGTTTATGAGGTATAACCTAGAAAGCAGGTGACATTGAACTGCAGAGTCAAGCCCATTAAAACAGCTAATGTTTTCACACATAATTACTGAGAACGACGGCTTATAATGTCTCAGGTTCTATTTTTACATTTAATTACAATCTTATGTATCCGTAATAATCACACACTCCAAATGAATTACTGGTTGCAAACATGACAACATTGTTCATGAGAAAGTAGAGATGATATAGTCAGGCATGTGATACACTAATACAATTGTTTCTTTAACCAATAATAATAAACATTTCCAAAAAAAGGGATTTCTTTGTTCAAACTTTGACACATTTGTGTACAGGAACAATAATGTTGGTGAACAATAACACATTTAACACCAGTGCCCAACTATGGCTAATCTGGACAATCCACACTGTATGTATGTTGCTATTGGGCTATGTTGGTGCTAAGAGAGGGATTTCAGTGAAAAGGGTTGTTTTTTTGCAGTGCTACACAGTCAAAAATATAATTGACCACTATTGAACGGGTTTGCATTAAATCCAACAGTGAGAGGAAGAGTGGAAGCAGGAGAGAGGGAGTGAGGCTTGAATGGACATGCTCATCTGTCTCAGGTCAGATGATTCCAATCCCTGATCCCTACAGCATGGAGGGACAAGGCCAACGTTAGTGTTGGGGGGTGTTGGATGACATAGAGGGCAGAATGAGGGAAGGGTCTTCTGTAGGCATCTCCTCTCTGAGCGGCATTCCTCATCTTATCAGCACCAATAATCTGTTGTCCACATCGTGCCCAAACAGGGAGAGCTTTGGTTGGTTGTGATACAGGGATTTGTTTTACAGTGAAGGCCAACGCCACCACCTTCATCAAGATGATGCTTGTGTTCCTGCACCATTAACGGTACCACAAAGTTCCACATCACGATATACGTCGCATGTGAGATCTTTGGGACAAACTCCTGTTGATTGCTGTTTTACATCATTTATAAAGCGTGCATACACATGAGAAGGTGCATGCCCATTTCTATGCAAAGTTTGGCTTTGATAAGAAAAACAAACTTGACAGGAAACTGCTTCTCTGTTGTCAGAAGGATAAATAACCAGAGTTTAAAATGATCCCACTGTGTAAAATACATTTAATTATTACTGCACACTGCAAATAACTAAACACCTGCTTAAGTGACACAACATATTTGTTATTATAGCATTGGAAATAAATGCGATGCAATACATAAGGTTTGCACAGATCCAGATTTGTGAGTTTAAGCCGAGAATATTCGAGGTCATTTTATATACATAATGATCATATATTACATGTTTCACTGTGGAGAATGTTGTTAGACAGTGGTCAGATAACGTGATAACTATACAAATGAAACATCATCATCATCATCATTATCCTCATCATTGTCCAGAAGAATCTCTGATTTACAATCAACTGAAGCTGCTCAGATTCAAATGGACAATTTAATTTAATTACAATGCAAGACACAAACCTGGCACTGTGAGAGGATGTGGCAAAGAGAAGACTTCAGAGAGGGAATAATGAAGTCAGTGCTGATATGTCTGTACAGAGTCTAACCCACTTCCCTCTTTGTATTTGCTATGACTTTTCACTCTGGATCAATTCATATTAATATGACCACTGCAACGATAGGCATTACCTGCAAAAGCTCAATTACCAAATTACAAGTTTACTGTGATTCATAAAGGGAAACTGGCATGGTACGTGTGTGTGTGTGTGAGAGAGAGAGAGAGGGGGAGGAGAGCTCCTTCATGAAGAGAAAAGACAAGTGGCTTCACATAAATGAAAGTTTGTATGAGTGCTGTCTCTGATACATTCATGAAGCAAGTGATCTGGATCTGCACATGATCACATCACTGAGGATATACTTTAATATCAGGTCAAAGACATGTATGATAGAGGCTCTCACTGAGCTTATACTTACTATTATATACAAAACACTCAATTATACCATGAATGAGCCATTTTGCTGAATGTTACGAAAGCTATTGACGGTGTATTTTTGTTAATAGCATTATGATATATTACAAGATACACATAGAGTTTTAGTGCTATTGGAAAGGATGATCTGGATCACAGCGACACACAAACTGCAGATCAACCAAACTCAAGCCTCGTTTATATGTCTGTGTATTAGATTAGATTACATTCAACCAATTAGCTTTGGTCACGTGTTACAACAGCAGCCAGTACTACACTATGATATGAAATAAGCAACATAAAATATACAAATCCATAAAATAACAATGTACAGTAATAATAAGAAGAAGTGAACAATGAAACAGGTGTGAACACATATGGCAGAAATGGGACGTCACACACTGAACTATGATTGAGTGACGTATGCAGTGATGATGTGATGAGACCAGGCTTCTACAGGTCAACTGCTGCCTGTGACCTCTGTCACACTGTTTCCTCTCTCATGAATTGCTGTAGTTTTCCAGGTCATCATAAACTCGTCTCTGCATGCTTTTGTGTTTTTGAAGCTTTCTCACTTTGGGTATATACCTGTCCTATTTCAGAAGTCCTGGCAGAACTGAGCTGTTGAGGATATTGAGTGAGTCAGGAGGTTGAAAGAAGTGGAGTCGGATGTGGTTCACACATTCCACCAGAGACTCCGATTACACTGCAGGAAACTCACACAAGACACACACTGACTAACTCACTGATTTATAAACATACTGCTCTAAGACACACACAAGCTCAGTGACTTGCTCTGAGCCAATATTACACCTCCATCTTTCACTCACTGACCCGCTTCCTTCCTGCCTTTCCTGCCTTTTCCAGATAATTGACTTATTGACTTGTAGCTGTGTTTCAGTCTCCTTGTGACTCCACAATAACGCTGCATAAAATATAAAGAGACACACACTAGTGGAGTGTCATTTCGTTTCCACTTTCCTGAAGAGGGTTCGGTGATAAGAGTGATAAGGGCTGTGCTCATAAAACTGTGACCGTGGTCATATAACCTCCAAATCTATGCGGGAGAGACTGGAGCAGCACAGTGCATTTATCTATCATTCATCTTTCATACTCATAGTCAGGAGCAACATGGGGTGAAGTGTCCTGCATGTTGGTCAGGACTGTGAATCCTGATGCTGTTTCCCTCAGACGTAAACATTGGCACGGAACGTCTGCTTCAGTAAAACCCACAGCAGCAAATCGACAATGGTTTCCCATGGCAATACTTAATAGCCATGTGCTCAACTTTTCATCCATCATATCCACCTAATATATGACCATAGCTTTGCAAACCTCAGATGACTCTGTGTTCTTCATACGGGCCATATTCTGTAGCTGCTGTGCTTGCAGTGGACTTTCTGTGTATAATTTGCACATTTTAAAATCCTCTCCTGTCGTACAGCAGTTAGAGGAAGCGCAGGTCCAAGTTCACCCTGAAGCCCCGCCCACATTCTCTCCTCATTTGCTGACGCGGAGGACCGTCCATCTGACAGTCCAGCAGCCACGTTCCCTGTGTAATGAAGCCCAGCTGGAACGAGCAAAGACACAGCCTGACATAACTCACCCTTCTCTCCCTCACCCTGTCAACAAAGCACCCTCTCCTCCCCTTCTCCTTCCTCCTCATCTGGCAGGTTTCTCTCATCAGGCCCGGGTAACGCTGGCTAACAGCACAGGAATGCTGGCCCACAAGGCTTGGTACTCCCTCGCTATCTCAAAGACATTCAGCTGCCAATGAATTACTGTGACTTGTTAAAGGTACACCTATCCCTGCAGCACAAATAACGACAGAGTGTGTGTGAATATGGGCAACGCGGAAACAATAAGACTCTCAGAACATTGAATGCTCGTCTATGGCCTGGAGCAGAACTGGAGACATTGTCTTGGCGAGACCATGCATTCCTGCCTTAGTAATAACCCACTCCAAAGTTCATCATCATCATCATCATCATCTTTATCAGTGCTGCTTTATACTTGAACACCTTCACATTCAGCGTGGCTCCAAACCACTGGCAAGCATTTCTCCTGCTCTCTGGGAGCTGTACCGGGTCAGTCTGTGGGTTGGACTGCTGAGGGGCCCACGGTGGTTCCGCTCTGACGGTAGAAGGAAACTCCTTCAGGAAATACCAAACTGCCAGACATTCTCTCTCACACACACACACAATCTACAATCTTTCTCCTTTTTCCCTCCAACAAGCAGAGTAAAGCTCTGCCACAAACCATTCAATTCAATGAGTCCATCATTGGTCTCTCAGTCAGTTTGGGAGCTGTAATAAAAACACCACGCTTGTATTTGGTGTATTTTCCAGGTACAGCATTGTGCGAGCTGAACCTGTGGTGTTACACAACCCCGGGTTTGGCTGCAGGCCAGGCATTTCATGGCATCGGTTGCAGAGCCGGCTCAGTTAAACAATAAATCACTGCAGAGTCATGTTTCTGCCCCATGAGCCCAACCTCCATCAAGCTTTTTTTCCCCTGCCCTTGGACTAAAAACGAGGTACAAGCATATTAATGAGTTATTATGAAAAGACGAAGTTCAAGCCTGAAAATCCCCTTTTTCTTCAAACAGGTTTTCAGCTGTGCCAACATCATGACACTCTCACCAGTAATTCCACTTGCTTTTCTCAAATCAATCAAAATCCCGAGTCAAGACACTCTGTGATGTATGTAAACTTGGAACCCGATCTCAACTCAACTGCAGATTTCTACACAGATATTAATGACAGACGACTCCAATTTGAGATGAATTGTTAATATTCTGCACAGTTGTGGAAGATGGAAAACATTGAGCATGAGGGTTCATTACTCACATCCTTGTAGGTTGTTTGACACTGACACACTCATCTGAACAGTGTGTGTGTTACAGAGATAAGCTCCCTCTAATTCTGAAAATCTCTCACTTTACCCCAACAACTGAAACACGTACACCTTCATATGAAGAAAACCTTTGTATTATGGCTTTGACAACAAGAGTCGGGTTAAAACCAGACTGTACACATTGTTTTAAATGATTTAAATGCAAAGGTTTGTGGTAAAGTGGCTGACCACAGGAAGTACTAATCAGTTGTGTGGTCTGGAAGCTACCTTCCCTTTCCCCTGTGCCCTTCACATCACTCTTCTCCCTCCACAATAGAGATACCAGTATCACATTACTAACACTGAGGGTTAAAGGTCAATCCCATTTTTCAGCCCTCTCTTTCACTCCCGCCCCCCCACAGACCCTTTCCCAGGGGTTACAGCCTCCTGTCATCGAAATTCACATCAGTTCACGCGTGGCAAGTGACCGGTATCCGTCGGAAGCCGCGTATCTCCTCTCCCACACACAGTCCTCCACACACCCACTTTAGTGTCGCTTTGACAGACAGTTGTCCAATCTGAGGGACCACTCACACAATGGGTCGGACATGTTTAAAACACTGCTGGCCTCTTTGTGCCATTGTGTTGGTGTGTCTCTGTTACACCCTGGATTAAGTCTGTATTTGAGAGCTGTGGAGGGTTCAGGTTACAGCGAGGTAACACTGAGCTTGTGATGACCTGCTCCTGCAAAGAAAAACCAACCTGGAACCAAACCTGGAACCAAACCTGGAACCAAACCTGGAACACGGGGCTTCTCAAGATCTCAACATGAAAAAAAAACTGTTGAAAACCTTTGGTAAAAACTCAAACTCAAAAAAAAAAAAGGTTTATAAATAGGCGTCGTTCAAAATATACGACACAACCAGCAAGTGCAGTTATGACAGGAAGGAGGAAACATTAGAACATGTGACATTAAAAGCACATCACATGACTTTGTCCGTTTTAATCTTTGTGTTGTATTTAATGTCTGCCAACCGTCACATGTTGTGTTAGTTCTAGTCCATCAGTCATGAATGACAGGAACCATTTAAAGTACCTCACGACCTGAACAGTGCCAAAGCAGAGAAGAGTGGAAACTAGGATGATAATCTTTAGCTGCCTCACAATTCAGTTCAGTTACTAAAGAGAATATATCTTTATTTGTTCATTTAAAAAAATGTATTTAAAGATCAATGATTAAAGGATCAATTGTATTTACTTCCATTTGCATTTATTAACACAAAATGGAACAATAAACACAAATCTAAGGATATAAGAATATAATAAAAGAATACATTAAGGGTCACATATCAATGGGGTCATCTTCCGTGACGCGGCGTGGACGGCGCTGTTATTGGTGGAATATCTGACGTCTCTGTGACCTTTATCGTGGGAAGAAAGCGCAGGTACGTTTGAAACTTTCAACAATGTTCACAGAAAAATGACAGATAACTATAGGAGTATTTCTGTGGTGGCAATAATCCACGGGAAGAACAACAAGAAAAACATCAGCACGATGCTGTGACCAATCTGAAGAATGTGTTTGGTTCCTCTGAATAATAGGAAGCCTTAACTCTTAAAAGGTGGATAAATGGATGTTGTTTGTGGGGAACATATTGACATATTTACAGTTGATCAGGTCCTTTATAATACAAAGACTATATAAAAATAAGGACTGCTTCAAGTTACTTTTGTGAAAATTGAGGAAAAGAGGAAGAAGACAGACAAAATGTGCACCTCAAAATGCAGGAAATAGTGTGTGTGTGTGTGTGAGTGTGTGTGTGTGTGTGTGTGTGTGTGTGTGTGTGTGTGTGTGTGTGTGTGTGTGTGTGTGTGTGTGTGTGTGTGTGTGTGTCAGAGAAAGGCCATTTAGTGACAGCAGACTGCACACTGTCCTAAATCACAGCTTCTACACTGAGGAAAACCACACCCGAGCCTCACATGCATGTGGGTGAACACCAGTCTGCCTGTGATTGTGGTTTGGTTTCTCCAGCACATGATGCTTTACAACGACAGTCCGTCTCAAGATCAAATGCAGAAGCGAGGCTTAGTGTCAGTGAAAGTGACAGGTGATCATTTTCTCACATGCAAACACGTGCTTACTTCAAACTAGACTTTATATTTATAGCAAACCTCCTACTGTGGGTGTGACTTTTCTTTGTTTTTGACCGTTTATTTATGTAATATAAACTTCAACATGGACTTATTCAGAATGTTGCCGAAGCATGTGAACACAGAGGAAGTTAAGACCAGATAAACAGATAAACAGTGCATTAATAATAATGATAATGAGGATGACGATACTAATGCACATTAAATATAAAAGTTAGTTCATATCTACATTGATAATGGAAAAAAGGGGCGATTCAAACTTAAGTTTAGAGTCATTAAAAAGCAAAACTCCTTCATTTCAAAGACAAGGACTGAACTATGAGTGAACATGTGAGAGCAGTAGAGAGCCTGGCTCTCAGCAATCTTTGCACAATCAATGTCTTTCCTTGTGAACCATCTTGGAAAGCGACACCCAATTCCCCACAAATATTTGGAAAGCTTTTAAAATAATGCTAATATTTCATGCTTCCTCTGTGTGAAAGAGCCATGGGCCTCTGCCAAACAGTCAAACTCAGCCCTGATAGCCCGTTTCATGTGTCCAGTGCCAGACATTCAGACAGCACAGCTCGACAAAGGCTTGTTTGATGGATAAATCATGCTGCTCATAAAAGCCATTCGCTTCTTTATGTCCGTCTGGTGTTCACACATTCACATCCATCCATCCATCAGAACTTCAGGGTCTCTCATTACCTCGCACTTCCTCTTATCATTGGCTTCTACGCAAAGGAATCTGAGGAATCCTGGAGCTCAGTCTGTCGGTGAAGCATAAACACAGACTCATTTCTGACACGAGTGCTAAACCATTCAAAGACGCAAATGTCACTGACGACGATGTCTGCATGATACTAAAGTCCTAAACCAGCTCCCAGCTTCCCATCGCTGCCTGAGTCTGAGAACTCCACCCAGAGAAAAGTGTGCAGTTTGCTGCCTCAGCACTTCCAGACAGCTGCGGTTCACCTCGAGGTCTAACTGCATCAGCCTGGAGATGAAGCACCTCTGAGAGCCAGCGGTCCTCAGCAGGCCCCGCTGGCCTCTGACTGACACCACTGCACTGCCAGAGACATGGAGCAGGACAATAATAGCTGCTCATTCCTAATCCGTGGATCATTCCTTTATTCATTTTTCAAAATAAGGGTGTTTCTCTTTTCTTCCAGTTCCACTAACACAGGTCACGTGACCCAAAGGTTGCGTAACGTGAGCGTGACCTGTGACAGGGGAGGAGCTTCACACGGGAGGGTGACATGACCACGGAGAAAATATCATCTGTCGTGAGTCAGAAGGATATTCACAGATTTGAACTTCCACCATCAATAACATTTAAACGACTGCGGTCAAGTGAGTGACTCGACTTTCCGTGGTCAAATCAGCCGCTCCTCAATGTGAAGTGCGCTGATATTCTCTCTTTTTACGTCAATTCTACTCAAACGCTCCAATCTGGCTTTCAAAATAAAGTTCCATCAAAAGAAAAAGGTTAATTATATGTCAAAAATAATTATGTTAAATAAAACATTAGTAAAATGTATTGTATAGACTGTTTATAGTGGAGCTATAGTCTTTCATCCTGTTTTATATTGTCTCACTTGCACATGTCGTATATCATTTATATATATATATATATTTATGGAATTCATTCTATTTCTACCTTGTTGTGATTTTTGGCTTTAACCCCTAACCCTAACGCTAACAAATGAGACAAATGAGACAAATAAAGTAAAGTCTTATCTCGTTCTCGTTGTATAAAACACTTTTACTGTATAATGTGATATTTGTCGATCTTTGAAGAGGTATAAAATCCAACATTTTTATTGGTAGTATATGATTTCACTTCCCTTGGCTCACTACCTCTTGTACTTCATATACAGGTAATATTAAGAATATTTACTGTATAATTTTGGAGTTTTAGAAACTTAATTGTCCACCTCATTATGGTTGCTAAGTGAACTTTGACCCTGGGTTACTTTAAAAGCACACAGTAAAAGTACTTCATATGACTTGTGTATGAAGTACAAGAGGCACTGTGGAAAGTTAAACCATAAACTAACATATATTATAAAACATATTTTCAAAAAATAAGATAAAACTTTATAAAAATATTCCTTTATTCCTCCCATATTATTTGTAGTGTAACAGCAGCCAAAATCACAACAAGGTAGAAACAGAAGTAAAAGAGAAATAAGGTAAATAAATATGAGTATTAATAAATATTTGCAAAGAAATGTAGAAGACAGACGATATAAAAACTGTAGCTCCACTGTTTACAGTATATTTTACTAATGTTTTATTATACATCCTTATTTTACGTGGATTCACTATAATACTGTATGTTATTGTTGTTTTCACATAATAATTTCACTTTTTTCTTTTCACGACGTTGTGATCGATTTCGATAGAACTTTATTTTGAAAACTGCGAATAGGACTGCTCTGGTTTGGACCCTTTGAGTGGAATTGGCGTAAAGGAGAGAATATGGGCCATTTCTTAGAGAGAGAAATCAAAGGCAGCAGCATGGGACTTAGTTAGTGTATATCCCTTTAACTTTTAAGGGGATATACAGTAATAGTAGAAGAATGTTCACATTCCTGTGAGGCCAAACAATTCTTGCTGCATCACAATATCTGATGAAGATGCCAGTGTAACGAAGGTCACTACACTTCAGAGCACTAACATGCCCTTTAAGTCAAGTAAGAAAAGACAATGCTTAGTAAGTAGAAGAGTCAGGTGTGTCTGTCGCGTGGACGTAGGTCGACTCTCTTACGTGTGTCGATCACTGGAGTCATTGTCTGAGCTCCTCTTCTGATGACGACAGGACTGATGGTGTATGCGACTGAATGCAGCTGAATGCAGCTGTGGTGATTTTGTTACGCAAATCTAACTAACGCAATGACAATCATCCAAACATGAAGGAACTTTCAGATTGAGATTCCAGTGCATGCATATACACTCATGGACAGGTAGTTGACAGATACCAAGGTGCGGTGTGTCACAATGGAGCTATTTTAAGGAATGATGCAGGAGCTTTTGATTCTTTCCTGTAGAACGAATACAATACAACAGGCAGAACAACTGCCATGTCACACTCTCACAGGCGTGAACTCACGTATCATGCCAGTTTCTGCCACTCTGTATTATCTCTTATTTCTGCCACACTGTTCAAACTGTTACTGCCAATGAAAAGAGAAGAATGGTGCAGGGAACTACTGAGAATGAGATGTGATACAGCAGCTGGATGTTGCACTGGACCAGAGCAAAGATAAGAGCAGGGTTTATTTGATCAGCATCAATCCTCTCACTCTCCATGAACACAAACACATACTCGTCACTGACTCACACAGGCCTGTGCATGGAGCCTCTTGCTTTTAACATTTGTTTGTGCCACACAAGAATAAACTTGCTTTATCAGTCATGTATTAACAGAACATGACTGCACTGCAGGGAATGCTGGTACGTGACTCTAACAAAGCCTGATTTACATTTGTGTTTCTCAGTACATGGGAACTTCGGGTGGTGATTCGTTGCTGTCAATCAAAGTGGCATGCACAATGTCATCTCACTGGAAACAGCAAAGATGCCAGTGTGATGATGCTCAACATTTTTCACTAGATCAACACACTAGTGGAAAATTAAATGACAGCAGTTTTTCAATTCTATTTATTTCTATTCAAAACATCACATCTCAACAAGCCGTCATCAGATTTGTTTATTTAGCAACTCAATAATGACCGTACTACAGAGAGTGTGGGCTGTGGCCCCCTACTGGGTCGTGATGGTACTGCAAGTTGGCCGTAAATGTTTATCAGAGGGAGCGACAGACTCATGAATTCCAAAATTTGTGGGGGAAAAAATGGTGGAAAGATAACACACACAAACTACACTAACTAGGTAGTTAGTGTATATAATGTAATAGTAGAAGAATTCTTGTTGCATGACTCTGATTGAGACAGAGATGCGAGTGCAAAAGGGTGAGCTGAGACAATGACAATGATGGGATACAGAGCCAGATGAAGACAGAGTGACAGACAACTTCCCATTAATCACCACTTTGCCTCCGCCTCCTCCTCTTCTGACACCACAGAGCTGTCAGTCGCTGTGTTTCAGTTCATCCCCTCCAGCGACACATGAACTTGCCAGGCTCCATTTGCACAGTGTGCACATGCACGCAGACACAGACACGACTCTATGACATGCACACAAAACCAGTCTACAGCAACAATCAGTGCCATTAATGCTAACTGAGACTAATTATGATGCTGGATAAATAGCACAGGTAGAAATTCAGATGAGGGAATGAGAGGAAACCTCAAACTCTCAAATCAGTCAGCTGTTATATGACAAGTGACTCGTCAAGAAACTTTGAATTTGAAGCCTACATTATGTATATATATATATATATATATATATATATATATATATATATATATATACATATATACATATATATATATATATATATACAGTATATATATACTACAGATATATAAAGGTGTGTGTTTGAAGTGTGGGTTTGAAGTCAACATATCAAATAAAGCAAAGACTGCTTGTGGATGCATCAGGTTCAGACTTTGTCTCCTGTGCATGCGACTCTTCAAAGCAACTGTCATTCAATATTAAACGACACTTCTATCCTTTCTGTTGCTTCTATAATGTGCAATTGTCTCGCTTCTGGCATAACATTAAATGCATGACATTTTTTTTGAAGAGCTTTCAACATAATGTTCATCCTTGACTTGCCACATCAAATAAAAAGAACCATTTATAAACAGCAAAGAACACTCACTACTCTCAACTCTGAGTTTTAGACACACCTGACCACAAAATCCCTCCTGCTCTGACTGATTAGCTGGCATATTAGAGGCATGCCTCTTACCCAGAGGCCTCTGGGGCAGCTGTAAACACGACTGTCACCACTGTGCCAGTAGCGTCACTTTTACCATATTACTTAAGGAGCCAAACAAGCTGGTTGCACAGGATGTGACGAGCGACTCATTGATTGTAAACGCTTTACAAGGCAAGACTTGGCATTTATAACTTTAACAAGCAACAAGTAAAAAGCAACACAACAATCTGCAGTTAAAGCACAGCACAGGCACTTTAAAGTGAGTGAATCTCACTTCATGGATCACATGCATGAGACAAAGGAGGCACTCACTGGGAGTCAGTTATCAGTTCAAGGCTAATAAATCTCTCAACATCTTTACAAATCTGTTAGAACCAAACAAAGGGACCCATCTGGCTACATCAGAGATCAAGTCATCCTCCTATACATCACCTGGCAACCAAAACTAATCATACCCATTAGACCACAGAGCACAAACACGCCTCTGCGAAAGCTCAGATGAAGGCAGAGTGCTGGCACAGACCCACAGGTTGACAAGTGGGACTGCCAGCTCTGCACAATGGAGAGAAACAGCAGTCATGACAGTTGGGGAAGGTATGAAAGTTACCTGGAGCTTTACTCAAAGTCATGCTAGCAGCTTCAAACCACACGCCTTTTGTTTTCACGTGTGACTGTCTCGCAAAAATGCTGCTCACTTTTTTTTAAATTTGGTTTCAAACTGTGCATTTCACTTGTGGGCGAACAGCGTTGATGACTGTGGACAATCTCATTGTCTGCTATGCTGCCTCGGGGCATAGGATTCAAAAATCAAACGCAGACAAGTGCACACAAAGACAGACAGACAGACAGACAGACAGACAGACAAACAAGAGCACTTGCACCACATGTGGAGCACACCTGCATATTTAAGCCCCTCACAGTCTGCCCAGTGCTTGCTCACTCCTGTCCCAAGGGGCTGAGGAGATAAATGAGCTCATGTCACACACACACACACACACACACAGAGAGACAAGGATAATGATGAATTACAAATGTATTAGCAAACAGCCAGAGGAGCAACTCCTCTCATGTACAGCCACATGCACATTCTGCACCACAGCAAACTTTCTTGCACCTAAACAGCAAATACATAATGAAACGGATTTTTCACTTGAGGCACAACGCTGAGCCGTGAGCTCCGTGTCAGTCACTTCCTGTCTCGTGGGATCAGAGGTTAAACACTTCAGTCACTTTAAGCCCTTCCTCTGAATGATTTGAGAGAGTGGCCAAAAGTGTTTTTCTCTCTTTATTCCCGCTCCCTGTCGGCTACACATGATCCCTGTCTCATTCAACTTCTCTAACTTAAAAAAGAACGGACAAACACACAGTGTCAGAGAATATGCTGCAATACTGTGGATCCTTGATTCATCATTTATTTAGAAACAACATTTTCTATGTTCAGGTTATTATTATTTCATCGCATCAATGTAAAATGACTACATTAGAAGTTATGACTGTTGGTTTTAACATCTAAATCCCTCATTAAGGGCTTTTGGAACTCAAACAAGGTCATTTCTTATATATTTTGACATAATAATAATAATTAAAGAATGAAAATAATCCTTAACAGCAAATAACTGTAATAGAAACCACCTAGAGATTTATTTTTAATCTGTAATTTAACCTGCAACTACTTTACTGGGAAGTCACTTTGAGATTATAATTTCCTTTATAAACTTTTCAGCACATGTTTTTAATTATCTTAAGTATGTGGAAAGAACCTCCACACATGAAGAACATGAAAACTCCATACAAAGGACAGGTGACCAGGCATCCATGTCACAGGGTATTTTGATTTCCTGTGTTGTTGATATTGCAGTCAGTGTTTATTGTGTGTCTATGAATTCATTTTTCAATTCATAGTGAAAGCTTTGCACACATATTAGTAAACACCCCTGAGAACTGGATGAGGAGAAACATGAGGTTTTTCATGAGGTTCGTTTGACACCTGAGTGTTTGATCATGAGTATATTTGTCTTTTAAGCTGTTACTAGACAGCAATCATGTTCAAATAAAGGCTTTAAATAAAGGAAACCATCAACACCTCAAATGAATTAATCACAAAAACAAGGCAGTTTGCAGTTGTAACAGAAGCTCAACAGTTAAGGCATTTCTATGTTCCTGATCATCCAGAAAAGAGAATATTGTAGACATGTGATAATGATGGCCCGAGCACCTGGTGGTGCTTCAGTTAATGGTTTTATCAATGTTTATCTCCGCTTTGATCACATTTGTTGGCTTAAAAATCTATGAAAACACATGGAACCTTTCCTAAACTGCAGGACCTGGAGAAAAAACGTTTGATTGAAGGTACGAGGACTGCACAGAACTTTTTTTGGTATTAGCTCTGGTTCCTGACAACATCGTTTCATTTCACGAGTGGATGTTTACTTGCAGTCACTTTAGAGTTCCAGCATTATTAACAGAGGAGTTCACTGATTCAGGCAATGTTTCATCAGATATAAGCACATTAGGTTCACGAGCCATCATCACTATAGAACACAAAAGGAGGTCACTCCTGCCTGACTCAGTGTTGCAGCCATGAATAAACGTGCCAACACGCACAAAGCATAATGGTGCAGGTGTGTGACCAGTGCCGCCATCACCTCAGCAGCCAGTCAGCAGGGCCTCCCTGCTAATCCTCCAGTGTCACTCAACTGGATCTCAGCAGTAATCTTGCCAGACTGAAGCCGCAGTGGAACACTGCTGGCTTTAAACTGAAAACCTGACAGCTTATCTAAGGCACAACACCTCAGGGTAACCCTACACCCTCCGCTGGAGCAGCCATACAATAGCCCTCTGGGACAGTGATGAGAGAAGGACTTCCAACCTGTCAAAGACGCTGCACACACTGTGAAAGAAAAGGGGATAATACACTGGTTCATGTTGGACTCGGGTGTTCATTGGAAGCTCATTTGGATGCTTACGACTGTTGCAAACATGTGTTTCTAGTCCTGTGCCAAAAGTAAAGGTCCTTTTACTAGAATATGAGCACCCATTCAGCACCCACCAACAGGATGTAGCCAACATTACTCTTAAAGAGGTGAACTGGCCTGTTTCCAGCTGTTTAAAAGCATACAATGAGCAGCCCCAGGCTGACGACTGGATAAGCGCTGATAAGTGTATGGTACCAGACACAATGACCGGCAATCAGATACACTCAGAAAAAAAGGTTATTTTCATGTTAAGGTCAAGTATATAGGGCGGGGGAAACCTAATGTACAGGTTTGTACATTATTAATAATAATAATGATGATAAGAACTATATTATTTACACATTAAAGCTGACTGATATGAACGTTTTGTTCATAATGTCTGTATTTCTGAAAGCTGCCACTCTTTTCCTGCTGAAGATTTTGATCGCTAAATGCTTTGTTTTTGTTATTTTTCAATAGCTTTTTTTTTTTTTTTTTTAAACATAGTACTTTAAGATTCTCTGATTCATGCAATGTTTTCATGCAATGCATCAGACATAAGCACATTAGGTTCACGAGCCATCATCACTATAGAACACAAAAGGAGGTCACTCCTGCCTGACTCAGTGTTGCAGCCATGAATAAACGTGCCAACACGCACAAAGCCTAATGGTGCAGGTGTGTGACCAGTGCCGCCATCACTGGTATAATAATAAACATATTATTATTATGATTATTATTAACACAGGTGAACACAGCTCAGACAGCACTCACAGTTGCTGTGTTTCCATCGTGGCACGGTTCAGTGTGGTGCAGGGCGTGAGGTCTGGAATAGCATTTATAATGAAAACAGTACAGTACTTGGTAGGTGGGGCGAGGGCTGTAGCGTGACGTGGTGCCGTGCGACGACATCGAACACTACACAGACACAATGCAGGACATCCAGCTGTGTTTGTGGCTGTTTGCCTCGACTACCACGGGATATTTACACCAATTGCAAGGGAGGGATGTTTTTCTGTCACCCAATCAGCTGACTGTTGTGGGTGGAGCTACTGTACCGTACAGTACCAAACCGAACCATTCCAATCAATGTTCTTGTTACTGCTTTGTCCTTGTGTGTGTGTGTGAGCTGGGTTACAGGTGTGCATGTCTGAGTGAATGACGTGTGTGTGTGAGTGTCGGTGGATCCTGGGAGCTGATTGGTCCTGCACAGGAGGAATCTGAATAAGAGGCCTGAACATCGCAGCTGCAGTGGACTTCCTCAAAGCACTCACAGCCAGACTGCCAGCAGACATGTTTGTTTTACTTGGTGCTGGTGGTTTCTTGGGAGTGAATTATTTTTCACTAAAACATACGTATTATACCTGTGTCTGACCCCCATAAGACCAGACAGCTTAAAAACAATCATATTAAAACACATTCTTCCAGTCATCCCAGTAATATTGTGATTAGTGATTATTTTGATCACTATAATCGTGACAGAAAATGTCCAAATCGAACCACGCCTAGTTAAGTTTAAATAATATTCAAGTACTAAAAAGACCTTCAAATGGGAACAAGACCAGGTGAAAGCTGACTTACCACTTCAGTGGGGCGGAAGTATTTGGGGTGCACCCTAACATGTATGGCCCCCGTCTCCTTGCAGCGGCCAATCTCATCCACATCCTTTCCTTCCCACCTGGAAACAGAAAAAAAACATTTTCCCACAGCTGTTCAAAGATCCAGCTCCACGTCCCTCCATGTTATTTGTTCTGTGGTTTGTTTCTTTAACAGCTCATGCAGACAAAACATGTCAGCTGCCTTTTTTTCTCTTAATTCTACACAGCAGGCATTTGTGAATGGCAACACACAGCTTCAGCAACATGCCTGAGTCTTCCAGGACACACGAGGGGAATGCAGCATCAAAGTATTGATGCTGCATATGTAGAATAAGATCAGATTCATTTCTTTGGTTTGTGTTTAAATGAAATTGTGTTTATTATTTCTGTGTCTTGGCAAAACCAAAAAATGCTTCTCACTTTGATCATGTATGGAACAGGCGACAGAATGTTGACATGCAAATTATAACAAGTAAACCTTGTAATAAGTAAGTCATGTAGATTTGTGACTTGTGTGTTTGTGACGTGGAGGGTTGGGTGTGTACTCACACAATGGTCTTGCCCACTTCTTTGAAGGCCTTCTCCACAAACTCCCTCACACTGTGCACCTCTCCTGTTGCTATGATGAAATCATCTGGCACCTCCTGCTGCAGCATCAGCCACATGGCCTGAAAGACACACACACACACACACACAGAGAGGTTGAACTCATGGCAGATCATAAAGACAGTTTGGCGCTTCACACTGGACACTGCCCAACCCGATACTGACAGACAGGAAGTGAACCTGTGACCCCTGAGTGGGGCACTCGCCTGTGCCTCTGTCCTGACGTCATTGTGAGGGCTCATGGGATGCATAGTGTGGGAAAGGAGGACAGAGCACTCCCACAGGCTAAATGTGCTGCTGGCACATACACACACACACACACACAGAGGAAAGTCATGCACATGCTCATACACAAGCAAACAGCTCATGGTCAAGAGCAAAAATGAAGAGGATGATAACGTTTAAAAAAAATAAAGCTACAAAATCCTCCAACAGCTTGACTGGTTTCTGACTACACAACAAAGACGGCCTTCATTACAAGCCTATTTACCCCAGTGAACGATGAAAGTCTGGGCCCAGTGCTATATTAAATAACCAGTGACAGCATTTTGTGCGGTTTCATAATATTTATGGTCAGAGCTGCTGACCCCTGCCACTTCTAGCCTGATTACCAGAGACTCGCTAGGGACACAAAGACAGACAATCTAATCTCTGAGGGGCGGAACTGGCAAAAAATGATTTTATTTGTTATTATATTATATTATTATTTTGACGATAATGAAAATGACTGGATATCCTTTAAATTTTAAACAGTTGCTTGCAGATTTGGTTTTTCTTTGGTTTTTGGAAAGTCATTTTGCACATCTTTAAAACAACAATGTGAGCGTCCTCTGGTGGTTTCTTGGAGGAAATCGGAATATGTAGAAAATGAAACAAATAAAAAATAATAATACAATTATGTAATAATAACAACAACAATAATAATAATAATAACTAATAGTTTATTTCACTCACTATTGTTCTACTTTAAAATATAACTGTCTGGATGTCATATTAGGATAAAGTTAAACAGCCCTAACATAATGTAAACAATGGCGTCGGTCTAGTAGGGACATGTTGACCACACGTCAGTCAGACCAGTCATGTGATCAAGATCATGTTTATTTATCTTCTCGGGACCTTAACAAAGTATATAACTGGATCTTTAGGGGACCATGGCTGTGTATACTGATGTATACTGAATTTAATGCCAATGATTTGAAATCATGATTAAGAAACAAACCAGCTCACATTTAGTTTTGTAAAAGGAAAAAGAAAGAAAATGAAAATGTGTGTTGTTGTGACACTCTTGTGAACTAAAGTAGTACATGTTGCCTTCTTGAACATGCTCACACACACATTACAGCAGTGATGGAATGCTCTTCCTTGGGGAGGCCAGGCCATCCTATCTCAGGATCGTTTGGGGTCACCTGAATGCTCATGGCTGATAGCTCCCCTGAGCCTGACCTTTGACCTCTCACCCTCTGTCCCCTGATCAACAAACCAGTTCTCACACTGCTATATGCCAATTCGGCAACTCAGGCCGACACTAAAGCAAAAACTGAATAAAGACATTTAAATGTTTCCAATTCTTCCCACATATTTTGACTCTCTAGCTCACCAGTTGGCCGCTGAAACAGCTGAGAGCTGAGAGCTGAAACCCGGTGTCCAGAGTGTACAACAGGACCCGGAGACAGGAGACCAGAGCCTCGGTGTCGCACACGGTAAACAACGAGCCGCTGGTGTGTTTTAATCCACTTGGAGCCAAAATCTGCGGCTAACAGCTGAGCGGCTAACAGTTGGTGCGGCTAAAAACAAACAGGCATTACGTCACCAACTCAACTTTTACTTTGTAGTAACGAGTAAGACGGTTAAGGGAAATGTGTCGGAGTAAAAGTACACATTTTATTTAGGAAATGTAGTGGAGTAAAAGTAAAAGTTGTCAGAAATATAAATATAGAAGTAAAGTACACAAATGTGAAGTACAGTAACGAAGTAATTGTACTTTGTTACATTACAACACTGTGAATGTATGCACAGGTTTCCAGTGAACGGGCACTGTCAGGTAATCACTTCATTTATTATAATAGCTGATTATTAAAGTGTAAGTTTGAAGTGTTAACTTTATGTTGCATCACAAACATAAGCTAAAATGCATGCGTGTGCACACATATTAACATATTATCTTAGTCAGATGTTAAACCCTGACATCCCTGCATTATGTGGCGAGAACCCTGTGCCTCCTTTCCCCCT
The DNA here is from genome assembly GCF_958295425.1 of Solea solea. Taxonomy (NCBI): domain Eukaryota; kingdom Metazoa; phylum Chordata; class Actinopteri; order Pleuronectiformes; family Soleidae; genus Solea; species Solea solea. Next base: position 25,424,539 of record NC_081142.1, on the reverse strand, counting down.
CTCTCTTCTGCCAACCCTCCTCACGAGCTCAGTCTCTCTCAGGACTGCTCTGCTTCATTAGCGATCTGATAAACGGCTCGGAGGTTGAGCCGTTCACACTGTTCACATGGCCACAGGATGACCCCCATCACACACTCAACGACCCCTTTGATCACCTCCACTCCTTCACCTGAATTATATTCTGACACCAACTAATGAGTAAATGCCACAGACTAGAAAAACGTATATATCTGCAATAACATCCATTTCTTTTTGTCTGTTTCCCAATATATAGCATTAACCCAAAGCCGTAGAAAAAAATTAAAACAATAATGAATAAAATAAGCATGACTCCGCAATAATGTCTAGAGAATAGTAGGATTGCTGCCATGACTGTATTTTATTTAATTCTTGCCATATGTCCCTGTCAATAGAGCACAAATAGAGCAAAAGCAGAGCTACTAAGCTGCGGGAAATTCCCCAGTACAAACCCAAGGCAGCCTGCTGTCTCAGTGTAGGTTACAAAGTGCAATCTCACAACTGCAAATACGCTGTTCCAAAACTAACCTCAGCAGCGCTGAAGCTGAATGACACTGAATGAGCTCTTAGCAAAAAAATGAGAGTCCTAAGAGTGAAAACGATCCCGATTATCAGTTTGCTTTCTGTTTAAACGGCATTTCTCAGAAAAAGAAAAACCAAACCACAGGTTAGCTCATCCACACATCCCTGACCTCTCCGTCTTCCTTTCTCCCCCTGTGCGTCTCACCTCCCTCTGAATCCCAGCCTTTAATGACCCCATGGTCCTCCGTCTCTGACTGCTTGACTACAGCTGACATGTGGAATGGCTCATAGTTAACACTTAATGGAGCTGCTATTATGGCTACAGAGAGGTATGAGCCTCAATCACGGTCTGCTAATGCCATTAACCCCAGGCTTTTACACACAAACCTCAGTGTACTGCTATTCAACATCCATCCATTATCTACCGCTTTATCCTCCACCGGAGGGTCGCGGGTGACATAGGGCGATAGGTGGGGTCACACCCTGGACAGTTTGTCAGTCCATCGTAGGGACACACACACATAGAGACAACAACAGGCAGAAAGTTTGTTTTCTGTCCTGCGTGTGTTTTGGGGTTTGTGTGTGTTTTCTGTCCTGCGTGTGTTTTGGGGTTTGTGTGTGTTTTCTGTCCTGTGTGTGATTTAGGGTTTGTGTGTGTTTTCTGTCCTGCATGTGTTTTGGGGTTTGCGTACGTTTTCTGTCCTGCATGTGTTTTGGGGTTTGTGTGTGTTTTCTGTCCTGCTTGTGTTTTGGGGTTTGTGTGTGTTTTCTGTCCTGCGTGTGTTTTGGGGTTTGTGTGTGTTTTCTGTCCTGCGTGTGTTTTGGGGTTTGTGTGTGTTTTCTGTCCTGTGTGTGTGATTTAGGGGTTGTGTGTGTTTTCTGTCCTGCATGTGTTTTGCGGTTTGTGTGTTTTCTGTCCTGCTTGTGTTGTGAGGTTTGTGTGTGTTTTCTGTCCTGCGTGTGTTTTGGGGTTTGCGTATGTTTTCTGTCCTGCATGTGTTTTGGGGTTTGTGTGTGTTTTCTGTCCTGCTTGTGTTTTGGGGTTTGTGTGTGTTTTCTGTCCTGCGTGTGTTTTGGGGTTTGTGTGTGTTTTCTGTCCTGCGTGTGTTTTGGGGTTTGTGTGTGTTTTCTGTCCTGTGTGTGTGATTTAGGGGTTGTGTGTGTTTTCTGTCCTGCATGTGTTTTGCGGTTTGTGTGTTTTCTGTCCTGCTTGTGTTGTGAGGTTTGTGTGTGTTTTCTGTCCTGCGTGTGTTTTGGGGTTTGCATATGTTTTCTGTCCTGCATGTGTGATTTAGGGTTTGTGTGTGTTTTCTGTCCTGCGTGTGTTTAGGGGTTTGAGTATGTGTTCTGTCCTGTGTGATTTGGGGTTTGCGTATGTGTTCTGTCCTGTGTGTGTTTTGGGGTTTGTGTGTGTTTCTGTCCTATGTGTGTTTTGGGGTTTGTGTTTGTTTTCTATCCTCCGTGTGTTTTGGGTCGTTGCCGTGCATTTGCCACCGTAGAAACCCCCCTAAAATGACCAAATGCTGTAGTACAGGCTTGTAACGTAGTGCTGTACCACTGCTACCTCAAAAGCAGAGAAGAAGACGTTGAGCATGCACATAATTATGTGCACAAACTTTTTTCTGATGAAAGCTTTATTCAAATAAGTATACATGACGTGTATACAATCACAGAAACAGAGTGAAGAAAGCCAGTTTAAAATCACCTGAGTCTGATGGAATCAATGTGTCTTCTTTCAGATTTGACATGGTAGATGTGCGAATAGTTTGTAAGAGGCTGCAGCCTCACGGTCACACCACTACAGAGAATGAGCAGAGGTGGCTTTTCCAGATCTTTTGTAGCTTAAGAGGTTCTCAACTCTGTTCCACAACACGCTTGCAAGGATGCCAGACAAGAATGTTGAAGTCTAAAAAATAAGATGAAAAGTGTTGTTTTTTTGGTGTGGGCCAGAGGGAAATGCTGGACTTGATGTAGACGCAGCTCCAGCGCCAGCCTTTCCCACTTCATACCACTGATAATAAGATTAATGACGTGCACTTACAGCTATGAACATCTGTGAGGGTGTGCAGACACAAGAACATTACCAGGCACAGCTCAGAGCTCTGTCACAGATCGGCTCAATCATGGTCTCACTAGCGTACGTCATAGCCCGGTTTTATCAGCTGGGTCTCAGACCTACATCCATCATGACGACTACTTCCTGGATAAACTGGAAATCATCTGCAGCCATCTTGCTCTGAGATTAGGCAAACAGTACTGATATAATGACTCCAGAATAACCAAGGCCCCAGCATCGACACCAGAGGCATGATTCCTTCTTACCTCAAACTATGTGTGCATTATTTGTATCACAGCAATTTAGAAAATGACAAGCAACACAACAAAGTTCCTCTTTACACTCACTGACACAGTCTTAACCTTCACTCACTTTGACTTGGCCAATGATTAAGATCATATTATACTTCCATCATAAACTGCCAAGACAGAATTCTGTCGTTGTGTGCCAAAAACATAGATTTTCAGCAGTTTTTCTGATAATGAAAAAACACACAAACCAGAAGAATATGTACCAAGGCATGTGATATGGTTTGATAATGTTATTGTTATCGAGTCTGCCAGTGATTTCACTTTGCTCTGCAGACACATATGACAAGGACACCACATCCAGTAGACTCCCAGTACCGGTCCCAAACCCAGATAAATGGGAAGGACTTTTTTTAATTGAACATTTCTTACGTACAATACAACACATGAAAGTAAGACACTTTTTTGAACATACAAAAAGTAAGTTAGATAAACTAAAAACATTGAAATACAAATTATAAAATATCAGTCAATCAATAATTAATAGAAAAGGATATCAAATCAAAAGGGTTTGCCATTTCTAACATTTCTGGAAGTGTATTATCAAATAAAGTGTCATTCCAACTAATTAACACCTTTAGCTAACTACTTAGCTTGTGAGGTTTATTCCAGCCAAACACGTACAAGAATTGCATGTGGGTCAATCTGTGTAATCAGCACAATTATCAGGTAAAAAGTAGATTGTTTGTTTCAGTTCTGTTCAGTTTTTTCAACAAGGTCTATTAAATGTTTGTTTGTGTGTGACAGTGGAAAAAAATGCCAGAAAAGTTTGATTGCTTAAGTCGTTATTATATAACTCCAACTCTTTAAATATCTAGTCATTGCAAATTTCATAGCCCGTGATTCAATCTACATTTTACCTGATAATAAGCTAAATAAACCATATGCCTTTAGAACAAAGTAGTAAAGGTGTTAATTAGGTGAAATAACCCTTTACATGATAATGCACTTCCAGAAATGCAGTTAGAAACTGCAAACCCTTTAGACTTGATATAATTTCTTATTTTATTTTAATTTAAATTTATTATTATATATTTATTATTGATTTCTTTTTATAATTTGGGTTATTTTTGTCCGTCGTTAGGTGTCACTGTTGAGGAAACTGCCTGAAACTACAAGTATTGGCACCAACGTGGCAGAAGTGAGAGCGAGTCACAAGACATCACCTGACATGCAAACTCAGCAAAGTAAACCTCCAAATTGATCATTTATCAGAACACTGTGCTTTTTTATTTACCCTGTCAACATGTACAACTCAGCACATCATTTTCAAATCTTTAAAATAGCGACATATAACTGCCACACCGTGCAGATGAAGCAGCTGATGAAAAAGCATTCATAGGCAAAGTGATGGCCTAGAGAAGTGGATATGAAGTTGGTGAGCAGATGAAACATGCTGGTGGGCTCAGAAGTTTCCAACAAATGACTTTTCCTTTCCACATCATATATTCCCACATTCTTTGACTGTGCTCAGTTTTTATTTCTCTGTGCAGGCAACACAGTCTCTGATGGTCTCATAGTGAGTCACACAAAGGGCAAGGCTGGATCATGCACAACCACACACCAGACCAGACCTAACCAGACAAGGCCAAAGTGGACCAGGCCAAACAAGGCCAACCATGGGTAACTCACATCACATCACAGAACTTTACGTCATCATTTCTAAATTTGTTTGGCACACATGTATATTACTTAATTTAGCTCTATATTATCACACACACACACACACACGGCTGCCTTGGAGCTGTGATTTTTAGCAGACATGATTGAAGCTCCTCCTCTTCACTGTAACCCGCATGCATGCACACACACACACTCAAAGATTTGCAGAATCATTATGACACTGCATTGACTTCCATTTATTTGGACACCCTAAACGAAGCGTTATGCCTAATTTGAACCATAACCAGTTAATGACTAACCCTAACCTAACCGCAATTCAAATCTTAGACCTAAACTTTGTTAGTTCCTCAGATATTAGGTTCTCCTTTTCCAACGTTTGCCCTACGTTTGCGATTCGCGTCATTTGACTCAGCGTCTTGATCGTCTTCAAGAAAGAATATCTCTATGTTTTAATCAAAGGGAGGGAAGGGCTCCCAAATGTCATTTACTATTTAAGTCTAACACACACACTCAACTCACACCCATGCATATACACACACACACACACACACACACACACAGGTTGGGCCCAGCTCCATCAAATGTGGACAAAGCAGCTGATTCTTGGAGCTCATCGGGTCATTTTTACACTGTGAGAACATGAAAAACACATTTCTCAAAGGAGCCCTCTCATTTGGTGTGGGTGTGTTGCCGTTTCAGGGGGAAACAGGGTTAGGAACACACACATGCACAAATACACCAGTACAGGCACATTAAATAGAGCGGCTCCGTCTAATCTGTCATGGTGATGAATAGACAGTGAGTGGGTTTAAAGGGAACTGAAGTGTTTAAAAAACACAATGAAGGTGGTAAACTTTATACAGGGTTCCTACACATGTTTCACAATATTCACAATATTTAGTAGTTGAATGTTCAGACTTCCTCAACTGGTTGAATTTGAACTCCGACACCAACACACACACAACCTCTGACCTCAGAGCTGTAACTATGAGAGTCACTGTTAAGGCCTTTATCTGTGACTCACAACAATGTCTGCCATCCTGTCACTCTTACTGTATGTACACACACACGGGTGTGTGTGTGTGTGTGTGTGTCCTCGGTTCACTCTGTATGGTTTGTATGTTTCCAACCACAGTGATCTCACATAAGATGTTATCAGCCTGTTTACTGCTTCTCTGCTCCACTGGTGTGTGTGTGTGTGCGTGGGTGTGCGTGCGTGCGTGCGTGCACGTGTGTGTGTGTGTGTGTGTGTGTGTGAGAGAGAGAGAGACTGATTTCAACAAGCCAAGTTTAAGATTTATGGAACTAATCACCCACTGCAGGGTAGGGCTGGTAGGGGAAGGTGCAGATTGATTCCTACCCTGTGAACATGAATCACATTTTTCCACATATTCAGAAAGCTGTTAGCTGCATCTATGGAAGCACAGGGGCCGTAAGGGCCCAGTGTGGGCTGCCATCAAAACAAGAGGCATGTCAGGACTGCAGGTCAGTAATCATCTGACAATAACAGTTTGGAGAGCACTTGGTTTTTACAGCCAAAAGTGGAGAGTTATGACATCAAATCCAGACAGACAGGAGTGTGGCTCAGGCTCATGTTCACACTGTTCCTTTAAAGCTCCCACATACACACCACATGACTGACATTGCAGTAAAAATACAGTATTATTTCAATAAATGCAGTCTGGATGCAACTGCAGAGGGTTAATAATATAACAGGCTATTCCTCACGCCTTTACGTATACCTTTATTTCTATTTTGTCACGTTCACCCAGAAGCAGGTGAAGAAATGCATTATTGCTCATCTTTCCATCGCTGACCTCTGCAGCTTAGGGGTTGAACATTGTGTCTCTAGCCTGTCCATTCAAATGTCATGCTGAACCTGTTACATGTTGCAACACACCAGTCCTTTGTCTAGATGAATTATAATCCACGTCTAACCCAGCAATCAGCCATTTTCAACTGGCATTGATCTGGTCCCGAGCCCAGATCAATGTAAGTGTTGTGTTAGGAGCTTAAACATCACTGCCAAAAAATCAGTGAAAACGCCGGTGATCTGCTGTGGTGACCCCTAGAGAGGGAGGAGCCAAAAGAGGGAAACGCAGAGGAAAAAGTAGTGAGTGACATTGCTCGGTTGGCTGACTGGTGGTGATGATAAATGGCAGTTGGCAATCACAACATAGCTTTTCTGCAGAACTTCCTCGGTAACTGAGCGTCCACCACCACCACCCTCCTTCCCCTGATATGAGGTGAGCTACAGTAGTTCATATTCCATTATGCAACGGTCCATTTTGACCAAACATGGTTATTTTTCAACAGTGTGTCCCCTGCAGTCTACACATACGTCTACAAAGTGGTGGACCCAGCACTCATCCTGGGTTAGGAAGCCCTGAAGACAACCAGCTGGATCTGCTTCAGAATGTGACATCACCAGCCTGGTGGGCTTTTGATTTGGGGTCGAAAGCCGTGGCACCCACTGAGCGGAAAACTCGGACATGCCAAGTTCATGGTCCAGAATGTTCTCTACTCTTTCACGGGAGATGCATACAGCATTGGCTATCTGATTACAGCTACAGTAAACGTCTGTCATTAGAATTGTGTCAGTATTTTCAATCAAAATATCAATTTAATCATTCAAAAATGTTGTATTTTATTGTTTGAAAATACACTTGTCTTTGCGCCGTGGTTTTTTTGTTTGTGGGCGGGGACTTAGGCAGCTGCCTGCTGATTGGCTTCCGCTGGGACGTCACACTCATGACTCTTTCAGTGACGACACTCTGCCAAACAGCAGCCGTCAGATTTCAGTATCAGCTCAGCTCACGTGGATCCTCACCAGAGCACCAGGTTCTATTCCTCATGATAGTAGTCGAGTGAAGCGGAGTCGTGCGAGAACTGCACCATTATGGTCTGCTCTGAAGAAATAGTGCTGCTTGTACTGCTGTCACAATCATGGCATTTAGTTGGCAAATAATTGTGATTGCTGACGGACTGGCTTGTGTTTATTTTATGTTATAATGATACTATTAGTATAGTATGATTAAATAATTCTAATTCACTTTAAGAAGAAGGAAGACTTAAAACAGTAAAACGTGGGTCTAGTGAATTCTGTAGTGATGGTGTTTCTGTCTGTTTTATTTGTGGTATTATTGTTTTTGACTAACAAACCTGACAAAGCAGTGATGTCATCAATAACTCATCCACGATGCACATACTGTATGTGCATACTGTATGGAAAGTCAGCCAACTCAAGATTATATTACCTTCACAGGTGGTGACGCTCATGTTCTGTCATGTTCTCACGGGAGTCCAACCTGACTTGATGATGCACTGCAGACACTACCATAGTCTAAGCCCCACCCCCTTTACTTGGACCATGGACAGTATAAAGTGATGGGAAGATACGTGAGTGTAAAAGGAATCAAGGGACGCTAAAGAAACTAAATCTAAGATTACATTGAAAAAGAATACAGATTAAAGGCAACATGTTGAGAGGAAACAACGACATTTGTTAACGGCAGATGATATCAGATTACTGTTGTTTTGGGATTTTCTTTGGTGTTAGTGTGTGTGTGTGTGTGTGCATTTGCTTTGTACGAGGAGCAAAGTTATGGTGACAAACAGCAACGGTCAGAGTCAGGTTCTCTGCTGCTGGTTCAGCGACATTTGGTTTTTAGAAAAATATAAATCCACAGCTCAACTGTATGATCTTTCTGACTCAACCAAGTGCCGTGTACGAAAAACAACAACAACCATTATTAATAAAACAGTAGTTGTCCTTATCCCTCAGACAACACGGACTCAGTCAGATTTTTGGGGACATGTGGGAAACTGGCCATTCATCAGTTTCACAAAACACGAAATGGGAACAACGTAATATTTTAAAAACAGAAAAAAATCCCCTTCCGTCCTCCATCTGTTTTATCTGCCTCCAGAGCAACTGTTGATTAGTTAACGTTATCTGACCACTGCAGCAGGGGCGCACACACACAGCCACAGCCACACACGCACAGAAAGACAATTTCCTGCTGCTGCTTCATCACATCATTATCTCATCACTGGCTAACATATAGATGCATCAGAGAGTGAGCTACACAGATAAAATGATGAAAGGTGAATAAAGTCAGACAGGATTAAACGGAAAAAGAGAAAGAATCCAATGTTTCTACGTGTCAAGACAAGTGAGTCACGTGACGTCAATGTAACTATATCCCAAACTCGCATACTCTTGCATGATGAAAGTAATATCAGCATTAACTGTATAATACTGGCACACATTCACTCAGTTTGTGTTTCTTTCTCAATTTGTTCAATAATTCTACCTTAAAGGCAATTCTATTAAATCCCAGTAACATTAAGAATATAGTTACTAATGAACAGTGTTAACTTGCCGACACACACACACACACACACAGTATATTGGTCAGTAGATACCTTTAAAGTTGAAAGTATTATTTAAAGGATATTTGATCAGTGTGGTTACTCCCCTGTCTGTAATGAAGCTCTCTGTTGCCTGGGCGACAGGCCAGCTTTGTCCATATATCGTGTACTTTCTACTTTTCTTACCAACTGCTGTGGCTGGAAAATCGGCCCCGATGCCAAACTGAACGAGTGTATTTATGTTTAACTTCAATTTCACACTGTGCCGTGAACTCTTGTCAAACTGAGAGGCTTAACATTGACTGACAACCAAGACAACTGTTCAAACACTGGGTTGAATCTTCTAATAGGGAGTTCAGCTTGTTACCCTTTGGTTACATTTGTGACTACATCGTCATCTAGAGGTGTTTTGTTTGGGTAAGTTTTTAAGTTTTTTACAAATTTCTTAGGCAATTTCTCTGCAAAATACACGGTAATGATTTTCAGAGGCAGAGACGAAAACTCACCAAACTCAAGTTGGTGCTGCGATGCCCAAGAGTCTGTGCTGAGCAGTGCTGATACTGAGCCGCTAACATCGGGACTTTCACACACACACACACAAACTGAATGGGCCAAATGAAACTTAAAGGACAAATAATTACCCGTCAGTGTCATCACTGCACGTCGCTCTGTGGCCACACACACACACACACACACACACACACACACATGCACCATGCTCATGTCCTCTCAGCCCTTTGTGTGTGTGTGTGTGTGTGTTTTCCTGTAATGTGTCCAGCGTGTAAGAGAAAACCAGAGTAATGTCAACAATAGAGGGTGTTTGTGTGTGCATTGAAGTTAGTGTCTCCACATGTTAAGCTGTGGAAACAGATGCTTCAGTCCCTGGTTGTGTATATGTGTGTGTGTGTGTGTGTGTGTGTGTCTATATTGGAGTCTTGTGGCTGTTGTTGTACAGACAGCCCCAGAGGGGTACACGCACAATAAAGCAGCAGTGCAGTTCAGCCATTTTCAGAGGTTCAGGCTGACCTCTGTAAATTCTTCACATATGGCTTTCTGGGCGTCAAAGGTTCTCACAGTCTGAACTGTAGCCTCTTTGAAATACACTGGGAAAACAATATGGCACAGTAGCCGTGCAGAGTTAACTCACAACAGCTCCAGCTGAAAGAGGGGGACCTCCCATGTGAGCCACAAGCCTGTGAAGGTTTACTTTTTTGCTCCAGCATTGAGTGTTTTTCCGTTAATGACACCTTCTACAATCGCACACTGAATCAGGAACACAAACTCAGGGCCTGTCCACAGTAAAATGAGTCTAAAAGATTTTTTATTATGTTGACATTTCATCCACACAGAAATGCCATTTTGGGAGCCCTGAAAATCTCAAAAGTCACTATTGCTTTTTCATGTAGACAACCAAATACAACTACTACACTATCTTTGCCATTGTCATCTTCCTCTTCTTCTGTTTAGAGATTGTTTGGTCTTGTTCACTTTGTTATCTATTATTTTATTTCCTTAGTCACCCTGGCTTTCTTCATCCTGTCTCTGTTTCTGTGATTGAATTGTAATGCATACCATTCAAATAAAGCTTATAACACTAATAATAATAATGATAATTAAAAAAAAAGTACAGCTCCACACTCCTTCATAATTTTCATTCCCACCATCTTTGACTTTCTCTAAAGTGGATCCATCCCATGTGCAGTAACTCCGCCCTTTTGCCCAGAGGGAGACGCTACTGGAAGTCACAATCTCATTAGACAGCCCTCTTCCTCTGGAGAAAGAGGGATACAGTTAAGGATGGAGAATGAAAGAACCCCTGTGTTTGTTGTTTTAAAGGTCCAGTGTGGGAGAAATGATTTTAATCTACCAGAAATTGGTGAAAAACCATTATACTTTTTTACAAAATATACAGTATGAGTTGAAATCACGAAGAAGCCACTCCATGCTTCAGATCACATTGAACCAATTCCAAGTTAAAGAAGACAGATGACCTCTGGTCATGAAGCAGGAGAGGAGAATTCTCTACTCTACTTTCTCCAGAGTTTATGAACAACTAACGGATGGATTATTTAGAGAGTGGCAGGACATGAGAGTAACTGGACACCTTGAGGGGAACAGACACTGTAGTTACTTCTGAGATGATGACATGATACCAGCGATGAAAAGAAAGCTCCTCAAACCTCTTATTAACCTTCTATCTTTTTATGAGGCGAGTTTTCATTATCATCGTTAATCTACGTTGCATTAGTGTTCGTTCAAATACAGGGATTAAAAAAAAATGTTCATGCTGGACGCTGTCTTTTAATAACCCTCTGTGTGTTTCAGAACGTTACATGGCTACATTGTTATTATCTATAGCTCAGTATTGTTGTTTTAAAATGCAAATGTTACACACAGTGAAACTTGTGTTCGATCAGATGATTGTATTATAAGCTGTGAGGGAGCATGTGAGCGTCTGCTATTAACATGAATAACAAACCAACCTGATGTGCAGGGCCATTGCTAAGCTTTTGGGGGGCCCCAAGCCTAATTGGTTATAAATGTGCTTGAATGACACAGCTTTGACTGTGATGCTAATGATTTAGCAACTAGCTGAGCATCATCATTCAGCTCATTCAGTAACAGACTGAACCATCCACACCAATGTAGTTTATTTCATTTGATATTAGAAATGTGTATCTATCTTTGATCCTTCTAACTCTTAAGTATCTTGTCTTTCTTGTTTCACATTTAATTTTATTTTTCTCTGGGAACCCTCTGGGGCCTCTTCAAAGAACCCTTGGGGCTCTCAAGTTTTTGGGGTAGGGGGCTGACATCTGTGAAACAGACAAATGCAACGATTAATATATGCATGGCCAGGATATAAAATCTAAATATCACAACTAAAAGTAGCCTCCGGACTAAAATGGACGATGAAACTGTACTTACTGCAACTGCAAACTGTTATTTCAAAAAGAAAGGAAACAACAAAAACAGATGATAGAATATGACTACACTAGTGCAAGGACAAGAAATGATAACAGAATAAGCCACACCCCTTCCTATATATTTTTAAAGTTATATCATTTCAAATGTTCAGAGGTTATTATGTCCAGTTTTGTATGTATCGTGTATGTATCGTTCCGTGTAGCAGCGACAAAACTTCTGTGATGAGAAGTAGCACATACTGAGAGGTGTGGTTTCACTGACAGTTAGACCAGGAGGGGGTTGGGCTATGTAAATGTGATGATACTGTTTCTTGGCTCCCAGAAGGTGGAAGTCTTTGAGGCTAAAGTCCTCCCTAAAGCAGTTTGAGGAGTGTCTACATCTTCTTCAAATGTTTTCAGATTTCTATCTGAACTCCGTCAGGTTCAGGTGGCTGGGCTTGATATGGTGGTGAAACAGGTAAGTCGGGTGGATATCTGGCTTTTTAGTTCCGTCTTCTTCAGCGCAAGATCAAGTGGAATCGCTTAATATTTCATCTGCTGCTGCTGGCGGCCAAATAAAGCCAGACATTTCAAGCAATACAGATGTATGAGCATGCATAAACATTCTGGAAACATGACCCATGCCCCACCATCCATACACTGTAGACCAAACAGGCGAGTAACACAGGGTTAAATCATTCATTTCTTCACCAAGCCTTTGAACAATGGAGCCACTGTGATGTGAGGTATGTACTGTAAAAAAAAATCTGTCATTCTCATTCACTTTCTCTTTACCAAACATAAAACACACTCTCACATGTCTGTCTTCACACCACACATTACTGTGGGAATACCTACAAATATAGACGACTATAGCCATGTTATTGCTGCAAACAAGCTGAGAAATTCATGAGAAACAAAAGCACTTTCTGTGTGCTAGTAACTGCTGGCATGGATCACGCTACAAAACAAGCGACGGGGGTGTTTTGAATTTCCTTCAGACACAGTCACTGAGACTTACTGGGAAATATTTATTTCCTAACACACAATTGCCTGACGGTGTTTCCCTGAATCAAAATATTTAAAGAATCCTTTGTTTTGATAAGATAACAGTTTAGACTCAGAGGGAGGCAGCAGCCTGAGGCAATAATGCAACAACGGCTCTTTATGCATCAGTAAACTGTGGCAGAGGCTCTTCTTTGTCACTATGTGTTGTAACTAGATGATTAAACACAAAAACGTGCAAAACAACAACTCCTACACTGATATTCCTGTTATATATACATATACATACACATATATATATATATACACACATATACATACATATACACACACATATTTACATATATACATATACATATATATATATATATATATATATATATATATATATATATATTACTGTCTACAACTTTTCCATTTGTAAACTACACTGACACCTGCTGCCTCCATTACGATCATGTCGTCATGTAAAGTCAACACTCGCACAATAGCAGCAATAAACACATCTGCTTATCCGACAATAATTGTAGTGGTGGTTATTTTTCAATGACAACAATAACAATTGGAGCTTAAGCTGCTATTTAAAAGAGGAAACCAGAACTTGTACTAGAGTAAGCAAGAAGAAGAATAAGCAAGTGAGATTTTCCAAAAGGTAATTTAGTAGCATAATAATAAACGTAGGTTTGTGTAAGAAAGCTGTCAAACTTACTGTACATTTGTTACTGAAAACTTGTGAACTATACTAATTAATCAAATGTTCAATATGTATGTAAATTACATGTAAAGTAGTTCTGCTGTATTGCTGTACAAGTCTTTTCAAGTTCCTTGTTCTGGTTTAATGTTTCATTTTCTCAGGGTACACTCAGCAGGTCAGTGAAATATATCTAATAAACTGCAGAAAAAAGTTAGTTCACTCCTGTACATGGTACCCGTGACTCTGCAGCTGCAGGATCCAGATCCCATTACGAGGCTATTATTATTAGTAGTAGTGGTATTGTGATCTTTATTATGCTATGATTTAAACAGATGTTTTTTAATCAATTTATGCTACTGCTTATGTAAATAACACATAACATATCACAACTAATTCAGAACTATCCTGAGTAAATGCAGCTGTTAAATATCAGCTGCTGGTGTCTGTTCTTTGTTGTTGTCACTGAAGGAGTAAGTCACGTTGGCATATTATTAGCATTAGCAACATGCAGTGTAATGTAAATAATTGCGGTGTTAAAGCATTAGTATGCAGCATTTGTACCCTAATATAACAGCTTCAGCGTTATTGTAATGGTTGACGTACTGCGGTGACGTAAGCAGTGTAAACTGGCAGAGCTGTGTGGATCGGAGTGCAGTGCATCCGTTGTTTGTAAATCAAAAGAAAAATACAGCTGACGATCACAGCTGATGGTCGTTGTGCGGAGCAGTGAGTGAGAGATGGAGAGCGAGAGGAAGGAGGAGGAGAGAGAGAACAGCTGCGGAGGTGTATGAGCTGAAGAGAGCTCTGCTGTCCTTCAGCCCTGCCAGATGCCATCGTTCTTTATAAATGAGTGAGGTGTGGGGAGTATTGTGTTGTTTCAAACCAGTTTGACGTGCACAAATGCACTGTTAAGAAGTTTCTGTACATGCTCTATAAAGACATGATTGACTCAGTCATTACCTGCTTCGCTTGCTGTGGAGAAGCCATTGCTGCCAGAAAAACTGACCAAACCAAATCTAGTCTTAGTCCATGATTTACCAAGAGCTAACCACAAAATCTGTTGTTGTGGGCTCCCATGGCTCCGTCTTGTTAAAACCACCGCCGTCTCTCTGGATCTGTGAGGATCCGGTAAATGCTCTCCCATTAGCTTGTCTTCGACTGTCTTGGCATCCCGGGGCACAATAGATATCCACCATCTTCACTTTTATAGTGAAAAGAGCCAGTGAAGAGATGAGGCTGATATAGTTACTATAATTACTTTAGTAATCCCCAGCTTCTTCCCAAAGAGTAATCATGTAAGAATAGTTTTCTTGTGTGAATGTTCAAAGGTGTGAAAGGTCAGAAAACCAACAACAAACACACAGCTAATACAACTGTATGCTAAGTGTCTTGCATAAATATATAAAGTATTAACACAACTGAATAAGTAGACAATAAAGCTGCTAGTCAGGGAAGAGGTTGGAGTTGACCTCGAGTGCACCTCTCAGGGGTGTGGTACAGATCCAAACCAGCTTCTTTACATACTTGAGTTAATACCTCGTCAAAAGCCAATTAGGCAAAAATAATAATCCAAACCAAATGAGAAAGAAATTTAAAATCGACTCTCCTGCCAAAATTGAAATGAAGGAAATAATTCTGAACAAAGGAAATATGAGCTTGAATAACATTTTGTGTCTGAGCAGGCAGAACTCTTCCCAGGCCTGTGGACCACCGGAGCGGGTGGGTCAGGCCTGGAGGCAGTAAAAGCCCTAGGCACTGTGGGGACAGAAGCTGCGAGTCCTGAACTGGAAGCAGGTCCTCTTAGTGTGGGTTATTTTATGTGACAAGACCATGTATTTCATTTACGAGAGGTTAATTGCTAAAATTTCAAGCAGCCTTGAGTGTACTATGATACTGAAGCATATCTTTATTAGACCTGCTGTAATACAACTTTCTCACATCAGATATTCGTCGAAAGAGTAGGACAAACACAGGTTTTTACCAATAACTAATTCATTAGGGTTCCACTCCAGTTTTAAGAAAGCCAGGGTTATGCTTTTGTATGCTATATTAAGTGTAAGGGTAGGTCCCTGCTTGTGTTTGTTCAGTAGTACTACTAGTCTACTATAGTTTAAGAACATATATGCTGACATAACTTGCAGGTATATTAATGCTTGCACAAACGCAGGTGACAAAGTGTTTCAGTCTTGGTGGACATCTCTGCTCTCTGAGTGATATTGTTGATCCTGCGTCCATTTAATCTTTAATCTAATTTCTTGATACTTTGTTCTGCATCAAATAACCTCTCCCTGCATCTCAATCAGCTGTTTTAATTCAAGACACAGAGGTTGTCGATCCACTGCCGCCTCCATCAGTAACGTCAAATTTTGTCATCTTCTAACATTGGTGTTTTAAATTCTTACTTTGAACTGAACACAACACAAACATATCAAACACAGCATCGCCTATACCCATGAGCTAAAATCATTGAATTGATAAGACATAATTAAGAATAGATATTAAGATAGCATACACTTCTGACTTTGTGCCCTACTCCTAAGCACGCAGGAACATGCAGAGTGCAGTCAGCTGTATGCAAATTGCTAATCAAGATTCAAGATTCAATTTATTGTCCCACAAGTGGGAAATGCACAAGTCCCATAAACAGCCACAATTCCCAAAAAAATCTGAACTATCCCTTTAACATATTGACACATAAGGAGCCATTTGTATCTGATCATGTCATAATCAAACCAAGCGTCCTTGTAAGGACTCTGCACTGACTTCCATCAACACGTACAGTCTAAGCCCAGCACTATCCTCCACCTTAACCATAACCAGTTAATGCCTGAAACTAACCTTAACCTGAACCAACATAAAATAGATCTTAGGCCTAGTTTCTCAGGAATGAGGTCTTGCCTCATTAGGACCAGGATCTTACTGGTCCTAATGAGACATGAGAGAATGACATAAAAAACACATAAACACGCAACAGCACCACAACAAGACAAACAAGTTCTGTTGTTGTGACATGGGACACTGCAGAGCCGTCAGATATCGCAACTTCTAAGTAGACGCTGATCCTTTCTGCTTGACAGCCTCTTTGTGCTTCACAAAAACAAATATGCATCTGATGCATCCATTTCTATTTCGGTTTGTTACTACGCTTGTTTTTCAGTTACAACATTGTCTTGAGTGACACTCCCTCATTAGGGTGTTGCTATTACCTGAAGTGACTTTCAATGCAAGAGACACTGTTGTCCACACCACGAACAAACATTACTGAAGAGTCTCCCACCGTTACATAATTATATTATAATGATATAATGTTGGGGAATATGGGGAGCAGTGTGTCATGTTTCGTATTTTAAGGTTTTTCTACTGTTTTTAACTTTGCTCTTGAACTTTTGTTTTATTAGTAAAGGCCTAACCAGGGACAGGGGTTGCAAATTAGCCTTGGCTACAAACCACTATGCATGACATCTGTTTTGTATTTCATATGAAATTCTGTTAAATGCATTTGTCCCTGCTCAATAAACGTCGAAAGAAGAATAAAATAATTGTACAGCGACATCACAACTTGTATTATCTCAAGGCAGAAACATTTACAACATTATAGAGAGAAGAGAAACCCATCAGTTCACATAATGAGCAAATACTAAAAGCCTTTCACTACTACAGACAAATGAATTTGTTTAATGGCTTCAACAATAACTCATCACAACATTATGGTGGCCGAGAAGTGCAACTCACAACGACATTAAGAGAAATCACAACGAGATTAACAGAAATCACAACAACATTAAGAGAAGTTGTTGTGATTTCTCTTAATGTTGTTGTGATTTCTCTTAATGTTGTGATATCTCTTAATGTCGTTGTGATATCTCTTAAAGTTGTTGTGATTTCTCTTAATGTTGTTGTGATTTCTCTTAATGTCGTTTTGATTTCTCTTAATGTAGTTGTGCTTTCTCTTAATGTTGTTGTGATGTCTCTTAATGTTGTTGTGATTTCTCTTAATGTCGTTGTGATGTCGTTGTGCTTTCTCTTAATGTTGTTGTGCTTTCTCTTAATGTCGTTGTGATTTCTCTTAATGTCGTTGTGATTTCTCTTAATGTCGTTTTGATTTCTCTTAATGTAGTTGTGCTTTCTCTTAATGTTGTTGTGATGTCTCTTAATGTTGTTGTGATTTCTCTTAATGTCGTTGTGATGTCGTTGTGCTTTCTCTTAATGTTGTTGTGCTTTCTCTTAATGTTGTTGTGATTTCTCTTAATGTCGTTGTGATTTCTCTTAATGTCGTTCTTTGTTTTTAATGCATTGTTCTTACTGTTAAGGGTTTATGATAATGGTGTTGTATTGGACTACTGTATTTCTGTGTCCTCAGAATAAGTTTTCATCCATTCATCCTCTAGTGCTTCTCGTCGTGTTTGGTGCTGATGCCAATCGCAGCTAGCATAGGGCGAAAGGTGAGGTACATCGTGGACAGGTTGCCAGTCCATCACAGGTCCACAGAGAGACAAACAACCATCCACTCTCACTACGGCCAAGTGTCCTATTTGCCTAATCCCCAAATCTACATGTTTTTGGACTTTGGAAGGAAACCTAGAGAAAACCCACACTCCAATGGGGAGAACATGCAAACTCTATGCAGAAAGGCCAGGGTCACAAACCCGAGGGTCCCGGACCACTACACCAACCATGTGGAACAAGTTTTCTCTCCACTAATTTATGATGGAAGAGATTCTGCTACTGCTGTATTTCAGGTGCACAAACACACATTCTTGACCACAATCCCCGTCCTCAAATCCAGATGCAGAGCCTAAAACAACCTCAGGCAACACGTAACCCCGCCCCGTGACACACACACACACAAACACTACAACATGCTAGTTCATTAAAGTAGGGATCGACAGTAACTGGCCAAATCAAGACCATATGGCGAGCAGGGAGCTGTCCCGCCCTCTGCTCTTCAATTTAGTGGAATGAATATCACAAAAGGATGGGCTGACGAGATACATATGTCTAACACTATATTACCACCACCACAGCAGTCTCTCTGGGTCAAAGGTCTCAACATATTCAGCTTGAGAGCCAAATCATGTTGAAACGGTAAAAGTCTGGGAGCGAGATTTAAGTTGAAAGATCAATGTTCATTAAAACAATAATGTAGTAGAAATGTGAATTTTATTTCATTTTTGAAGCAGGTGCATTCTTGGCCGAGAAAAGACTCACGTGGATGAACGATAACTCCCACAATGCTCTGCGCTCGCAGCTAGCAGTAAGTTTCCATCATCAAACCGTGACCTGCTGGCTAACGCTATCAGCTATCAGCTATCAACCACCCGGAGATGTTTGGAGAAGACACCGAAACGGAAAAGCTGGAAACCCACAGGTTTTGCTGTCTCCAGCAGCAAGACGTCGCAGAGAGGTAAGACTGTCTCTAATGGAACAGTCATGGAACAGTAATGTCTGACAGTTACATATAAGCAATATGTAAGTAAGAATTTCAATGTTTTTAATGCTATTCATGTTTGTTCAAGAGGGCAAAGACAATGCTTTCACATGACAGCCATTTTCACTGGCCTATATACTGTAGATGGTCTATGTGACACAACAGGTTTCAGTGCAACACAGCTACTAAATATAAAAAGCAGCAGAATAATCCAAATAACACTTTTTTTTTTTTTACCAAATGCTAATTACCAAAATGAGAACGTCCACAGCTAACTCAGTTTCCCTTTGAAAAAAATAAATTCAGATGTTATGTGTACTGTGGACCACATGGTTGGTGTAGTGGTTCACACCCGAGTTCCCGACCTGGTCGGAACAAAGGCCTTTATGCATGGAGTTTGCATGAATCCCCTCGTGGGCGTGGGTTTTCTCCGGGTTCTCCGGTTTCCTCCCGCAGTCCGAAGAAGCAGCGACGCAAATCACATCATTCTGCCGCACCGGTGCGCAATTCTGCTGACTGCAGGACTGATGAAGGACTCATTTATTTAATGAGGTATTCCTTCAAAGCCATAGTTTGTTCCTTTAAGTACATATCTAAGCATAAATCCAGGGTATCTTAACAGATGCATTTGCAACTCAAAAGCTTTAAAAACTTAAAAAAGAGCATCAGGTTCTTCAGTTCAGCCTGCGAGGCTCAACATTTAACCAGACATTATTGCTGTGTAGGCACTCTGGCCTCTTCCAGTCTTGGAATGTCTGTCTGTTTTCCAAAAAGGAACTGAATCCCCAGTATTCCTGCCTCCGTCAGACCATCACAGAACACCAGAGGGAAAGTAAGGCACATACCTCCATCCTCCCTCTAATTGGAAATCTGGGATAGTGCGCGGAGGAAATGCCAAGCATACTCCAGGACAAAAGGAGTGATCCACACATCGTGGGCAAGGAGGGAAAGATATTGAGTTCAAATAAAGACATTTCTGATATATTCAATCTGCAGAGACAGACATTTTGACATCAGGTGATGTTATTCAGGCAGCAGACGCAAGAGAACCTGGGTGAGACTTTGGATACAGCTCGAAGCCGAAGCATGTCTGTGTGAGTGTGTGTGCTCGTATTTGTTACCTCTTTAGGACCTTTTCTGGCATGGAACCAGTAGTCGTCTTGGAGTTTAAAACCTGGTCCTAAGAGGCACAACCTCATTTCAGAGGCTCTGGTTATATACTTTATATGGTTTTAGGGCTAAGATTTCAATTGATCCTAATCCTAGACATATACTGGTTCTGCCTGTGTATGTGTGTGTGTGTGTGTGTGTGTTCATTTATGCACAGGAGCTTTTCAGAGTGTGCACCTGTGTCATATAAATCCACCAAGGGCTTGCTGCTGGAGAGGGGCAACATGTCCAACGACAGAGAGAAAGAGCTGCAAGCGAGGGGTGGAGAGATGGCTACTGTGCACAGCTGTAAGTGTGTGTGTGAGTGTGAGTGTGAGTGTGAGTGTGAGAGAGAGAGAGAGAGAGAGAGAGAGAGAGAGAGAGAGAGAGAGAGAGAGAGAGAGAGAGAGTCTGCGTGTCAGCAAACTTGGTCCTAAGGAACTGGTTAAGGGCAAATATTTGACTTATAATTAAGTTTAGGTTATAGTAAGGCATTAGATCATCAGGTTCCACACAAGCGTTACTTCTCAGAGGAGAAGAAATGAACCCAACAATCAACTTTCTGTCTGCCAAAATCAATTTAGTAAAATACTGAAAGCAAACAATGAACTGTAGAGGCAGTGGCTTCTGCCTACAGTTGAAATTCAAGCTCCTAGTTATTTGTAAAACATAAAATGTTCATCCTTGTTTTAATTCATTATTAAGTTACAGTCCTGTCAGTATTTCACTGTGCTTTATTTATTAAAGAATAGTGGCAAACACTTTATGACTTTTCTAGCATTTCAAATATGGCCCAGTGTTCATATTTCATCATATTTTAGACGTTATTCATCACTGTACACACAGTATGATAACTTGGCCTTATCCCTATGGCCCACAGGCCCAGTGGATACAGTCAGTGAACTATTTCACATTATGTCTATTAAAACAAATGAGTTGTGTATAAACTTCAGCTTTTGGACAAAGGGATGGTCTAACACACATATAAAGAAAAAAAAAGAAGGACAGAGACAGTAAGAAGCCTGGTGGAGAGGCCAGGATGCCTCTCTGTCATCTTCAGAGTTCTTCTTCTCTCCTGGGAAATAAAAACATTCTTGTTTTCCCTCCAAATAACTTTTCTGGGGCAGCCAGATGTGCAGGAGGAGGAGGAGGAGGAGGAGGAGGAAGCTGCTCTCCACTCAGACTAAATTGAGGGGCTGGACGAGGAGGGGACCACCAACACCAGCTCCTCTCTTCTGGAAGAAGCAGCCCGCACCCTAGCCTTTAACCTCTGACCTCTCACCCCTGACCCGAGGGATGAGGAGGAAGGGATGGAGGGTGGACTTCCAAAAGCTCCTAAAATGTAAACAGCTAATCAGCACAGAGGGAGTGACTTTGTGCAGCCTTTTATTTTGGCCTGATGATGCAGATAATAGAATATATCTGTGCATACAACACACAGAAATGTTATGTAGAGACTGCTCACTATGTTGTTGTTTTCACTCTGGCCCCAAGGTAACTGAGACGAGGAGGAGAATAACATCAATCCTTGCGGGACCTAGGGAGAGACCACCGGCTAACACAGAGGAGGATCTGGGTTCCAGCCCTGAACTGTGGGTGGAGACGCAGAGAGAATGAGGGAGGGGAAGATGCAGGGAGATAAGGAGGTGAGCGAGATTAAAGTTGGGGGAGAGGAAAAGGGAGAGGGACAAGAGGTGTTAAGACAAAGATGGCTGTGTGAGATTGAGGGAGTTGAGAGAGGAGTGTAAATGAAGGTGAGCAGGGACGGAGGAAAAGGAAGAAAGGAAGGATGGAGGAGGTCTCAAAGGAACAAACTCAGTACAGGACGTCCTAATGTGGTGGAGAGCTAAGTCACTCAGTCTCTTACAATCAACATGTTACTGCACAGGATCTTTATCACGCCGTCATCACAACCTAAACACCACAGCAAAGCAGACTGTACACACTGGTGATCCACGCAGAGGTTAACTGATCACACTAAACACACTCTAGGGGCGAGGTTGTTCCAATCCAGCTCCTCGTGACCCTCATGTGGAGGATAAAGCATAGACGGTGAATTCATTTATTCTCTGTCTCTCACAGTGCACACATGGAGATTGGTTTTAAGAAGCGACATAGGTGTGAATGCGAGGGTGAAAGGACTGATGACCTGATGATGATAGCAGTGAATGATGAATAAATGAATAAATAATTAGTCTAGCCTTAATATTTACAAGGTGAGACAAAAAAGGCTGCGTTAGTGATGCAAGCGTGGACTAAGAATGAAATAGCTGGTGTTTCACCAGAGAAGCAGTAGATTTTTAGCACAACATCCATCCATTATCTACCGCTGTATCCTCCACATAGGGCGAAGGTCGGGGTCACACCCTGGACAGTTCACTAGTCCATCACAGGGCCACACACAGAGACACGCAACCACTCACTCTCACATTTAGAGTGACCAATTTACCTAATCCCCATATTGCATGTTGTTGGACTGTGGCAGGAAGCCGGAGAAAAGCCACGCACACACGGGGAGAGAACATGCAAACCCATGCAGACACACTCTTGTTTTTATCACAACATATATCAATTCAATTATTTGCATTAAACTCTGAAAAAATAACATTACTACATACACATATAGACTGGTTTACACATCCAAAGGTGTTTAGACTTTAAAACTCATCCAATCCCAGTAACTGTACTCAGCTCTCCATCAATTTCAGACAAAAGTGGCAAATAAGACACAGACAAACCTCCTGCATTTGGCTAATAGTAAAATAAAAATGTACGAGCCATTTCTGTGCACTGCATTTGAATAGATTGTAGTCTTTTATGTTAATAACTACCGTGTCGTCCACCCACCGAGCTGGCCAACCACAGTCTTGGATTAAATGTTTGGATTTAAGGACAAAGAAAAAGACTCGAGCAGTTTGTGGATGCAGTCATGTTAATATCATCTCTATGCTGGAAGTCCAGTTACTTTAATTATATAACACATGGGTGCAGGTTGATGAGGAAGCAGCTCGCAGGGCAGCCGTCTCACACTAACAGTTGGGCGCTTGTTGAGTGTGAGTGTGCAGCCCTTGCGTTACATTCTTTTGGACAGGAAGCCGCTCATTTCTCATTTGACTCCCAGACCTGGCATGCTAGGAAATCAATGCACTGACCTCATAAAAGCCCTCACTTCCTGTCTATACAGGAAACAGTGGGCCACTCGCTCGTTCCTGATATCATGCAGGGCTCAGTGTGTCTGTGAGATTATTCTGCCAATCAAAACATGTTTATCAATGAAAACGAGCACAAGAATGTGAGCTTATCGTGGGTGACTCTGTTGCCTGAGAGCGAGATCATGTTGTGAGGTGAATGTGAAGTAAGACAAACTGTCCCAGACATGGACATGCATCACATGCACTGAATCTACGTCTCTGTAGAACAGTCGTCCGTCCTTCCTTCTTTCATTGTGTGTCTTTCTCAGCATAGAACACAAGTACCTTTGTTTCTGTTGTTTCACTCCAATCAGTCCACCAAACTTCAGCTCAGTCTCGTGTTGTGATCAAAAACATATTGGCTAACATGAAATGAAACAGAGCGCTAACAATAAACTGTACTCCTTACATCTGCTAACAATCAGCACCTGGTGTGAGAGAGAGAGAGAGAGTGCAGTGTGTGTGTGTGTGTGTGTGTGTGTGAGAGAGAGAGAGAGGGAGGGAGAGAGAGAGAAAGAGAGAAATATCCCCAAGACCAGAATGTCCAGTAACATCTCTTTTGTTTTCCTCGACATCACTAATCGTTATTGTTCTCCCACATCACTGAGTCTCAACAACCAGGAGGTGCTAATCCAATGATTATTACCAAGCAGATGGAAGCTTGTCAACTCTTTTTCCTCTGAAGGTGAAATATGCTCCTCCCTCCGAATCAATTACGCAGCTGCTGAGCTCTTATTTATGGCCTGGAACCTGGAACCTGGAGCCTGGGATTATGGCAACATTTGACCTCCCACCTCCGACCCTACACGATGACCCTGAATGCCATTAAACTGCCACTCCTCTGCTATTACCAAACCTGATGACTCACTTTGGGGGGGTTGCAGGTCTACCTGAGAACAAGATAGTAGATCTACCTGCTATAATAGCAGCAGAAGAAAACGTGGGGAATGATCACTTTACATCAGCTAAGAAAAAAATCTAAATCTGAAATAAAGATTTGTGTATTTTAAATCAAAAACAGACAAACGCAGTATTGCAGTGTTAAAAAGTGACTGACTTTATATCGTGTAATCAGTTTTTTGACTTCACTTTACTAATGTGCAGTATTATTAGTTAATACATTCAGTTACTGACTCCAAACCCTAAGCTCAGTTGGGCCTGACGGAGCAAAGTGATCACACCTGGCATTGCCATGTTTATTGTTACCATTATCCAGTGGTAGTGGGGGAAAGTTGAAACAAACACTGGTGCACCTGTTAATTCTTACCGCATGGAAACGGGACCACAAACTCTCCAGCTATTTCCTGTGGCCTTGGGGAGGGTGATCAGGATGGGCAAGCAGAACCAGATGATGGGATGTTTGGACAATGTGTTCAGGCCACAGGGGTATGGAATGTAGGGTGTAGTGGCCATTAGGGATGTGGTGTTTGGAGGTAAAGGTTAGTGTAGACAGAAGGCTGGGAAAGAAAGAACCTGAGCCCTTCACGTCAATACTGGTCTACACTGGATCCAGATAGATGACATGTGTACTGGATGGGACGTGTGAAGACATCATGACATGGGACTGACACGCACAAGTCCAGGAGATACAGTCATACCAAAGTTGTTGACTTGTAAGGACATTGGAGCTGCTGGTCTAACGCTGCCACACGTGTCACGTTTGTGGGAATTTCAAGCACCAAAGTCACAGAATAACACACGTGAAATTGCTGATGGAGGCAGATAGTCAAAATACTCCATGATGTAAGAATTGTTTTGTTGTTATTGTTGATGACATTGGTGCAGGGAGTGAGCAGCTCTCTACAGTCTCTTTGTCAAAGAGAGGAAGAAGGAAGAAGAAACACAAAACAAAAATAAAACTATCACAGAAGAGTCAGCAGTCAAGCTGTAGACATGAAACAGAGCTAAATCAAATCTCTGAGCAGTGTGAGTAACTGGCTTAATACAACCACATAATAAAATGATAAATAAAATCATTTATTTATGATAAGTATGACCCCAACATTATCACATCACCATCCTCAACATAGGCAGGGTTTGCATTTGTGTCTCCACACAGACTCTCCCTCACTGTGTCCCACCTGCCTGCTTCCCTTCAGTGTGAAAACAGGATTCTTTCACTCTCATCACTCTCCTCCTCCTCTTTTCTCTTCCCCCTGCTGTTCCTGTTCTGAGCTGAGCATGACAGATGAGAGATCCCTCTCATGGAACACCCAGGTCACTGTCTTCTCTTCTTTCCTCTACACCACCTCTAGGACTGTGCTTTAGGGGGCAACCGGTTCACCAGCACAGCACGCCGACAAAGAAGGAAACTGGGCTGTGGAGATGGACCGCACTCATGTATTTCACTAGAACAAGAAAACGATAAAGCACCTCCTCTTTGACGCCGTTCATTCCTATCAAGCTGCTCTGACTTCCGGGTCTACTCCTGCATTCTGCTGCCCATAGAGCATGTGCTACTCCCATAATGCCTCTTGGCTAAGTGAACGAGCGGGCACATTCTCTACTTACATGTCACGTTCATAAACAGCCAAAGGCATGATGGGAGTAACGCAGTACCAGCTTCTGTCAGTGTTTACTGTGACATTAGAGCATTTAATATTAAGAGGTTTTGATTCATGGCATTTTAACAAATATATTTAGTCTTTACTTATTTGAAATGTCTTTCTTCATTTCACTGACATATACTCTAAGCTAATAATCAAAGTTGCTGTAATATACTTTATATATATATATATTTATGTATATATACAGTATACATACACATTTTTTTAATGTAAAATACTATTTAAAAAATGTATCGGTGTAATGTAATGATGATTGATTGTTTATTTGATTTCATCAAACTTGTAGGTAATAACAGGTAAACCCGTATTTAATATTACAATAACAGTTTTATTGCTCTCACAGATTTTGCCCAATAAAATAATGACAAAAAAGTACTTTTATGATCATTAAAAAAACAACAAAGAAAACAATTCCATTGCATATTAACCACAAATAGAATTTTCTTGTTGTCACATTGCTATGCTTTTTCATCTGCTTTGTCTTTTTATACAGTAATTTGTTTTTGGAAATGTGCTTTCTAATTATTTATTATTATAATTATTATAATTACTATTATCATTATAATGATGATCATAGAATATTAAAGCTATACAACGTAGTACTTGCTCTTGGTGGTGCCCCTGCCCTTTCCACTGAGAGAACAAATCCCGCCCACTCAGTACAACACTCATAATAATCATAATTATAATAATATGGATGTATTCTACATTTTTGAGTGAAGGAAGTGACGTATGCAGCAGAGCAGTCGATGTGGTGACATATGCTGTAAATGGTGTTGCGCTCTCTTGTTCTATTGTGGAAAGAAATGGCTGCAAGGTCGAGGCGGCGATGCTCTTTCCAGTTCTTATATCACGTCCATGACTGCACTGTGAAACTGAGCATGGCAACGCTTAATCCATCACAGCGTGGAGACTGGGTTGAGACATAAATGTAGATTATAGATTAGACTGGGAGAAGATGGAAAAACAAGAGAACAAAAAGACCCAATGCTGAATGAGGTTTGAGATGTATTCAAGTGTAACTGACCTCTTAACCAGGTGTAAACCAGTGTATATGGATATCTGAGCTCAGGTGTCAGATTTCACTACCAGACCACGCCCCCTGCACTGTTCCCCACTCTCACTCAGGTCTCAGCCCACTTCTTGACATTTCTTTTCAAAATCAGGCGTTGATTGAGAAGGTTTAGTTCCATTTTAAAAGTCACGCTTACATTTTCAGAATTAAAAAGTCATCGCAAGTGATCAAGTATATGATGGTGCTCGAAGTAATGCTAATGCTCAAAGTAATGCTAATGCGAAAGCAGTGGATATGAATGTACAGTGGTGACGGTGGTGGCAGAGCAGCATACGTCGGCAAATAAACGCAGATATATAAGATATCTGCGAATAAACAATTGTTTAATCTGAATAAACAAATAATCAACTAATACTAAAAAGATAACCAAGTGATTATTCGACTACCAAAATAAGTGTTAGTTGAAGCCCTAAAGGTGAAGATAATCTGTATGTTGTGAACGCTTCATTCTCAGTGATAAACATAAAACATGTAGAGCACCAGGGCTGGCACTGCTGGGATGAAGCTGGAGGTCATTCAGTCATGAGAAAAGTTTTCTTTGGCTACATCCTCCTAGTATCAGACTCATTTGACCAGCCATGGAAGACTGTGCCGGGTCTTTTCTTTCTCTTACGAGTAACTCTATCATCAGTGTGTCCATCTATCTCTCTGGGTGTTTCAGTCATTATTTCCTAGGGTTCAAGAAGAATTCAACAGTTACACATTGGGGAAGGGTCAAGAGTCTGCCTTAGTGTTTGGTGAGTTCTCTATAAAGAAGGTTCATCAAGTCATTCATCGCTTCATTAGTGTGGGAACTGTGGGGCCACTGTGACAAAGCCTCAAACAGGTCCTTACAAGACAGGAGATGCAAACACATTCAACAGTTCAAATAATGTATGACTGAGGAAATGTAGAGACAATATAATGCAAGCATTGAGGAAGAAGAGGGGAGATGAAGATAATTCACAAAGGCGATCTGAACGGACACAAGAACAAATCACCTTGTGAACTGATCTTTCGTTCTCTGACTCAAGGCATGTGCCGAGGACGGTGCTGGAAAACACCACTTCCAGTTCCAGGAGTGAATCATGGGGGTCTGGGTGCTGGACCTCCCTCTCCCTCTCTCACTAATCTCCACACTTGTTGAAGAAGAGGCTGTGATCGTTTCTCTCTCTCCCACCTGTGTGAGGAATTCCCTCCATGCCCCTATCTCACATAACATCTCACATTAGATTCAATGTTACTCCACCCCCTGCTGTGTGTGTGTGTGTGTGTGTGTGTGTGTGTGTGTGTGTGTGTGTGTGTGAGGGAGAGAGGGGGAGAGAAGAGAGAGTGTGTGTGTGTGTGTGAGTCGTATGACCAAAAAAAGTACAATAAAACTATGGGGAATGAGGGCATTTTGTCTAGTCCTCACAATTTGGGCTTTTGGGGGAGTGAATACACAGTTTTAAGGTTTAGGATCAGGGTTATGATAGAGCATTTAGTTGCAATGGTTAAGGTTATGGTTAGGGACTGTGAGAGTCCTCAGTAAGAATGCTGCTTGGTCAGACTGTAAGCAGGTTAGAGAAGACAAACATTACTCTTCAAAGTTGATACAAGCAGGCGACGCTGGCACCGATGTCATTGCTATGGAGATTACAGCCCTGATCTCATGTCTGATGTCCTGCTGGTAACATCACTCACAGACACCTGTCCCTGAGCAGCTGTAAACAGTCACTGATGGTGTCACGCTCTCGCTTATTGCCCCTGTTACATGATGTTGCCGGGCAGTATTGCATATAAGTGAAGAAAAGCAGCCAAATCATTATTATGGGAGAGTGACCACTGGGATTTCTCCTGGCAGCTGGATTCAGTTAGTGAGAGGATAAGGTTTGATAGCTGCAGGACACAAGACTCCTGAATGAACCTGGACACAACTCTCAATTTCATTATTTCTCAAGAAAAGCAGTTCCTGTAAGAGTAGCTCAAAAAGCTATACCAGCAAGTCAATCTGGGAAAAGCTAAAAACAAACTAAAACCTACAAAACCTACAGAATATTCTGAAGGTTTTAGTGGTGTTGGACACTTTGGATTAGTGGATGCAGAAAGCACCTTTTTATTTAGAGGAAGGTATTTTCAGTTGTTTGCATTTATTATGTTCATTTCTGCATTTATATGCCTGTGTTGAATGTGTTACACATAATTTAAGTCTGTTTATATTTTTTACATATGATGCACGGGTGCATGTGACATGCCAAGTTAAAGGAAGTGGAACAGCAGACAACAAATATTATTTAAGTGAATACACCATATTGTTGTGGACTTTCCCACTGAATTCACCTTTAAAAATGTAAGTGTGACCTTTGGCCTCAGGGGGAGGTGTCACAGTAAATCCACAAGTTACCAGACAACAGCCATGTTAACACGGTCACCTTAGACCCGAGGACAGACAGAAGAGCTAACAGGGGGGCATGAAAGGAACGGACAATTTCAATAACTGTAACGTTTATCACGTTTGTTAATGACATTGTTAAAAAAACGAATAAAAGAAAATGAAAAAACAAACGATAACATTTCCACTTCCAAGTCTGCCAGAGGCCTTTGTGTGCTCGTCTCAGGTACCTGCTGCATGTGTGTCGACACGCTCGACACGTGTAGCAGAGTAGACAGAAGTGCTAATGCTCAGACAGACAGACAGACAGACAGACAGACAGACCCAAGAGACTCAGAGACGAGCTGCAAACCTGTCATGATTCACCGGTCTGCTTTCAACACTCCACCTTCTGCTGGAGGCTTCTACATGCCACTCAATGTTGCACTACAACACCACGCACACACACAAACGCACTGAGTGACGAACATCTATGAGAGGCATGAACCAGAGACAATGGCTCTCTGTTGCTTCTCTCTTTTGCACACACGTATAATACAGTTGTCTGGATGCACAGTGATAGAAGAACGGGTAAAACAGTCTGTGTCTTTATATTAGTGAAGGGTGGGGGGTGCGGTTTTATTTTGGCCCTGTCCATGTGGAAACAGAATAAAACATAATGGTTGTTTTTATAGTTTCCTGTAAACACGCCATTATTTCAGGAAATGTCTTCATCCACACAAAACAGGTGTGTACCTGGTGACATACAGCAATAAACCAGCTGTGTATACAGAAATATTATATATTATTAATATTAATAATAATACTAGTGCTCTCAAACGATTAAAATATTTATTCATGATTAATCTTGGTTAATCGATTTTTATTGAGACAATGTCTCTGTCACTATTTTATATTCATATTTTATTGTCTTTTATAGTCCCAAACGACTAAAATCTGGGCTTTTCTTCTGAAAATAATGCTTTTAATGTTGTAACAGCGTCTGAGTTCCTGTCCCACTTGTCATCCGGCAAAAACAGAACACACACAAAACACAAAAACACACACACACACACATTCAGTGGAATCCCTGGGTTAAACACGCAGCATGAGGAAAGATGGTGGAAGGAGGGGAGGAGCCTAAGTGGTGCTTAGTCGTAGTTATTTTAAGGTAAATTCAAAAAGTTCATGCAAAATTTCATGTTCACAAACACTTTTTTTTAACTGGCAAAACGTTGAGGACAATGAGTAATTATTTGTTTTGGTGTGGACAGTAATGGGTCCATTGTATCCACATTCAACACTCAATGACAACAACCTGCAAAAAGATAGAGGAAAGTTTCATCTTACCTGATGATGGTGAGGACACAGGCATGGTGAGGCAGACAGGAGACCGGGGAAATAAAGAGAAACCTTGTATTAGAACGATGAGCTGTACAGTCACGTAGACAGTTTTTTCTGTCATACACAGCTTCTGTCAGAGCAGCTGAGAGGTTCATTTGCACGGCGGCTTCTATGATTATAAACTTTATGATTTCATTAAGCTCAACTTTGACTCTTTTGTTTATTTTCTTCATTTTAAGTATGTAACACCTTTTTTTTTTTCCCTTTGTGTGTCATTGCTACCATGTGCAGCCAAGACAAAACAATTGATCACAGATGGATGATAAGTAGCTTGTTTCCAAAGTAAAATCGGTTTTGGGTTCAGGTTCTGAGTCATGTTGTCAGGGAAGACGAGCAAAGACCATCAGGACGACTCAGTGCAGCTTTCATAAACACACAGGCTCTGTATATGCAGGTGAAAATGAATTGTAGATGTGGACACGTGTTTGTTTGGTTTCTGAGCTGAAAATGTCTCGTCTTCTCTAATACATTACGTTTTGTGTCGACTTGGTGTTCTAGTGTGAAATATGGGAGAACACTTCATGTGTGATTTAATATCACGTTGATATTAAGTGTTTAAAAATCCCAACTGTGACTGACATCACTTCTCAGAAACCATCACACGTTACTGGGAGCTGCCACATATTGTGCCACAGTGTGGCCCTTACATTGAATTCATTACACATAGAATGAATTGGCCAAAACTCAATTATTCGAGTTTTTAAGAGTATTATTTACTTACAAACCCACATTTATAAATATGGAGCCAGTGATGAAAAATCCCAGAAATCCCATTTAAGTTAATGGCAGCATATTGCAACAAATTGAATTTGAATGTTAGCGCTCTTTTTGGTGCTCTTAATCGAATTTTTATTTATTTATTTTATTTATATTCAAATTAGAAGGTTTACTTGGTGGTTTGTTTGCGTTCTTTCTTTTCTTAAGTTATCGATTGTGTATGTAAAATGTATTCTGCGTTGGTTCTGGTCTCACACTGGTGTTCAGTGGGCTCAGGGTGTTCCATGAGTTAGCGTCTGCTGCTAACACACACACACACACACACACACACACACACAGCACATTGATAATCACCCACAGTTCTGTGTCAGGGAGGCTGGTTCCACCTCATTGGCCGTGATTAATTGTCTGCTTCTTGGCGAGGGCGGCAGAGACTAACTCTGGACATGGGAGTGAACTCTGGCAGTGATTCTCACTGGAGCCGTGGCCTTTCCTTCCCTCCCTTACTGCCCACCCATTTAACCTTTACACTCTGCTCTCAGGACGGACTGGCAGTGGTCACTGAGGAGACAGAGGTTGTGAATTATGGCCGGAGCAGGGGACACGGTCAAAATGCCAGGAGTCTTCATGCGAGCTGAGAGGCGTGGCAGTTAGAATTACAGCCAATAATTGAAGTATAATAAAGATGGATGGGGTCAACAGCAAAGATGGCGGGGTTGCATCACAGAGTTAATTCATAGCATATATGTCAGAGCATGGCAAGCTAATAGCAAGGACTACGCAGGTGAAAAAGGTCAACCAGATGAATCCCATTACTGCAGGCAAACCATCAGCGTCTTCAAAAACAACAACAACCTTAAACTTTAGAAATGTAGCCACACAGGAAGCAAAGATCATCTGGAATGCTTATATTCTATGTTACATTTGTTGCTTTTTCAAGCAAAAATAGATAAATAAAAACTTTTATTTATCTATTTTTAATCTGGAGTATCCAGTCTGATTTCTGCATGAAGTTTGCATGTTCTCCCCGTGTGTGCATGGCTTTTCTCCAGGTTCTCTGGTTTCCTCCCATAGTCTGAAAACATGCCGTTCTTAATTGGACGCTCTAAATGAACTGTAGGTGTGTGAATGTGAGAGTGAATGGTTGTTCATCTCTGTGCTGGCCCTGTGCTGGCCCTGTGCTGGCCCTGTGCTGGCCCTGTGATGGCCCTGTGCTGGCCCTGTGATGGCCCTGTGCTGGCCCTGTGATGGCCCTGTGATGGCCCTGTGATGGCCCTGTGCTGGCCCTGTGATGGCCCTGTGCTGGCCCTGTGCTGGCCCTGTGCTGGCCCTGTGATGGCCCTGTGATGGCCCTGTGCTGGCCCTGTGCTGGCCCTGTGATGGCCCTGTGATGGCCCTGTGCTGGCCCTGCGCTGGCCCTGCGATGCCCTGCGTCAGCTAGTATTGGCTCCAGTGACCCACGACCCTCGTGTGGATGGAGTATCCAGTCCCTCAGACCAGCAGACTAGCATAAAGACATCTTCAGGGACACATTTTGTCCTTCATTCATTGTCACATATGACAAATATGTGTTTTTGAGATTTTATAATAGTTATAGTGAGTAACCTTAACATATAGCAAACACTGAAATGCAAACAAAAGTATTGTGCTTGTTTAGTAAAGTTATGTTGTGCGTGGAGATTTTTTTCTCTCCTGGCTTCTCCCGCTCTAAGAGTCCCAGTGAATGATCTGCATATTTGATTTGGCAGAGATATTTCACACAGGATGCTCTTCCTGACGCAACTGGATGTCGGGAGGACAGCGATGCCTCACTGGCTTCCTATGAGCGTGTGTATGTTAGCTATATTCAGACGGCTGTGTGGTAACAGCAGGCTCTGTCTGAGCCTTCAGGTATGACAACAAATGCTTCAATCAATCACTTTAACATGAAATGTCCTGGAATTCTGTGTAAACCACGTGTGCCACATTCACACACAGGCCAACTGGACCTGAAACCAACGCAGTGTCTGTTTAAACTTAGCGTTCCGTGAATGCGAACAAACACCCACTGAGCTTATCCGAGGTTTCCTCATATCCTGCCTGAGCCCGCACACCCACACACTCACTGCTCCTCATCCCAAAGAGGGGCCCCCTGGCCATTGAGATTCCAACAGCGATGCTCTTTCTTTCTGTGTCAAAGTTGGACTTTATTTTTAAAGGCGTATGAGCTTTCAGTGTCAAGCAATATATTGTTATTGCTGGTATTTGTACCAATTTGAAATAAGGGGGGCAGCTGTGGGTCAGTGAGTCTTCCTCCAACCAGACTGGTCTCTGTTGGTCTGGAGTCAAGTGCTAATTTTGCAGCATTGTTCCGTCAGAACCTAAACAAGCCTGAGAGAACACTAACCGAACCCGATGCACATCTTCTATTTTTGTTTTAGGTTCTGTCCCAGCGTGACCCAAACCCAACATACTGTATACTGACTGATTGTCATGATGGGTGTAGCTTTTATTTAGGTTTTTTACGGCAAATAACAAGTTGCCGTTACATCCATGAGGAAGCAACTCGTCACACATCGCATGAGTATAATAACATTTCTGATTCGTCATCAGTTCCTCTTTATTAACTCTTCTTTAACTGTGACTGCTGAAAACTATTTGCATAATCCAAACCATCGTCTGTGTATTACGTTCAATGTGCCGTAGCAAACAGTTCTAAACGGAGACACCAGGTCAATCAGTTTTGGTTTCTTCTTATAATCATGGTATACAACAGTATTCTTTTTATGTACCTGCGTACATTATTGGTCCTCTTAACACAAGCTTTCTGATAAGATGGTGGAGTAAATTTCTCATTGCAACTATTACCCTCACATTTGGTGCTGCAGTGATTATTCAATGACTACTAAAAAGAAACAACAAGAGTGAAAAGAAAGAGCAAACATTTCAGAACCAACACGGCGACAGTTTTGTTCACAGCTGGTAATCAAGTAACGGTTGACAAGAACCAAGGACGTGCATGTCTATGTCATCATTTCTCAAGGTCGTTCTTGACCACCCAAAACCCAGTCCCAGAGTTGTTCAGACCAAAACAGAACCAGCAGTGCTTCTAAAACGCCATAGTAATGGGGACAACAGAATGTATGCACTTCTATACAGAGTAGTATGGATGGTACAGTCTAGGCTCAAGCTCAGCAACTGTACAGAACCCCGGGCTAAGTACAAACAAATCATGTGACGTTACAGATAAATCAGAAAATGAAGAGCGTGGAGAGTTGAACACACATACATACAAGCTTACGGTGTGACAAGTGTGAGTGATTACATGGCAAAACTGTAGCATAAAGCATTGTGAGTGGTCATCATGTCTAGAAGCTACTACATAAATGACCGTGTATAACCCTTTTCCATAATCAGAAATAAGTTTTGACCCACTTATGATCCAGATGATGCTCATGGATCACTTGGTTACGTATTGGATGTATTTTTCAGTTTTTAAAACACACACTTCAAGCAGCAAAACTTTCCAGTCTTCTAAGCATCAAATAGGTTTTGGTTGCTTAATAAATACAGATACAAAAGAAGTGCCACCCCCAAGCATTTCAGATGCTGCATTTGACTCCCAGGCAAATGTAGTCTGTCTGAGCAGACAGGAGAAAGCCTGTGTGCTCAGAGTTGGGGCATATTTCACTGTGACTTCGCCAAAGTGCTTCATAAAATAGTCCAGCCGTCTGAATAATTTTTGCTCAGTGTGTTTTGGCTGAAGCATTCAGCATGTTTCTTGGACAGTGAGCGACTGTGTTTAACGCAGCGCTGGCTGCCAAGGGTCGCTTTCCATTTGACAGACGTGTAGAGAGGGAGAGAAGATGCAGGCAAACAGACAGATGGAGCTGTCCAACAGCAATGTGATGCTGTTTAAGCAAAAAAACACCCTTCCTCTATGACAAATGGACAAACACACCCAACCACACACTTTTCCACTAATCAATAATTCAACAGTGACCTCATATGAATATAAGCATGCTTTGGAAATGTAATGCTAACACATCTTTGACCAGTAGAAGTCAAAAACACACACATATATATATATATATATAGATAGATATGTATATATAGATGTGTTTACACATCTATATGTGTGTATATATACTTAAATATATCCAAATCCAAAGTGTGCTGTTAACTCAGTCTATTCCAAGTGTTTAAACATTCTCAAACTGAGCTACTGCTTGTCTGTCACATCCACACCACCACCACAGAGTTAAATTAGACGTATTCTCACACAGGTATACAGGGGCATCCTTTACAGCACAGCATCACTTTCTGTCACAGAGACAGACATTTTTTCTACACAGCACTGAATAGAATTTCCCATCAGGCCCAGCTTTGGTACAGTCAGCATCCTGGCAGTTACGCCCTCACTCCTCGTTTTTCCTGCTGTGTCTCATTCCAGGGTCTGGATCCTCCAAGTGCACAGCGAGGGAGGAGACGGAAGTCATGCGCCGTGTAAAATGACACAGTCTAACCCACACAACTCACGGGTTTCTCTTCTTCTTCTCCTATTAAATCTGTCAGGCTGTACACTAAGAGGCTAAACGCTGCCCTCTACAGTTCCATGTCCTGGATCACAGTTCTCCTGTCCTTCGACATCTGACTATTGATTTAAATTCTAATCAGCTAAAACGTTCCAGAAATCTGCTGTATTTACACATATTAAAATATATTTGCATGGAGTTTGCATGTTCTCCCTGTGTGTGTGTGGGTTTTCTCCGGGTTCTCCGTTTTGCTCCCACAGCCCAAAAACATGCAATATGGGGATAAAGGTCAATTGGACACTCTAAATTGACTGTGAATGGTTGTTTGTCTGTGTGTGTGTGTGTGTCCCAGCGATGGACTGGTGAACCGTCCAGGGTGTGACCACGACCATCGCCCCATGTCAGCTGAGCTTGGTACAGCACCCCCGTGACCCTCCTGTGGAGGATACAGCAGTAGATAATGGATGGATAGTTTTGATGGAGCCTCCAGTTGATATTATATTATTTGTAAATATTTCATGTAATACTGGAGTAAATGACGCTGGTGTGTGATGTCCTGTATCACGAGCTGAAACAATTCATCGATTAATCGACTATTAATTGATTACTAAATTAATCAACAACTATTTTGATAATCGATTAATTGGTTTGAAGCTTTTTTCATGATTAAAACAAGAAGCTTCTTAAATGTGAATATTTTCTTCATTTCTTTGCTCTGGATCACAAAGAAATCATTCAAAGTGAATCATTTTGGTTTGTGGACAAAACAAGACATTTGAGAACATCAAAAATAAATAATTGTTAGTTGTAGCTGTAATTGTGTCACCCTTATTAGTGAGCACTGATGGTCAGCAACGCATTAGAAGTAACTTGTTACTGTAATGCGATTACTTTTTTCAAGTAAGGAGCAAAGTAAGGGATTACAATTGCAAAATTAGATTATTAACTTCACTTTCCCACAAGCAGGCTGCGTTACTAAACTGTGATTTTGTTTGTGAGACTGTCTCATGACGTCAGCGGGAAACAACAGACGCGTGTGTAGATCAACAAGAGATAACATGGAGCGCGGGAGAGAGCACGACCATGCAGCGCTTGATGCTTGGAAGTACCGACATTACTTTGAGTTTGACGGAACATTAGTGTCTGCTGTACACTGTGTGGGAAGAAAACTTTTATCTACAAATCTGAGCAAGCACCTAGCAAGCACAGGAACAGGAATGTGAAAGTCATTGAGAAACCGCTGCGGCGACCACGTCCAATTCCACCAGGCAAACCCCTGACGGCCCCTCTCCTGCTAAACAGCTGAAAATAGACTTAATCGGAATACAGTCAGGAGAGACTTTGATTTGAATGACTTTATATTATATACATACATACATACATATATATATATATATACATATATATATACTAACAAAACTATTTTATTTTATATGCTGGAATATGCAGAAATACAAGAAGAAACAAGAAAGAATAGAATTAGGCTGAAAGGTTTATTGCTTTATAGCGTATTCGGGTTGTGCATCATGTTTTAAAGGTAACTAAGTAAAGTAACTTTTGAAAATAAGTAATCAGTAAAGTAACTGATTACTTTCTCGGAGAAGTAATCAGTTAATAATGACTATTTCCAAGTAACCAACACTGTTAGTATCAATGAAATCCACCTCCGAGTTGTTCACACGTCACTGTTGCAAATCCAAAGTCTTTAATAGTAAAGAGTATGGAGATTTAACCTGATGAAGGTCTACAGATTACAAACAAGTGATGAAGAGTGCAGATACATTTCTTCTGTGTGTACTCTCTTTAGGAGCTTTTCTGCCAAAAACATTGACGTTGTCAGGACCAGCAGTCCGCATGCAGACCAAAAACCTGGTCTTAATGGCATAACCTAATTTCTGAGGAACTGGTTAAGTTTAGGCCTAGGATTTGCATTGTGGTCAGGTTAAGGTTTGGCAGCCGTCAACTGGTTATGGTTAAGGTTAGGTATAAGGTTTTGTTTAGACTGTCCAAATGAATGGAAGTCAATGTAGTGTCTTAAAAAGAACATGTGTGTGTGTGTGTGTCTGGGATATGAATAATGCATGCGCAGCAGTTCCAACTGATGTGGGGTATAGGGTTTCCAGCCAGGCAGTGGAGGGGCTGTGAGCCTGTGCCCAAACCCCAGCACACTTCAAAGGGTGTGGCCTGGACTCACTCATGAGTAAATACACAATTTCACTCTTTTACAGTTAGTTTAGGTTTTTTTTTTTTACGATGACTTCCATGCCTAACTAAAACATTAACTTCATCATAATCAGTTAATGCCTCACCCTAATAATTCAAATGTTAGCCCTAAACTTAGGGCTAACTAAACTCTCAACCAGAACCTCAGAAATAAGTTCCTGCATCATTAGGACCAGGCTGTGGTCTCCATTGGTACAACTAGTCCTGTTTATGCCAGAAAAGGTCCTACAGGGGGTGACATACACACTCACACTTCCTGTGCTCCCAAACAGGAACACACAGGGTGCTGTGTGCTCCACACCTGTGTTTGCAGCTGTAATTAGGGGTGTATGCTATTTTCAGGCAGTGAGCACCCAGGCGTGGGCGCTTTCTCTCTCTCTCTCACACACACACACACACACACACACACACACACACACACACACACACACACACACACACACAGAGACACACAGAGACACACAGAGAGAACTCTGAGTGGTGGTGCTGGTGGTGGTGACCATAGAGTACACGGCAGCCAGTGTTTTCTGTGTCACCGCTTGTTTTTTCTCTGGTCAGAGAGAGTAAATGCCAGTGGAAAGCTGGTAATGACCTGTAAACATAAACAGTCATATTTCCAGTTCTCTGCCATTAAAGGGCTCATCATGGTCTGCCCGTGCTCACGACATGACAGACACCAGACCTGGTGGATGTTAGCCCACGCAGCTAAGACTCTGAATCATGTCATACAACAATGCTTCTCATCTTATCCCAAAAGGTATTGTTAGTGGTATACTTCCTCCTCCAACTCTCCTGTCCTACTAAAATAAATACAGCTGTATTTAATGGGTTGCCATTAAAATCTATGTCAAATTTAAACCAAAACATGTATTTACGCGTGTTCACTATGATGAGCAGCAGGTGGCACAAGATGGATCACCATGGATGGAGGAGAGGAAGGCACAACTCGATGAAGAAAATAAAGAGCACCAAGCAAGTGCATCCACGCGTGGGAAACACTAGACATTTTATTAACTTTATTTGGTGATAACAGCAGCACTTTGAGTAAAACGTGTCATACGCTATTTCATAATTAAAACATATATCAAATAATTCTACGTTAGTTTTAGTTTGGACTTTTAGAAAGACAATGGAATCCTCTGGCACAGGGTCATGCACTGCACCAGGATGAGGTTCATTTATTAACACTATTAAAATCAGAAATCAATACAATGGTGTTATAGCAGGTTTCAAAGCAATCGTTCCTTTCATTCTAAATTAGTGTCTAGTATATTTTTGATTTCTCTCTGCCACCTCACAGGATGTACTAACACGCTGTCAGTCAATGAAACAAGCATGACAGACTGTGACAGTCACCAATCT
Organism: Solea solea; assembly: GCF_958295425.1. Classification (NCBI taxonomy): domain Eukaryota; kingdom Metazoa; phylum Chordata; class Actinopteri; order Pleuronectiformes; family Soleidae; genus Solea; species Solea solea. Next base: position 25,385,074 of record NC_081142.1, on the reverse strand, counting down.
GGGAGCCCTATATTTTGAGGTCGCGCTGGTTTGGAGAGCAACGAGGCAAACTCTTATGCAGGATTTTCTAAAGACACGGCATAAACACAGGCAGAGGGAAACTTGCCTTCCTCACTCGCTCTCTTTCACATAAACACACGTGCATGGTAATTATGTCTCATTAGATCTCTTTCCTATAGCTGCTGAACATGGCCACTGTCTCCTCTCTGGCCCACAGGCATAAACAAACAAACACTTGAGCTGGCTTCCACAAGCACAGAACTAGGGATTTCCCTCAGCCATGGCACATGTCACTGCTTCTCACTAACACGACTCACAGCTTTTTTTTCTTCTTCTTTCATTGGGCCTCATTCACAAATGGTAAACACACAAACTGATGCTTCAACCAAGTGTGCGAATGCTTGATGCACAAATCTGGGATTCAGCAATATTGTGTTCTTACCTAAATCTGTTTGTACTCTGCAAACAAATCCAGAACTTCCTCACAACATTTGTACACCTAATTGATGAAGACCCAGGAGAAAATGTAAACCCTTTCATATAAATGCATAGTATATTAAAATTTACTAAAAAATAATAATTGTTTTGTCCTCCTCCTTTATCATTGTTTGTCTGTTTGTTTTTTCTGACCTGTGATTGATTTTTTATTTTTTGGCACCAACATTTGTTTTTCTTGTCCCAGGGTCCAAGCCTCATGAGACACAACATCCACTGCCTGTTTTTGCCTATTTATTACAGCAACAAGCTACAAAAAGCGTTACACTTATTTGTAGCATCCAGCATGAAATTTTTTACTCTGTATGTGACTGAATGAACCCTAATGTAGCGTAGTTTAACGAAGATAATGAAGACTCACACCATAAGAAGACAGAAGGTTAATAAGAGGTTTGAGGAGCTTTCTTTTCATCGTTGGCGTCACGTCATATCTCAGAAGTAACTACTGGGTCTGTTCGCCTCAAGGTGTCCAGTTATCCTCATGTTCTGCCACTCTCTTTCACTCTTTAAATAATCCATCCATTTGTTGTTCATAAGCTTTGGAGAAAGTTTGTGATGATAAAGTCTGCTGTCTTAAATGCTAAAGCGTTAGCGATAAAGTCCGCTAGCTTAAATGCTAACACGTTAGCGATCAAGTCCGTTAGGTTAAATGCTAACGCGTTAGCGATGAAGTTCGCTAGCTTAGATTCTAACGCGTTAGCGATCAAGTCCGCTAGCTTAAATGCTAACGTGTTAGATATAAAGTTCGCTAGCTTAAATGCTAACGTGTCAGATATAAATTTCGCTAGCTTAAATGCTAACGCGTTAGCGATGAAGTTCGCTAGCTTAGATTCTAACGCGTTAGCGATAACGTCCGCTAGCTTAAATGCTAACGTGTTAGATATAAAGTTCGCTAGCTTAAATGCTAACATGTTAGATATAAAGTTCGCTAGCTTAAATGCTAACGTGTTAGATATAAAGTTCGCTAGCTTAAATGCTAACGTGTTAGATATTAACAGAGCAGAAGTTAGTGGCTTCTTCGAAACGTCAACTTGTATAATTTTGAAAAAAAAAGAAAATTCCTAATTTTGTAAAACATGTTTTTACTTTGTTTGTGCTGGGCGAACTTGTTGCTGCTTTACTCGTGGCGGGTCACATATTTGTGACCTACTTTGAGTTTACTGTCTCTCACACTTATCAGCTCGTCTGTTCTGTGTTCTAAAACACAGAGTCACAGAAAGAAAGAAAGAAAGAGGGAGACAGAAGTCAGAGCAATGACATAATGACAGGACTGCAGCTCTTTTTATAGTAACTGTCAAGACAAATGTACAGTTGGTTTACTTTGATTGAGTAAGTGTGTGTGTGTGCTTGATGACTCTGTGAACATCCACGCCCGGGAAGCCGAGTAAGGGATTGAGAGGTTACAAGCAGCAGGAAAAAAGGGGAAAATGGGAGCAAAGGCAAACACAGTGGTGTAGCTGCAAAAGAAAAGGGGGGAGAAAAAAAAAGCATCCCTGGCATTAAGAGAGGGGTCAGGGGAAGGGTGACGGCCAGGTCATGCTGAGGTCAAATAAGGTGCAAAACCAGTAATTCTGGGGAATGTTTACAATGAAAACAAACCAGCACTATCACTGGAGGTCACAGACAGAGCCTCCCTTCAGGTCACTCACACACACACTCTCACACACACACACACACACAGTGCTGGGGCCAGTTAATAAAAAAAGAGATCCCTGGCCCTCCCTAAGAAGGTCTCACCTTCTGAAAGCAAATAGCTCTGCATTACTGATGTTTTAATTTAAAGGACAGAGATTAATATGAGCAGCACTGAGTGAAAGCCTCACTGTGGTTCAGAACATCTGATCCTGTCGCTGGTTCCTAACACTGGTGTTTTGTAGAGTGCAGTGACCCTGCTCCTCACATCGCCTGCAATGGCATATTACAAACATGTGTGTTTGTGCATGCCAGCATGTTTGCAAGTGTAAAATATCAGTGTGTGTGTGCTTATGTGGCACATGCCTGGTTTAATATCATAAGCTCATGTGAGTGTGGATCTACTACACGTCTAATAAAAAACAGACAACATGAGGAAGCCATTTGGTGTTATGTGATGAGGGAAGTTAGGCTTTTAGTACTGTGACCCAACAAATGTTTCCATTCCATTAAAGCCATCAGGCCTGTTTGAAGTGGACTGGTTAGGATGCTGTCTGCCATGCTCAATAGACTACAGGCAGCTCTCAGCGCTCCGTGTTCTTGGAGGAAACTCAAACACTCCTTCTGTGTATGCACAACTGTGTTCAACTCAGAAAAATTGCACAATCAAGTTGTTAAATAAAGAACTCCTGCATGAGCCAGAAGCTCTCAGTGGAGACTAGTGAGACAGAATAAACATTCATAAGTTTTCTTCATTGAGTGCTGCTGCTGCTGGAACTTACACCTGATTAGTATTTTAAACATCTGTACTTTTTTTATTTTGGTTTCTCCTGCTTTAGGGGTAGGCACAGTGGATCATGGGTAGAAGGCTCCGGTAGTCTACATGCTGATGTGTCCTTGGGAAAGACACTTAACCCCATGTTGCTCCTGACGGCTGTGAGTATGAAAGAATCACCTGCTGAATATCTATGTATTTATTATTGTGGGTTCAATTCCTGGGTCCACTAGTCCACTAGTCCACATGCCGATGTGTCCTTGGGCAAGACACTTATTAATAATGACAATAATAATAAAAACCTTCACCCCACATTAGGGTTTATGTTAGCAGGTATATGCCGGCGTTTGGCATATACCATATTATTAAATATTCGGATACCTATGAGATTATGTCAACAAGCGAACCTAACTATAAAATAATCGCTTGAAAATGTATTTTTTATTTTATCTTGTTGAGAGTTTCCGGTGTCATCATGTGGTCATGTGACCATTCACCTGTAATTAAATCTTCTTGTTATCCCTCTCTTTCCCTCTATCATTTATTCCATAATACTTCTTGACCAGTCTCTCCGTCTCTGTCTTCCCGTCCCCTCGTCTGTCCACTCCCCGTCCCCTGCTCAGTCCGGTCACCCCACATCACACAGACAGAAAATAAATAAGTTAGAATAAAAATAAAAATAATAATAATTATAGGGTGAGCATCACAGACTCAGCAAATCTGTCCGACACCACAAGGCATGCAGTCAACCACACTGCCTGTCCTAGATACTGGACGGGACAGGATAAAAAATAAATGTTATTATTATTATTATTATTATCATCATTTGTATTATTATTATTATTATTATTATTGTTATCATTTGTATTAGTATTAATATTATTAATATGACTTTGGCCACATCAGTGATATAGATAATCTCATCCATCCAGAGGTCTTTGCCTTCATTGCTGTAATGGCTGGTAAATAAATGGACAGACAGCTATGTATCAAAGGAGTCGATCAGTCAGACAAAAGTGTAACGAGCTGCTGTGATATGTTGCTTGTTTTCGACGCTACAGTCTGGACAGAGGATCTTCCCACGAGCCTCTCAACCGCCTGACAGAGCGAGAGGCAATTCAAGAGGGAGTGTGAAGGAGCACGAGCGAGGAGGTCACTCACATTCCAGTCCCAAAGAGTCTGCCAGACTCCTCAGACAATTAAAACAGGATAACCCTCCCTCAATCACTGCAGTCTGCTGGACCAGTGAAGACTTCACTCCCTGACTCCCAAAACTGTCACCACACACACACACACACACACACACACACACACACACACACACACACACACACACACACACACACACACACACACACACACACACACACACACACACACACACACACACACACACACACACACACACACACACACACACACACACACACACACACACACACACACACACACACACACACACACACACACACAGAGATGCCTGGGAGAGACTGGAGAATTAGGATGCCTCAGGTCCTAACCACAGGGAAACAGAACCAAATGTAAATGTTCTATTTTCTGTTGTTTTCAAAGTCTTTTCCATAAACACAGCGTAACTGCAGGACACGTCTTCATCCACACAAAACTCACCACGACAACTCCAAAAGCTGTAGTACACATGCCAAGACTGTACGTGGTACTGTAGCACTGCTTTACTAGGACCACAGAAGAAGACGCTGAGCATACACGTCACTATGGGATTTGCGCTATTTACAATAAAGATACAAATTAAATAAGGCTAAAAACGCACTATTTTTTCGTCCCCTGTGATCAAAATTCGCTGATTCAAGCCTTCCGAGCAGTCGCTTCGCCGCCACCATGTCCGATAAAATCTCGCTAGCTCACATCTCGCATTACATTGGTGGATTTTCCGTGACGCGGCGTTGACGGCGCTGTTTTTTTTGAATAACTGACGTCTCTGTGAGTATCTCAGAGTTCTTTGGTGGCAATAACTACAATAAAACAACAAGAAAAACATCAGCACGATGCGACCGACGAGAACTGCAGTGGGGAGAGTGTGTATGGTTCCTCTGAATATTAGGAAGCCTTAACTTTGAAAAGGTGGATAAATGGATGTTGTTTGTGGAGAACAGTGTGCTTCATTCCCACTATTGACATATTTACAGTTGAAAATGTCCTTTATAATATGAAGACTATATAAAAATAAGGAGTGGAAGAAGACAGTCAGTCATCTCCAGCTTCTTCCAGAAGGGTAGTCATGTAAGAATAGTTTTCTATTCTGTGGGGGGGTTCCTGCACTACAGGAAGAGCCAGGGGGCAGTAGACCCATTCTTCCATTGTAAAACCAACAAAGAAGAATGAATCAAACAAAGATGGTTTATGTCACATGGACCACCTTAGTGCATGTTATCCCTCTTAGTACATGGCTTAGAAACATACAAGTATAGGGTTCCGCAGCATCACTTGACTGACACACCAACTGGCATGCAAGAACATCCCATAGACTCATAAATCAGGCAATATCTCCTCACTTCGAATCACTGCTGTGAAACGCGCTCAACAATACTCTCATATTCTTCTGATTGATGTGCCATCTCCTGTATAAATCAATGCGATGAGCCGCGTTCTTTCCTGCCAGTGGGCGTGTCCTAGGTCTCCAAGGTTGTTAGTTGTGTTATGTCAGCTACTGGAGCTATAGTGGATTAAAAATGTGATTTCATTGATTACGAGGAGTAGAACACAATACATTAGTATTTTATACTATATAATGGTTTTTAACTTGTGTTTGCCTGTAATTGTCCAGCCTTGTCTTTACACACATCTTTGTACCTCTGCTTTCCACAGAGGGGTTCAAACTGTCCTGTGGGCAACATTTGAAAGCTGGGGATTCTGGTTACACAGGGTGGGTGAGGAGAGCCAGAGAGGAAGGAGGAGAACATCTGCTTTCACCCTCAACCCAGCAGGGGAGAGCTTAGGCCTGTCAGTGTGAGGGAGGGAGGGAGGCGGCCAGCTGCTGCTGCTGCACACACACGCACACACACACACACACTGAATGTTATAATATCAAAGCCTAGTGGTAACATTACATCTCTTATATTTAACTATTAAGGTTGTTCTTAAAATCAAGGCCATAAATAATATAGAAATGTGCTCATGTTGCAAAAATAATTACAACATATGATAGACGGACATTTTCTTCTGTCCTTAAAGAGCAAGCACATACATAAAGACAGCTCTTACTGCTCCAGGGACAATGGATGCATATTGTTTCCTGAGGACCAGACTAAATAATGTCCAACCATGTGTACATTCACTTTTCAGTAATACTGTTTGAGAGCGGATCAGATTGTATAAGTGCTGTAGAAGGCATATGTTCTGTCCTCACGCTGTGTCAATGTATGTTTGGTCAAATAAGTGCAGTGTGTGAGTTCATGTATAATATTCAGTCAGGTTTTACCGCTCTGATCCACAGGGGGGCAAAGCACAATGTGCCACCCACACTAAGTTAAATATGTGCATGGACACACAGGTTTTTTTGTTGGTCAACCGTCACAGAGACACACACACGATGGCTAATGTAGGTCCATCGAGATTTGGACGTATTTGGAGGATGATGAAACCCAATGCTCCCTCTCCTCTCCTCGTATCCTCTCCTAGTTCCCATTTTAGCTCTTTATTACTCCAGCTGTGTTTATTAAAACTGTAGCTGGCAAAGATATTTATCAGCCCCCTGAATGACTTCTGTAATAATCTGGACACACGCGTGCGCATAAGCACCGACATCAGCAATAATTTATTACCAGAAGCAAGATGCATCTCTAGAATGATTTCTACTACTACGACCATCTTTGTATTAAGTGTTACTTTTTATGACAATGTCCAGGAAGGTTGGAACAACAAGCACAATTTTTTTTAGTTGCTACAATTTATTTAATAATCCTCTTATGGGAGCTCGGGTAACACCGCTTCATTTTGCTTCATTAGGGGAGAGGAGGGAATTGGGAGGCGGCAGTCCTTGGTAAAGATGGCTGACTCAGCTCAGACAGAGCCTCTAGTGAGTGATGGGAGAGGGTTTTCTCCTCTCCCTGGAATGCTCTTCAAAAAAAGAATCATAAAAGAAATGATTTCACAAAACTAAAAGTCCAAAACTTAACACCTCTGAGCAAGATAAGATGAGGACGATCTACGTCATTTTATCTGCAGATTTTATACTAAACCTGCAGCATGTGATCCATAATTCAACAACAACAACAATAATAATACTAATGATGATAATAATAATGATAAAGGGCTCCACTGAGAGAGAGAATGTGGCAGGCCCAGGTCTGTCTGGCTGCCGGGGACAGACACCCGATACCTGGCTGAGACGATGCCCAGCCAACCGCATGCCTTCAGATGTTGTTAGAGCAGACACACTGCACGCCCCTCCTGCCACCCACAATCCATCCACAGCCAATTACACGCAATTTCCCTGTCCTGGGTGGGGTGAGTAGTGGGAGAAACGGGGGGGCAGTTGTCAGCCTAAAGCAGACACATGTGGTTCTGTTTACTAATTGGCCGTTGTTTAGCTTTGCCATGGCAACACGGCTGACAGTGGCTGAATTGACGGATATTTCAAAGTGACACAGAGAGGCAGAGAAGCGAGTGTTGGTGACAGTGCTGACCTTTGATGGTGTGCAGGGTGGAGTAAACTTCCAGCAGAAGAGATGGTTCACTTACACATGATGTAAAAATGTCCCACAAACGCGCGTCTGTCTGTTTTTCCTCCTCCACCCTTCATCTAACCACCACCACCACCACCACCACCACCTCAGTTCCCCTCGGCACCTTGGGCTTCTGTTTGACTTTCACAAATCCGTCTTTCTGAAACTGGAGACATGCAGCAAGGAGGTGGCTGATTCACCAGAACTGGAAAGTCTGTTGTTCCCACAGGAAACCTGGAGTCTTTCAAGCTAGCTTGCCCTGGACAGGCTAGTGCAAGCACACGCAGGCACACGCAAGCACTGGGTTTGTACGAGTGGACAGTCAGACAGACCAATAACAGCATGAAGAAACCCGCTGAATGTGAACCAACAATTATGGAATCAGAAGTTGAATCACTGTCACTGCAGTCGAAAAGGGAAAAAAGCTGCATGACACCAAAATCATTTCAATGGAAACTTGAATGATTCTGTTGGGGTTTTTTCTTCTTCTTCTTGTATTTTCTATGGTATGGCTATCGTGCATGATATTGTAACGTTTGCCTGTCTTTGGTGGAGGTGTGGGGCATCAGCCAAAGAAGACTCCACTTTTGTAAACAACATTTTCCCAATGCTAACGTCTATGAACAATTCAGGTTCTAGTGATGGTGGATGTATGCGCTCATGGCACTTTCTAGTTTCATCTGCTCGCGGCACTTTGATTGTGTCAGATGTCAATCTGCATGAAACATGAGTGAATTTGCAAAAACAGATCCACTAATCAAGAACAAAACAACAGGAGATGAAGATTATAGTGCGGTTAGAGTTAGATATGACTGGGGAGAAGTCTTATTACACATCTATAACACAATTGATGCCTCTGCACGCCGCCTTAAAGGGGAATTCCGGTTCATTTCAAATCTCCACTGCTGGCTGCTGGCACCATGACATTAGCACAAACATCATATTTCTGTCACCATCCCCAGGACATGGCAAATCTCTCTTTCTCCTGCGGGCGTTCGGGGAACGGTGATGGGGGCTTGAAGGGATCTGGGATATGGGTGAGTTGTGGGAAACCAGAGTGCAGTCTGTGGCCTCACAACATGTGGCCCACTCTCTCTCCTCCCACTCCCCCTCTCTTTCTATCCCTCTCTCTCCTTTGGCAGAGAATCATAGGAGGTTTCATGCAGATTGCATATATTCTGGCCTCAACAGATCTGGGAAGACATGCTGTTTAATGCTTTAATGTGCACATCTGAACCCTGTTGAACCCTGAAGCAGTGCACTGTGTGTGTGCGTGTGTGTGTGTGTGTAGTTGGTTTGTGCTTTACCTCGATGTAGTCCAGGGCATGGCCCCAGTCCCTCATGGAGTCCAGGTTGCCAAGGTTGAAGCTATCGATTTGACCCAGGTGAATCTTTGCCACAGAGCGAGTGATCTTACGCGTCACAAAGTTTGAACCTGTAACACACACATAGAATCTGTAAGTGTCACCTGAATACCACATGTCCATCACACACAAACACCTGAACATTATGGGTTCCCAAATCTCTTACTATAACCTTAACCATCTCAACTCATGTAAATATGTATTCTAATCCTAACAAACCCTGTAAGAAATGGTCCTCACAGTGATGGTGATATCTTCTGACAAACACACACCTCACACGCACACACACACGCTTCCAAACCACTACTACTGCTCCAAGTCCTCTTCAGCCAAAGAGCAAAAACCTAACATTACAGTTCTTAGATTCTTTTAGATTCCTCCTCTCTCATTTTTCCTTATAATTCAACGCTTTGGTGTGAAATCTGGGCAAGAGGCCAAGGTGAAACTCGACAAAAAAAAGGGAAGTTCCACAGGAAAACGGCCCATGAACAGGACCACCCTGAATCTGCTGTTGTAGTGTCCAGTCCAGAATCACCACACAACAGCAGACACTTCAGATCCAGATCTCCCGGTGGTGCTTCTTGGTTCTTGTGGCAATAGTATGAGCAGGAAATCAAATGAGCTCCTAATGACACTCTCTGTGCCAACAGCAGGATTTGAGAACCGTTGTGTGTTTGGACGGCACATTCAGGGGACGGTGTCATGTTCTATAGTCCTGATCGGGGGGGGAAAGACGACACAGTGAGCCAACAAGTAAACGCTCCAACCTCCAAACCCAAAGACAGCGTTATACTGATGGAAATCAACACTAAATGTTACGGTGTCGTGACGAATAATGCCACCAGCTTGGTTGAAGCAGCCTGTTTGTGTTTGAGGGGTTTCACTCTGGTGAGTCTCCTTTGTCTCATGTTCCAAAGCCAAAATAGCAGATATGTGGGTACATGTAAAAATACAATTTCAAAGAGAAGCTTGGAGCCTTCATCTAAGAGTTAGCTATTTTTAGCTGGCATAACATCTCCACTGTAGTCTGCATGAATCTCCCACAGCCCTGCGTGAACCTCTTGAAAACCTCTTAAAAACTCTTGCATGCTCATTTTCAAACTCATCGGGCTGGAGGCGAATGTTGCCTTTGAGCTCTGCGTAACAGCGAGGCTCTGTCTCGACACAGTGTAACCGTCGCCCCAATCATGAAACCAATCATGCCAATGCACCATTATTTCAGAAGTAAAACCGGAGCAGAGACAGTTCCACATGCTTCTCTAAATAAAATACAGCTTGTCGTGTGTCGGCAGCGGGTCACGTGGGTCCCATGTCAGCGCTGATCAGTCACCGTGTTGAGTTGGAGCGTGTCAGAGGTTAAATGAGGCGCTGACGGCACATTTGGATCAAACTACAAACAATAACGTTGCATTTAAAACACAAATGTCCACACTTTCAATCACTGCTATCGACAAGTTAATTAGGAAATAACATATGTCTACAGAGCATAGATAAGCGGTGTTTGGAAACCCCCACTGAGGTCAGACCTCTCCTGACTATGCATGATCACCTCATCTGGCTCCAGGGCCTCTCTCCAACATGGCAGCTCATGTGTTCTGACAGGTCCCATCCCTGCTGCTCACTGCAGTCAAATGTTCAGCTGCCACTCATGCATCCATCAGTGTTATCTTTACTCTCATCCACCAGCTAGACATCTATCTTACAGTTACACACCAACAGTGCCATACTTATTTTGGGATGGGACAATTAGCGTTTGTTAAAAAGGAGAGAGAGAATCAATCTACAACACTTTTTAACCTGACTTTAGGGAGAGCTCCACCCAATGCATGATTTTGAAAAATGCCAAAGGTTTTATGTTGCAAACTGGTGCGGGGTACACCAGTCCCACATCCACAGGTGTGCTGGATGTTTAACACTGAACGATAAATCATGAGTTGATGAGCTGGAAACCCCCAATATCATACACCGTCTGTGAGGCAATGTCACAAAATCCCCGGACTGGTAACTAGTTTGCAGGTCAAACACAGGTTGTCAAAACTCTTCAGAGCTGAATTGGCTCCTGAAAACTTGGCAGAGGGATACAGTGTAGCACAGCACCCCCCAATCAGTAATAAAGTCCATTATTTCCCCACACACACCTGTAGTCTCCTTGTAAAGCTCACACCTCTGTTTGGAGTGGCTCTGTTCCCTGCCTCGTCTCATTGCTGCGGTGTGGACCAGTTCATGAGTCTTATGGACAAAGCCTACACTGTTACTGGCCACAGTGTTAATGTGTTTCCTTTACTGGCAGCAACACCACAAGACAACCACAGTGAGGACGTGGACACAGGGGAAAGGAGCTGGGGGGGGGGGGGGGCATGGCAGTGGTGGATGTTTAACCTTGCCCACATCCAGGCAGAGAGACTCATAAAACTACGGGCCGTGAAAACTGAGCAGGCAGCAAAACCCTTGCCAGAAACGGACTCTCTCTCCCTCTCTCACTTAAACACATATTTTCTTTTTTTCTTTCCATCATTCCTATTCCTGACAGGAAGAAGGTAACATGGAGCAGAGTGTGTGTGTGTGCTAAGAAAGGTGAATAATGGTGCAGCCCCTTGCACACTTAGACCTCAACAGGCCAGAGAGACACTCGCCGTCTCTCTGTGTGTTTATAAGCATTTACTGAGTGAGCTTCAACCACAGTGTGATTTATTCATCAGTGTTGTGTAACATTTCGTCAAAATGTGTGGTCATAGCTTTAGCTGAATGATGCATTAACTCTGAAAAACTGTCAAACATGTATCAAGTTGTCTTCACTGTTGCCTTTGCAAAAGCAGAATAACTCTTCAAACCTGTGATGGGTCACGTGTCTTTTATCACCACACAAATCTGTTCCTAGGACACTTTTTGGACTAAAAAGGTAGAATGACCAAGTCACCTAGACTGTTTATAAAGAACTACATTACAAAAAATAGGAATGCAGACTTGTCTTTCTCAAAAAAGACAAATACATTGATAGATATCTCAATAAAGAGTCCACACACCTGCTTTGGAATTCAAGCAGAACTCCAAATCAGACCATATATCACTCTGTCTTTGAGCAAAGTGTGGCAGATAAGCAAATACCATTCATGCACATTTCAGGGCTCCTCTCCCGCCATCTCTATCTCTACTGACTTATGAACAAATGACCTGACGTGCAACAAGCACTGAGTAAGAAAGTCTGCATGAGGAATCCTCCCGGGGTCAGGAGACCAGATTCCACTCAGGCCAAAGACCTGTCAGAATCTGCCATCACTGTTATTACATAACTCACGATGAGGGAGAGTATCTGTGTGTAACATCCAAGATAAGGCACGCACTCAGATCTGCCAACACGGCATCTATTCACACCTGAGCGCTATTCTCCTGCTGACTCAACTGAGAATTAGACATTTGATTCATCTTGGTTAATTGTTAAGTCAATAAAATTTCACAAAATGTTGAAAAGAGCAAAAACATGTCAGGGATTTGAAAACACAAAATATGTGTGTAAAGGAGTGGAGAAATAGAGGGGGGAGATGACCCTGTAAGTGTTTCACTCTAGTACCAAAAACAAAGACAACTTAGTGTCTGTGTTTCAGTGTCATTAGAACACTGTGGGTAAATCTTATCCTCCTGTGGGACTCGGAGCTACAGGAGGTGACGGGGCGCTCGCAACTTCAGGTCCAATTATCACCTCATAAAGCAAGCACTTGTCAACAATACCCATTGGTTGCCATAGCGACCTGGGACAGCATACACAGATGAAGGTAAAACCCTCAATGGCCACGAGTCATGATAGAGTGTAGTCCAGATGACAGGAGGTGGTGGAAGGTGTGGAAGGAGGACACTGTTCTGTCACCAGCTCTGCTCTGAAGTGTCAGACTGCATTCCACTGCAGCCTTTCCTCAAGGTGTGTGTGTGTTTGTGTGTGTGTGTGTGTGTGTGTGGGTTCATATACTCGTACTTGTTGCTTCTTTAGGACCTTTTCAGGACCAGTAGTCCTCATGGAGACCAAAACCTGGTCCTAATGAGGTGGGACCTAGTGGGATCAAGTTTAAGGCTAAGAATTGCATTGTGTTTAGGTTAAGGTTATGGTTACGCATTGTGTGTGTGTGTGTGTGTGTGTGTGTGTGTGTGTGTGTGTGGCATTGACTTTGGCAGAGCCGTCCCAACTTCCCCAATGCTAGCTGGTCTCCGCTCCTAGCATAACATTATTCTACACTGCCAAGCGTGAACCACAGAGCTCTCAGAGTGCAGAGATGGATGGGACTTCCCCAAATAAACCAGGGGATTAGCCCACAACTGCAGCTGGTCAGCAGTAGCAACAGTGGATATCCACACTAAATATATTGCTATGCTGATTTACAGCATTACCTAACGTCAACACGCTTGCTAATAACTCCAAATAAAAACTTGGGTTATTGGCAAAATGAGATTGTGGGGGTTTGAGGTGTTGTGTGTTTGAATATGATGATCAAATAAACACATATTTCACTGGTGATTACTCTTGCTGAGAGACTCTGGAGTCCTCCCTGTCTCATGTGTCACAGCATCATGTAGTGAATGTAGCACCCCTGCTAATACTAATCCCCCTCTTTAGAGATGGTATGAGGGCTGTTTGTTATGGCGAACAGCTAGGCTGACTGAATGGAGCTTGCTGTGGTGTGAATCACCGGCACATATAGGCTTCTGTTTGCTTTGTGGTGTATTTTTACTGGGTTATTTTCCCCTTCCCTTCACGACTGTCTGATTCCCGAGCTTTCACTGGCCAACAGTGGGAAACGGCTGTTTATTGGTTGAATGGTCAGGTGTTTGTGAGGTGAGAGAAACCAGTTCTTTTTCTAACTTCGTTCGGTGTTTCACTATGGGATATCGCCTTGGCATGACCAACCAGGGAAGCTCCAATGGCACCACGTCTGTCAGTGACAGACAGGTCGAGCTGTGCTGGGGCACCGCCCCCTTCATACTATCACAGCCGACCCGCCCCTCAAAATCATTCTCGCTTTCTTCCCGTGAAGAAACTGTTGTGGAAGCTCCCTCAGCTATTCGGGCTAGCTTGGTTTTGCTAAACTGTTCGCAGACGCGCCGTTAAGGTCCTCGTCGCCGAACGCAGTCCCTGGCTTACGTCTGGATTTGCTGAGTAAGTTCTTCGCAAGAAGTTTTCCACTTGATCTTGGTGTAGTGTCCGCGTCAAGGCGAGCTGCTCCACCGGCCACCCTGTATTATCTACCGGGGGTCGGCTAACTGTAGATCAGTTACCCACAGACTAACGCGTTGCGGCGAGTCAGCGTGGATACGGTTGACATTTGTTTGTTAACTGTGTGTTTACCGGGAGCGGAGCTAACGTGTCGCGGCGAGCTAACTCTTCGGTGTTTCGTTAGCTAGGACCTTAAACTCCGGGTGCTAACGCTAATTACCGAGCAGGGCTTAGCATCACAGCTAATCTGCCGGGTGCACGGTGTCTTAGCCGACAAGCTACATCAGTCACCGAGAGTAAAGCTAACGCATTACGGCGAGCTGACTTTACGGTGCTTGGTGAGCGATCTCCGTGCGCGACGAAATGTCTCTCTCTTCGCCCGCTGCCATGTCCTCGACCGCAACCCCCGCCAAAGGGCCGGTTCCGAAGGTCAAAGAGGCTGCATCCCGCCTGTGTCCCGCGTCATGCGGCTCATCCATCTCAGGCAGGGACCCTCATCCCATGTGTATTACGTGCATGGGTGCTAAACACGCACAGGCGTCTCTGGCTGACCCGCAGTCATGTCCACACTGCGCGGATATGCCAGAGAAAATTTTGGAGAGGAGACTGAGAGTGGCGGTCGCTAATCCTCAGGACCCATGTCTGTCAGGAGAAACCGCTGTGGCTAAAACTCCCCATGTACCGCGAGCTACCAAGAGCTGGGCGGATATGATGGAGGAGGAATATACAGACATGCCGCCACTCTTTGAGGAGCTCCCTGGCGTAGAGCCAGAGGAGGATGCTGAGGGCTATGCCAACTCAGACATTCTCAACTTGGATGATATGGAGGAGGACGAGGACGATGCCACTTTTCCAGTGCCTTCTCGCCCCTCCAGTGCATCTGATGTCGCTCCTCCAGCTGACAGCGGCCTTTACGAGGTCTGTAAACGAGCTGCTTCTAAGCTGGGCATACAGTGGCCTGCAGTTCAGGACGCAGGTGGCACTGAGAGGGACCTTTATGATGGTAAGAGACTTCCACCAGCTCAACCACCAGCCAAACAGCTCCTTCCAGCCGTGCCTGCGTGCATGAGGGAAATGAGCCGTTTTTGGTCCTGTCCCTTTAAGAACAAGCTCCCCGCCAAAGGATGTTCTAAACTGGAGATCCATGGGATGAAGGAACTGGGGCTGTCCGAACCCCCAGTGGTGGAGTCTTCAGTGGCTCATCACCTTCACCCTGATCGCCGCTCTGTCTCGGCCTCCTCTAACATCCCTCTGCCTAGTAAGATGGAACGCGTCACATCTTCCATCTTCCAGAGGATGTATAAATATGCAGCTCAGTCAGTCTGTTCTCTGAATGCAGTTACACTGCTGTCTGCGTACCTGGCTGAGATTTTGGAGGAGATGGGCCGCCAATTGGACTCTGGAGCACCAAACCCAGCTCTTTGGGACGAGATCTGTGTGGTGAATGACCTCATCCTGCGCTCCTCACGGGGAGCAGTGCAGGGCAGTGGCCGAGTTATGGGCCTCGCTGTCTCAGGAGAGAGGGCCCTGTGGCTGAACCACTCGAGCCTGAGTGATGCACAGAAGTCGGATGTGATGGATGCCGCGTACGACCCCACCAAAGGTCTGTTTGGCCCAGCTCTGGAGAGGATGAGGGAAACCAGCACCCTCAGAAAGCAGGAGGGAGAAGCTTTTGATCTCTGTCTGCCCAGGAGACAAGCCCCTCGCCCCCCTCAGGCCGCCAAGCCCACCTTTGCAGCCTCAGCTGCTGCAGTGAGGAGACGTCAGAGCAGTGCCCGCCCTCAGAGGCAGACTGGTCAGCAGGGCAACCAGCAGCCCAGGTCTGACGCCCAGAGACCGTGGGGCAAACACTCCTTTGCAGCGGTCGCAGCAAAGAACCGCCCGTCTCACCCCACTGACGGAAAGAAGAAGCGGGCGTCCTAACAACCCCAGCTTCTCCATCTCCCCCTCCGGTCAAGTTAAGAGTCATGGAGGGGGACCACCAGGACCCCGTCATGTGTGGTTCAGGAACCCTGGCTGTTGTTTGTTCTCCAGGGCTCCTTGTTCAGTCTCCCATGTGGCAGGCCCACGGGGAGAAGACACAGGGGTTCTCCAAGTTAATGTGTCACCAAACACTTCCACCCTGTCCAAACCTGTTGCAAATAAAAACAGCATTTTCGCAGCCAGGCACAAAGCCAAGGGCGAGATGCAAAATAAAAAACACAAAAATAAATCAATGTCATGCACCCCCCTCGCCACCAGAGGGAGCTCACGCTCCACTGGCGAGATACGATTCTCACCGAGTCGTGGGGGTGACGTCACTACAGCTCGACACAGGACCTCTCTCTGTCAGAGCGGACAGGTGGCGCGCATGCGCAGTTCACCCATGGGTTCTATCCACTGTATCTCACGGATACAGACTTCAATTTGCCATGAAACCACCCAGGTTCAACGGTGTGTTAGTTTCAGTGGCCAAGGGGGACGCTGCACGGGTTTTGGAAGACGAAATAACGTCTTTACTGAGCAAACGAGCTATCAGAGCTGTCACGGCCGAGGAGTCACAACAGGGTTTCTACTCCCGGTACTTCCTCATTCCCAAGAAGGCAAGCACAGCCCTTCGCCCCATCCTAGATCTCCGTGTGCTAAACAAACACCTACGGAAATACACATTCAGGATGTTGACACACAAAGTGCTCTGTCGCTCTATCCGTCAGAGAGATTGGTTTGTAACGATCGATCTCTCGGACGCGTATTTTCACATCGCCATTCACCCTGCACACAGAAAATATCTCAGGTTCGCTTTCCAAGGCAAAACCTACGAGTATCAAACTGTCCCGTTCGGGCTGTCGTTAGCTCCGAGGGTATTCAGCAAGTGTGTGGAGGGGGCTCTGTCTCCATTACGGAGCAAAGGCATCAGAATTTTTTCGTACATAGACGATTATCTGATATGCGCTGGCTCGCACGAGCAGGCGGTCATGGATTCTGCTGTGGTGATAAATCATCTCAGGGATCTTGGGTTCAGTATAAACTGGACGAAAAGTCAGATAGAGCCCGTACAGTGTGCGGAGTATCTGGGTCTGAAAATAAACTCCCTGTCATATCGCGTCACGCTATCAGACGGGAGAATAAAATCTCTCACACAGTGTCTCTCCCTCTTTCAGATGGGGAGAGTCGTGTCGTTTCGACTATGCCTACGTCTGCTCGGCCTGATGGCATCAGTGATAGCTGTGGTGCATTTAGGTCTGTTGATGATGAGAGATTTTCAGCGGTGGGTTGCAGCTTTGCGCCTGTGCCCGCGCCGTCACCTCAACCGCAGAGTGAAAGTGACTCAGACCTGTGTAAAGTCTCTCCGTCAGTGGAGGAACGCAGGGGCGCTCACCACGGGGGTCCCGCTGGGGACGGTGACGTCCAGGGTTACCATGACGACGGACGCTTCCCTGTCAGGGTGGGGAGCAACGATGTCAGGCAGAGCAGTGAATGGCTCCTGGGGTCCAGAAATGGCCCAGATTCACATAAATGTTTTGGAGCTCTGGGCAGTGTTTCTAGCGCTGAAACATTTCCTGCAATTTCTCCGAGGCCGTCATGTTCTGGTGAAAACAGACAACTCCACTGTGGTAGCCTATGTCAACCGTCAGGGAGGCACTCGCTCACTACGGTTACACAAGTTGGCTCGGGAGATGATACTGTGGAGCAGCACCAGGCTCCTATCACTCAGGGCAACACATGTGCCGGGAGTTCTGAACAGAGGGGCGGACTTGATGTCTCGTGGGAATCCTCTGTACGGAGAATGGTCTCTGCACCCGCAGGTTGTGGACCAGATTTGGAAGAGATACGGCCGAGCCGCCGTAGATCTCTTCGCCTCGCAGGAAAACGCCCGCTGTCCGCTGTTTTTCTCCCTGTCGGACATCACTGCACCTCTCGGTGTGGATGCTCTGGCTCACCCGTGGCCAAACGTGCTGCTCTACGCATTCCCTCCCCTCAGTCTGATTTCCCCCACCCTGGCCAGGGTGAGGGAGCAGAATCTGTCTCTCATACTGGTGGCGCCAAGATGGCCGTCCAAACACTGGGTGGCGGAAATAGTTCAGATGTTGGCGGGCGACCCCTGGCCTCTGCCCATACGCAGAGACCTCCTGTCCCAGGCACACGGGGAGATTTACCACCCCCACCCAGACCGCGTGGCGCTCTGGGCCTGGCCCGTGAGAGGTTTAATTTGGACGCAGCAGGACTGCCTCCGCAGGTTATAGACACCATTCAGAGTGCAAGGGCTTCCTCCACCCGTGCTTTGTACGGCTGTAAATGGCGGGTTTTCGAGGAATGGTGTGAGTCTAGACTCGCGGTCCCTTTTCAGTGTTCAGTTGTGGACCTGTTGTGTTTTCTACAGGAGCTGGTGGATAAAGGAAGAGCTTTTTCCACAGTTAAAGTGTACCTCGCTGCCATCTCAGCATGTCACGTGGGTTTTGGTGATAAACCGGTGGGACAGCACCCCCTGGTTTGTCGCTTTATGAAAGGTGCACGTCGAAAGCTCCCAGTTTCTAGGCACCTGGTTCCACTGTGGGACCTTCTGGTGGTGCTGGATGCCCTTTCTCGGCATCCCTTTGAGCCTTTGGAGGCTGTGGGGATGAAGTTTGTGTCTCTGAAAACGGTGCTGCTTTTGGCTTTGTCTACGGCGAAGCGCGTGAGCGACCTTCAGGCGTTGTCTATCCGCCCTTCCTGTCTACAGTTCGGTCCGGGACTCTCCAAGGTTTGCTTGCGGCCCAATCCGGCGTTTGTGCCTAAGGTGGTGGAGTCGGCTTACAGGTGTCCCACAGTAGAGTTGCTGGCTTTTCACCCGCCTCCATTCTCCTCGACGGAGGAGCAGAGGCTTAACACTTTGTGTCCGGTGAGGGCTCTGCAGTCCTACGTGAGTAGGACGGCAGATTTCAGGCGTACTGACCAGCTGTTTGTTTCCTGGTCCACTACCCATAAGGGCAAGCCATTGTCCCGCCAGAGGCTGTCTCACTGGATTGTGGAGGCCATTTCTGTGGCGTACAGTTGCAAAGGTTTGCTGCCGCCCCAGGGTTTGCGTGCTCATTCCACCAGGAGTATAGCTGCTTCCTGGGCTCTGTTTAGAGGGGTGTCTGTTCAGGATATTTGTGCTGCGGCAAGCTGGGCTACGCCTCACACCTTTGTCAAGTTTTACAGGCTAGATGTCTCTGGTCCTTCTTTGGCCCAGGTGGTGCTCGGTGCCGGTGCTCCGGGGTTGGAGTGATGTTGTCACTCAACCTTTTGTGGTAGTTAGGCTTCGGGAGTCATATGCAATCCGGGAGTGGTCTATATCTCCCATAGTGAAACACCGAACGAAGTTAGAAAAAGAACGAAGGGTTACTCAACGTAACCCCGGTTCTTTGATAACAGAGTGAGGTGTTTCACCACACGCCCCTTCTTGCATGAGGCACGGAAAGAAACCGGTCTTGAATGATTTTGAGGGGCGGGTCGGCTGTGATAGTATGAAGGGGGCGGTGCCCCAGCACAGCTCGACCTGTCTGTCACTGACAGACGTGGTGCCATTGGAGCTTCCCTGGTTGGTCATGCCAAGGCGATATCCCATAGTGAAACACCTCACTCTGTTATCAAAGAACCGGGGTTACGTTGAGTAACCCTTCGTTTTTGGAGTTTTGGTGGTGATCAATAATTTATGTCTGCAAATAAATGATAAAGTAATTGACTGATCCTAAATACTCATCTGAAACATGAATAAAAGTATGATTTAAATAAGCGGGTCATCCATGCTTTCATTTAATCTCATTTAGAATATTGTAATTCACTATATTCCAAAGTTACGCCAAAAAACTAGGGACATATACTACACATATGAGACCAATATTGTGTGGTAAAAATTCACATGATCATTAACATCAAAAGGTATCAAATGTTCATTTTATATATTATTTTAATTGCCAATGTTATTGTTTCAAAGCACGCCGACTGTTGCTAAATTGCTACACAAACCATGTTTATTATGAACATTATTAGTATGATCACATTATGATTATATTAGACGTTATCATTATTATTCATGTGACTTTGCAACTCAGTGAACACCATCAATATATTTTCATGAAATTAACTTTCAGTTTTATTTACTTTTGCCCCTAAAACATTTTCTCTGCATCATGAGCTGAGTCGTTTCCTTAGTTTCCTGCAGAGTCCACACTGTTACCATAACAACAACAACAACAACAACAGTTATAATTGTTATTATTAGTAGTAGTATTCTATAGTATAGACAGGCAGAAACAGAGACCATTAAAAAAATGATACAATTCAGCTTATTAAAACATAGTGCATCGTACTCTGCAAAAATGAATATGTCATGGGAGAGTTGAGCAGCACAGAACAGCAACTCCTCCTCTGCTAAAAACCCTCCTGTGGGCGACAGAATGCAGAGCCAAACACCCCCTCAGTGTGGCCCCAGAGGCCGGGGTAAAAACTGACCAATGCAGCACAAAAAGGGCCACACTGGGTTGTGCAAGGCAGCTGTGGGACATGTGGCCACATCACAGCACAGCGTTCATGCTTCATGAGCAGCAACAGCCGTAACTCTGAGAATAAAAGTGGCAGGAGTAAACCCAGCGGCTGAAGAAATGCTGACTGTGTAGGAAAGAGGAGTACGAACGTGAAATGAAGAAAGTGGGAGAAAGAAAGGGAAAGATGTACGTGTGTGTGTGTGTGTGTGTGAGAGAGAGTACCAAAAAGGCTGAGGACTTGTTATAATGTCACAAGGTCCTGCTTTTACAGGAATACTTCACTGATTTGCATTTAGCTTTGTATTACTGGAATAGGGGAAGTATTTTTGAAACATTGTGCTTCCCAACCTCAGTTTCCCCTGAGTTGAGAAATATCTTCCTTCTTTTCTTTGTTACGTGTCCACCAGTGACACTTCCTGTTAGCGTAACTGTTAGCAAAGATGGCAGACACTGTTGACATTCTGGGAATGAGGTCCCGCCCCCCTAAAAAGTGGTCTAAAAAGTGCGGAATTAGCGTTGCAGTTTCAAGTCTCAGACCAAGTGTCACTGGTGGCACTTCTCTGTTACAGTGCAGCTATAGTGCTGGATTAATCTTGTGGCTGTTCTTCTCATCTCCTCATCTCGCTCCTTCCTTCACTGAACTCTTGGATCCTCTCACTCGTCTGCATCATATTTAATCTCCCAGCTCGACGACAAGTCATCTACTGCCACGCTCAATGCTGACCACGCTTCTCTGCTGAACAGGCTGTAAACAAAGCCAGTTCCCACACCTATCGATCCATGGTAACCCATTAGGGTTTACTGGCTGACCCCTGACCTTGGCTGGGGTCGTGGCCAGGGCCTTCATTAGGGGCGAAATCATAAACACCTGGGCAGCTGACCTGGGTGCAGTGCTGGGGCTGCAGTCATGTGGTATTCATTTTGGAACATGGTGGTGTGCAAATCAGGTTAAACCAGCATCTATGACCCTCAGGGCTCAGAGCACATATTAAAAATGTGACCACCGTCCACTCACTCTGTCATAATATCTGTGATGTGTGGAGGTTGTGAGAAATCTGGCTCCGCTAGTGAAGATGACATCACTGAGAGCGTGTAACTGAACACACTATCTAACATCTTATGACACGTTTTGATTCATGGCACTATGTGACATTGTGACACATATAAGGTTTGCCTTGTATGTATATATATATATATATATATATATATATATATATATATATATATATACACATATATATTCTGTGATTTCTGAGATTTCTTCCCCCAGAATTCTTATCCCCACAATCTAAGATTTAAGTCACAATCTGAAATCTGAGCAAAAACATCTGAATGCAGACTTAAATCTAAATAATATATTAAATATTCTTTATTAACTGAGGGTCAGAGGCTGTTTAAACTGTTTGACTTAGAACAATCTCAGTGTTTTCAACTAGAAACTTAAAGGGGACATATTATGCAAAATCAACTTTTTAACCATTTTAATACTGATATTTGGGACTCTGGGGGCCCTACCAGTCGCCAAAGTGTGGAAAAACAATACTCAGTCATGTTTTCGTGGTTCCGCTTAGTGTAAGTATAGGCGATAAAACGCTCGATGTTGAATTCCCTGCGCTTATGACGTCAGCATGCGCATTTCACCGCGAATGTTACCGCCCCACCAGTACGTTTACTTCGCAAGCTCCACCTTAGCTCCACCTTGTCCCTGCCAGAGTGCAGGCGAGGGAGGAAGAGCGGTATTATGTCAACGTGGCGGGACAAGTGTGCTGTTGGTGGCTGCACAGTGGAGCACAGTGTTTTACAGAGGATTTTATATATGAAGCTAATGTGCCGGATAAAGTCAGCAATCGTGTGTTCGTGTGTTCGCACCACTTCACATCAGACTGCGGCCAGCGGTTGCCGTATTTAGTCAGGGGACGTATTTCACCGACGTACAAACACACAAATTGTTAAGAAAAGATCACATAGAGCTCATAACTGACCATTCTGACACGTCCTAATTAAACATATTTGTTCAGTACGTCCTCCATGACCGGAGCACAGACTCAGTCTGATACAATCACATAATCACATAGCTGTTTATGCAGCTCGCCGCTGACGATCAGCGGTGCTGCACTCTCTGTGCAGCGGTGCTACACTCTCTGTGTCACCGATAGCCTAAACTGCCGCTGGCGATCGCTGATCGGCAGCGGCGCGCTGAATAAACTGTATGTTGCTGTATCAGACCGGAGACTGTCTGATACAGCGGTGGCGCGTTACACGGTGATCGCCAGCTCGCCGGAGCACCGGAGGTGGTCAGCGGTGGTGAGGTCTCCGGAGCACAGTCTCCGGTCTGATACAGCAACATACAGTTTATTCAGCGCGCCGCTGGCGATCAGCGGTGGCGCGTTACACGGTGATCGCCACCGCTGATCGCCAGCTCGCCGGAGCACCGGAGCTGGTCAGCGGTGGTGAGGTCTCCGGTCTGATACAGCAACATACAGTTTATTCAGCGCGCCGCTGGCGATCAGCGGTGGCGATCAGCTGATCGCCAGCGGCAGTTTAGGCTATCGGTGACACAGAGAGTGTAGCACCGCTGCACAGAGAGTGCAGCACCGCTGATCGTCAGCGGCGAGCTGCATAAACAGCTGCTTTATGTGATTGTATCAGACTGAGTCTGTGCTCCGGTCATGGAGGACGTACTGAACAAATATGTTTAATTAGGACGTGTCAGAATGGTCAGTTATGAGCTCTATGTGATCTTTTCTTAACAATGTGTGTGTTTGTACGTCGGTGAAATACGTCCCCTGACTAAATGCGGCGACCGCTGTTTGCAGTATGATGTGAAGTGGTGCGAACACACGAACACACGATCTGATACAGCAACATACAGTTTAACTGTTTAACTGATTTACAGTTGGACAGTGTTCGGCTCGATCCTTATGTAGGACGTCTCTTCCTGTGACGGCACTCTCGCTGACATGTTGATATTGTCAGAGAGCTAGTGGAGGGAGGGGGAGACGAATAGAGCTGTAAAGAGGACAAATCAGAAACCCCCTGGAAGAAGTGGGTGTGTGTTTGCCTGTGTCTCATTTGCATATAAAGGGACCTTGCACGAAAACCGAGCGTTCTGAAAGGGGCGGGTTTAGCAGGGTTATTGAACTACTATGATTCTTCATCCTTATGGTATTTTGACCAAAGCATGTCACTGACATGTTCATTAGGACACCAGGGAACTATTTTAATGGGGGAAATAGGGTATAATATGTCCCCTTTAACTTGTGTCATTGTATAAACTCACTCAAGGCCCAAAGTCCATATACAAATTTAGCAATTTCCATTTTGTTGGCATTGTTGTTTTTCTACTGCCTCCATCAACCAAAAGGATTCTCTGAGGTGTGTGTTTGAAATCCTCCAGTGAGATGTTGACAATGTTTCAGTAACACTCATGATCCACTTAAATGTTCAGTTGTCTTCTGGTCTGCAGATGTGAGTTTGTTGTTGTGTGTCACGCAGTGAGCTCACCTCTTCTTGGGCTCTCATGGTTGAACAGGATCCCGTTCACGGCAAACATGTTGTAGGCCTCTCGAAAGTTCACCACGATCCAGTAGGCGTAAAGCTTCGCTGCACCTGGGGTGAGACACGGAGGAAGACATGAACAAAGGAAAACAGAGAACAGAGAAATGACGCTAACTGTGTTTATGTACATGCATGAAATGAAGGTTTTGCAAACACCTTTCCGTGTTGGTCCGTGACTTTCGCCTAATATTTATTTATGCATGTTGATGACTTTTAGGCCACACAGAATGCACTGAATTGGCAACCGATGCACAACAGCAAGGCCACAGCCACTGACTTCCACCTGGGCCTTCAAGTGAGTTGATGGCATCCAGGCGATGAGCCCGGGATGATGGGTTTCACCGGTGAACCCTCTGGAGGTGTCAGCTAAACACCAATGAAGGAGGGCGCCCACTTGAATCTAAAGGAAGCCATCAGCCATCAGCCTTGTTTGAACATCCCACAGAGTCTTAGTAAGGAGTCTCACATATGAGATATTAACAGCTAGTGCGGGAATGTTGCTGGACGACCTGAGATCTAAACTGAGAAAGTCACATGGAGACAATCAGCAGTGAAAGAACTCATTTGATGTAAAGGTTACACATTCCAGCCGACGGAGGTGGACACAGTGATGTTTGCAAACCTGCAGCCACAGAAAGATCATCTGAACCATGGCTGAATCCATCAGTACCACAGATTAGTTTTTAAAGGGAAGGAGAACCAGACTCCTGCTGACAGACCAAACGCAGACTTGTCCATAAACAGCTCTGGTTTTTGTTTTTTTTCCTCATTTTTGCATTTTTATTTATTTTCTCTCTCCTCCCTCCTCCCTAAGCCAATGAAAGGCGGTGCCCATTGATTAACTCGTAGGTCAGGACATGCACTGGAGGTGAAGGGAGGCCTCCATGTCAAACTCTGCCTCCACCTTCCCAAATCTAATTAATAAAGGAACAGCCCGCCCCACGATGGTATGTGCCTCCCATGCAGCCTCAGTGTGAGTGCTGACAGATGGGGAAAGTGTCAGTGAGGAGAGCATTCAGACAACAAAGTACATGAAACCTGATCACTCCCACACGTGTGTACCTGGTATTCCGTATGTTGTGGGGACCTAAATCTGTTTACACAGTCACGTTATGGGGACAAAAATCAAGTCCACATAACGGAAATGTCTACATATGAAGGTGAAGACATGTTTTAAAGTTAGGCCGAGGTTTAGGACTAGGCCAGTGGTCATTAGGGTTAAGGTTTAGAGCAAGTCCTCAGGAAATGAATGTAAGTCAATGCAATGTCCTCTGAAGTCATGGAAGCCAGTGCGTGTGTGTGTGTGTGTGTGTGTGTGTGGAGCATGAGTGCTGAGTGCTGTGGATATAAAGGTGTCTTTGTTAAAACGAGGGCCACTCAAGTCCTCCGTCAGACGTTTGGCCTCGGGGTGCGAGGAGAACTCAAATACTGCCTGAGCGATGACGACCCCCTTTCTTCACTCCACACATATTTCACAAACGTGCAGGGTTGTAGCTGCTGACTTATCAAAGAATCTGTGTCTCTGCCCTAACACGGCCACACACATTTGTCTGACAAATTGTGTTAAACGTGAGTCAAACCGAGAGTCAAAGGAGAGTGTGTGTGTATTACCGTAAGGCGAGCGAGGGTAGAAGGGAGTGGTTTCTTTCTGAGGGATCTCCTGGACTTTTCCATACAGCTCACTGGTGGAGGCCTGGTAGAACTTCACAGAGTTGGTCAGACCACAAGTCTTGATAGCGTCCAACAGGCGAAGTGTACCTACTCCGTCCACATTGGCGGTATACTCAGCCAAGTCAAAGGAGATCTAAGACAGAAAGAGACAGAAGAGAGAGAGAGAGAGAGGAGATGTTAGGGGGGCCTTCATAGCAACAGCTCCTTCATCTGCTTATAGACCTTATTATCGGCAGAACATCAGTAGACATCTGTGGGTTTGGCATTTACAAGTAATCGCACACACACACATATATATATATATATATATATATATATATATATATATATATATATATATATATATATATATATATATATATATATATATATACACACATACATATATATATATATATATATATATATACACACATACATATATATATATATATATATATATACACACATACATATATATATAGTTGTGTAATTAAAATTGTCATATACATATATATAGTTGTGTAATTAAAACTGTCATATACATACATATATATATATATTATATATATAGTTGTGTAATTAAAACTGGCTTAATATTGCTGACTTTTATTGGATTTTGTTTGTCATTCATTCAACCATCCACACCGAGTGGCAGCACAAAATAATAAAAAAATATCCTCATACTTTAGAAGTCAAAATGACACAGATGTGGAACTGACCTGACCTTTGCATTTGTTTTTGACCGTTACAAGTACTCGCACGACACGTGAGGAAAAGCAAAGTCGCTCTATTCACAAATATGTGGGGGAAACGAATACCAGAACATAAATACACATGAACAGGAAGTCAGACATTTAGTTACTTCTAAATTAAAAAGTAACTAACGATTCTTTTGTTATTTTTGTATAAATGGCAGCCCACCATAACATCAATGGTGTGATCAGTAAAATCACTAAAGTATTGTCTTGAGATTTCACATGACCAGGAAGTAAATATAGTATATTTAAATTTCAAATGTTCATCTACATCACAGAAACATGTTATTTAATGTTGGTGGTGTTCTGACTTGCTCTCAGTGGCCATGTTCAGACCTGGTATCAACATCTGTCCTCAGATCATGCAGAGGAAATACTTCCTGTGTGCTTCACCTGTGACCACATATGAATGAATGTGAGTGTCTGTCTGGCTGAAGGAGAATGTGATTTATGTTTAGGCCATCAGAACCAGTCAGAAAGCTTTGTCTTTAAATGTTATACTGTCATTGCCAAAATGCCTTTTTGGAATGTTCCAAGTCCCGTGGAGAGACTGAACATTCAGAAGGACATGAGGAATGGCTCTGTGTGTGACAACTACTTAGGCTACTTGTACTTGTGTGAATGCCAGGTTGGCTTCAGGGTGCAAATCAAGGCATAACAGTTCAATGGCGTGCCAGTTAGTGGTCACCACACCTGGAGCAAGAAGCTTGAGCCACGTGTATACAGAGGAAACGTTCTGGCCCTTTAGTGCTTTAACACCAGGGCTGTACACATAGCCAGATAAAGACCCCTTATTTAAAGCTAGGACCTAAGAACACTGGGCCTCTATTCCACTCAGAGTGAAAAAAACACACACACACACACACACACAGTGAGCAGGTCTGATCAGGGTCAATTACCCTCTGCAGCTCAGTGCAATTACCTGTGAAGCTCAGCTCATGATTTTACTTTGCATTCTGGCATTTTTGTATATATACATGTATATAT
Organism: Solea solea; assembly: GCF_958295425.1. NCBI lineage: Eukaryota > Metazoa > Chordata > Actinopteri > Pleuronectiformes > Soleidae > Solea > Solea solea. The sequence continues at coordinate 25,357,467 of NC_081142.1, read as the reverse complement.
ATATGTATATATACATGTGTATGTATGTATATATATATATATACACATATACATATATATATATACACACACACACATATATATACATATACACACATACAATGACTATGGGTATCAAAACCAGCTGAGAGAGAGAGGGTCCAGGCAGAACACCTTGACAACCTCAATAAAACAAATAGCCTTAATGCCTCCATTCTTCCATCCTCCCTCATTTTGTAAGGCAGGGCCTGATCACTGATGCTTTAAAGGCCCCTCGGTCAACCTGGCACATAATGCTCTGTTGCGGGAATCCAGCCAGGCTCTGTCAGCATTGGGGGTCTGCCACTAAGCAATTATCATGACCCGAAAAATGTAATCCATTTAAAAAGGTTCTCAGTGTACAGGGTATACATCGCACATTTAGTGGTTTTCATTTCTTGCTCACACAAGGCCATTCTGTGTGTGTGTGTGTGTGTGTGTGTGTGTGTGTGTGTGTGCCCTAGTAGAAGTATAAATATCAGCTACAATTACTCAGCCATGGTCTCTCTCTGCATGGTCTTCAGTAGAGAATAATAAGTATTTAAAGTACACACACAGAAGTAGAAGAATGTAATGTTTAAATCAAGGAAGGGTCAGTCATTCAGATGCACTTGAACCCCTGTCTCAATACAAGCGCACAGTGTGTATATATTATATACTATACGTTTATACACTGTGAAGCATTTTGAAAAATACCATAATATACATTTTTGGTCATACCGCCAGCACTGACTCACTCTGCTCTCACACGCGTCCTGATGTAGCCTCAGTTACTGTTGCTGTATGCAAACACAAGTGCATCTCCATCATCAGCTGTTGCTGTGATGAACCACCTCCAGTTTTGTCTTGTTGAAATTGTGTCATTCTGGCTGAAAACACACACATTCAATCAATCACTCACTCACTCACTTACTCAGTCACTCACTCACACACCTGTTCGGAAAATAAAAGCGCTATTTCTTTTCCACGCTGTGTACGAATGTCTCTTTGCCCCAAAACACCGACAGTACAATTTAAAGATGTGTAGGAGAGGGAAAAATGCAGCGTACACTGTCAACAGTGAATGACGGTGAGAGTGAGACAGGTGTGGACTAATGACATTGCATCATCCAGCTGGAATGTGTGCTTATGTTTGACTGGCATGTCTTTATGCTTAAAACCAATTTCTTGCTCATTAAATAACATTAGACCCAAACACGGACGAACAGCCACCAAAGGCACCAGTTTATTGTGGAGCCACGACTTACAAGCATGTCAGTAACTCATCGGGCACATACTGTACACGCGCTCATGCCAAGAGTTCACTTATAACCAAGCTGTTGGTTTAACACGTGATAGAAGATGATGATGACGATGATGATGGTGAGAGAAGTGCAGTTTCAAGCCTCGGACCAAGTGTCACTGGTGTGCACGTAACGAAAAAAATTATAAAGATATTTCTCGACATGACCACAAAGGTCCAAAGGTCACCTGGAGGTCAATGCAATACTTTGAATTGTGTGTGTGAAATGTGCACATACCCACAGTTCCGTTCATACTGAAAAAGAAAGACTTCACCAATTTGCATTTAGCTCAGTTTCCCCTGAGTCGCGAAATATCTGTTCCGTGCACACCAGTGACACGTGGTCCGAGGCTTGAAACTGCAAAGCTAATTCCGCACTTTTATCACCATCATCATCATCATCATCATACGTCAATCTCTTGTGTGTCTAATTAAAGGTGTTTTCTGATTTGTTTTTACTGCAAAGGCCACTGCAGCCATGGCAATGAACAAATACAAGTCAAACAGTTAAGGTGGAGATGTGGGAGGACCGGGTGGTGCATGTGTGGAGAGAGAGTCATGCTGCAGCGAATGTCAGGACAGGTAAGAGTGAGCGTTGAAGATTGGCTGTCAAACTCAGGAATGATGCTGTGGAGACTGGAAAGTCCCCGTCAGCCTCGCGGCACTGCGCTGTCTCACTCCTTCTCTCTTTCATACTACACTGCTCTCTTCTGACGGTGTCCATGTGGACAGGTAATGGCTAATCTCTCCATCAAGACTGCTCCGCTCTCTCTGCTGCAAACCACGTGCTGTCCAAAGCTCCATCATTTTATTCTCATAGCTTTTCCAGTTTCACGCTGTAAGGCCTGCAAGCTCTCTCACACCTATTTTGTCTGCTGGATGTCTTTTAGTGTAAATGTCTCAGAGTTCAAAGTGACATTATGAGATTGATCAACAAAATCAAAAAGCCAAAAATGTTTCATTTACAATAATATAAAACAGAGAAAAGCAGCAAGTAGTGAATGTGCACCACTGGCTGAACCAGGAAATGACCTGAACATCTGATCAAACTCATATTTGGAGAGTGCACTTTAGTCTGACAGTCTGTATAAAAGGTTTGCTGTCAGGAATTAGAATAAAATTAGTTCACATCAGAAAGAAACAAAAACAGTGTGAAAGCAACGACGAGTCTTCTGAAAGAGAGCAGACAGCAGAGGTGGTGCACCTCATTCCTTTCACATTGGATAGAGCCTGGACTAGTGCCTGTCTGGAGAAGTCAATCATGAAAAGAAGATTTCATTCCTCCCCTCCCTCGATCACCTGGTCTCTGCCCTGCAGACATTAACTGCCAATCACTCGACGCCTACTTTCGCAAATATAAACACACGTGTAAACATGGCAACCAGTCACTGTGCGGCAGTGGGCTGTGGTCATACCCAGTGGCTATAAACGATGACCTCATACACTCTTATACAAGTGTGCACACACAGACACACGAGTACAAACTGGTAAAAACACTAAAGAGTGATAGAATCAGGCACTGAGACGCTGATGCTCAGCCTCACTGAGAACATGGCTGACAGAAAAATCTACTCCAGCTTAGGTCTCAAGGACTGACCAGGTTTCTTTTATGTATTTATTTATTCATTTATTTGATCTGTTCTTTAGAGCACTGACGTGTAACCAGTGTGGAAATATGTTGTGTTCGCCCTCGAGAAAACCACGGCGTGTGTCAGCTATGTAGCGTAGCACAGGACATCTCCACATGCATCACGAGGACGTAGACGGAACTACGGAAACAACTCTTCCGTCACTTCCTCAAAATTCAACTCGCACTAATGTGATAACTAGAGCTAGAGGGGTGTTTGCCTCATCAGACATGTGACCTTCTTTAGTGGTGTAAAACCCTGGATTTAAACATTTCATTAGCGTACTGGAACCACACTATGAAATGTTTTACTACAGATGGTGTTGCCTTCCATAATGTCAAGGAAAAAGTTATCGGAGGTCTGAGCAGTGCAGATTTACAGATAGCTTTACCTTCAGAGCAACATGGCGCTTCATGACTCATGATTTATTGGTGCTTTTTTACTACACTACAAAAAGATGTTTTATTTCTGTATATTTTGTGATTCGACTTCATTGCGCTATTTATTGATTATCAGTTTCTGCTGCTAATTTTTCATATTGTATTTTGATTTTAAAAATGAGTCTGATTCCACAATTATTTATTTTAATAAATAACATTTCAGTTCATTTATATGTATGTGTTGATTTGTTACGTTCTGTTTTGTTTTTATTAAGTTAGGAAAGTCATTTAAGTGGAGCCAGCAAAGACCGAACTATCTCCAAATCACAAGAAGAGGAAGATGATACAACGAAGATTAGCAACTGCCAATGCAATAGCAAGAGAGACGTGGGATTATGATATCATCGTGTTCTCAAAGTAGCACTTTTGTAAAAACACTGGCACATTCACACACGCAGACGAGGAAAGGGGAAAAACACCTAGCTATTCTGTGTAAGAAAATGACTCAGAAAGATGGAGCAACCTTGACAAAAACTGACATTTGTGCATCGTTATTAGTGTTAAACTATTAAACTGTACTGTGTGTGCATTAAGAAATACCTGGCTCATTCAAAAGCATTATCAGCACACAGGCTCATGTTTTCTTATGAGCAGCAGCCAAGTGAAGTCTGATCAATCATAACCTCGACAATGTGTTCTCTCTCTCTCACACACACACACACACACAAATACATAAAAAGAGATTGATGATGATGATGATGATGAACATGCTGAATCCTAAAACAATACAGTACCCAAGCTGTGTCTGTGAGTGTGCACAGAATTCAAAATTAACTCAACACAAACTAACACATACCCACGCCACATAATCCACTAATCTAATGTACAAATGCCATAATCCACTAATCTAATGTACAAATGCACTGCTGGATCAGGACTTCTTCCATTGACCTGGATAACTTTGAGCTTCACAACTTCTACATATGTACTTAACACATGTATTAGACACAGATGCCCTGAATGAACAGAACTGGTCATTAATACAACTTTTTTTCATTGTTTCTGTAATGCTTGATACACTAATACGTGGAAGGTCTTGAACTGAAATGAAATTGTGAATGCTAAAATATGATTATTATTGTTTAAAGTTATTCTTATTTGAATTTTCAAATATCACTGTTTAATTTACTGCAAGAAAAATAGTAGAGCACATTATTTCTTTTTCATTCCTTAACAGAAAAATTGTAGTGGTTGACTGTCATGCTTGATAACATTCTGACTTCACAGAGAAGCCCTCAAATTTGGGTATAAAAAAAGTTAATTCAGTTTATTTGCCAAAAACAAACAACAATTTTAGTTTTAAACAAGTATTTGAAACATATGTATGTATATACATATACATATCCATATATATATATATATATACATACATACACACAGTATATATATATATACATATATACTGTATATATATATATATATATATATATATATATATATATATACAGCGGAGAAAATAAGTGGCGCTATGGTTGTTGCAGTGGTGGGCTGTCAGGGCCAGCAGGGCCTTCTCTGCTGGCCCTGACAATATCAAAAAAGTATTTTTCTAATTATTATTATTATTATTATTATTATTATTAATAATTATTATTTTTTTTATTTTAACAATGAAATTAATGTGTGTCTGAACATGTCTGTATTTAATTACTTTTTCAGTATGTTATGATTATATTTCCAGAAAGAATATGGTTATTTTTTGTGAAGCTGAGCTGGATTTTCCTGGATGTCATTAAACGCATCATAGCTCCGTGGACCTGCTCTAGTATCATTGCTGGCCTTTCGTTGAAGCTGCCATTTCCTATTTGGTTATAACTTTGACTGACGTGTGTCGTCAGCCGATCAAAATTTGATGCATAGTGACAGAACGCCCCAGGCCCAGCGATGTGTCTGGCGCTAGCCCCCGCTGTTGTCATCAACGGCGTTTGAACCTTTGGTGGGTTTTGAAGTAAGCTATGGCCACTGCAGTAACACCACCGATCCATCATGTTTCTGATCTCCTTCGTGTGCACTTCTCACGGCGATCGTTTGGAGAAAAGAAGGAAATTATTTCAAGAGGAAGACCTACACCGAAGAGGTACATATTTTCCGGTAGTTCGAGTGTAATGATGCAGTAGCCTATAGATGCGCAGTGGTGTGCGTGCGCGCTATGGTTGTTGCAGATCAACTGTCTCATGAATATAGTGCATAATAGTGTGTTTTGTATGTGGTTGTGTTTGTGCATGTTTTTTTTTTTGTTTTTTTTTTTACTGAAGGCCCTGACTGAAACCCCACGGTACGCTATACATATACATATATATACATACAGAATTGTGCCAAGGTCTGTGATGTAACAATGCTTTCACAAATATTAAGTGTTCATGTTAATTTACAAAATGCAGAGCAGGGCTCCAGAGTGCGACCAAAAATTTTAAGAGTGCACCTAAGGATTTTTCGAGGTCGCACCGGTGCATCTAAAAAATATAAATGTACTTTGCAAGCACATCATCTCTCTGTGTTCTCCTGTGACTCAACTGACAATCATGGTAGATAATTATCTTGGTCTAAACCAATAAGAGACAGAGTTTGGGCGGAACTTTGCCTTAGATTGGCTGTGGTCACTGCTCTCCGTTGTGTGTATTTAAAATTTGCGAGCGGCAAAACATAAAAAAAAAAATACGAGCGGCGCAGCGACCTGAGCGCCACGGCAGCGGAAGGGAAAAGAGACAAAACGAGGCTAAATGAAGAGGGGCAGAAGTATTGAAAGTTTTTTCACTAAACAATCTAAGCCGACAACCAACCCTACTGCCATTCCCTCGGTTCCTGCTGAGATGCCAAGCCCCGGTCCTTCGGCGGCATCAGACGCGGAACCAGAGGAGACAACCGAGTCAGAGAAAGAGCCCGGCCCTGAGACTCAGAGTAAGAAGCTGAAAACGTATTCTTTCAGGCAGGACTGGTTGAAACAGTTTCCCTGGTTACGGTACGATAAAGGACGTAATATAATGCACTGTGTATACTGTCATTAATGCGGTCAGAGTATGGCCGGTAATAGTGCATTTGTAAGCGGGTCAACAACGTTTCGTATCGAAACTTTAAAAAAACACAGCATGTCCAAAAAACACACTACATGCCGGGACCGGTGTGTGGAGAAAGTTGCCCCTCTCCCAGCTGCATTTCAGCGGCAGGCAGCAGCAATCAGGTCCTCTGAGGAATCAGAAATGTTTGATCGAAATAGTCAATTTCAGTTCAGTGTAGCACTTTAAGCACAAGCACTGTTTTATTTGGGAATGTTTTATTGTGCTTAATGTTTTATTTTGCAATTTCAGCTCAGTGAAACACTTCAAACACCTTATTTTTCTTATGTCAATGTCCCTCAAATAAAGACAAGGATTTCTCAATATCTTAATCTTGTTTGGAAATCATTCACGTTATATTAAAGTTATGGAGCCAGAAAGGTCTCCTTATGGCGTTAAAATTCGAGTGCACCTAAATTTTGTGCCAGTGCACCTAAAAAAAAAAGTAAGGCGCACTAGTGCAACCAATTCAAAAAGTTAGTCTGGAGCCCTGCAGAGTGAGCTAACATGAATAAATACATAAATGTATTAATATTAATAAATGTATGAGTGTCCTTTGGTTTTGATTCTTGCGTTTTTTGACTTTGTTCTTCTTTTCTAAAAACTGGTTACAGAAAAGCATTGTTCTTGCTCAACACTGTCAGCTACACTGCACTTGGTCTTTTCTGCTGAGTCGCCTGACACACACACACACACGCACACACACACACACACACACACACACACACACACACACACACACGCACACACACTTTTCCAAAGCTGTTACTCTAACCCTAACAATGAGAGCTTACCTCCATGTGGCCCTCAATGTTTAAATCATCACTATAGCACTCGTACCGTCTGCATCACATGACCTTGAATGCCATCAACATGTCATCATCAGCAAAGTATGATTCACACTTTAACAGATCCACGCGGACACACACACACATGCGCACACGCACACACACACACACACACACACACACAGAGGTTAGCAGAAGACAATTGCTTGGGTTCAAGTCCAGCCCAGCTCCACCCGCCTCTCTCACTGTGGGAGGGAAGGACAGAGTAGGGGTCGGCATGCAGGGTCAAAATGCTGCGGAGTGACCAGTCTTTGAAGGAGGCTTGTGGCAATGAGGGGTTTTTCGGGAAGGGGAAATGCTCTGCTGGAGGTTCAAATGTGGCACAATGAGAAAAGAAAATGGCGGCTTTCCTTTATCTTCCACAACTACTCTTACCACAGCGGAAAGACAATGTCAAAGAAACATGTAACAGGAATATTTCCAGGAAGGAACAGCCTTAAAAAAACTAATCCCTGAGGGGGGGGGATGCATGTGGAATATTCGGTTGAAGACGAAGCAGTGAAACATTATCCATCAGGTTTATTAGGGGCCGCACACAAAGAGAGTTCAAACAGCTGATGCCATAGGGCTGTTTCCACACCAACACCAGGCTAGGAGTGGAAACAAATCCCAAACACCACCCTTTCTTTCACGGACACAACCAATACTCGATGATGTTCTAATCCCACCTCTCTCATGCTCTGGCATTCACTGCTTTGTTGTCATCATCTTCTTTCTCTTCTTGTGTTTGTTTTATGAAATTTTCCTTAGTCACCCTGACTTAGTTCATTCCGTCTTTGTATTTGAATTTTGTTGGATTTCTATGCAGTGCCACCTACATGTCTGGCATATGTACTGCATTGTTATGGAGGGGGTTTTGTGTGGATGAAGCAACGTCATGTTTGTCGAAAACTGTTTCAAAACCAGTATAGATTATTTAAGTTATGCTCCATTTCAATGTGGAAAGGGCCTACGTTTTCAAGCCATTCACTACTGGTGAGTCCATTGGTTACAACAAAAGAGCCTGCCCCCTAATGTTGAAGCAAGAAGGTTACACTTCCTCTTTTCACAGCTCTTCACCACCTCCTCCGTTTCATCTCTCGATCAATTTATTTATCGATTTATCATCGCAGTGCCGATCTAAATGTAAAGTCTTTTTCCAAAGAGTGATCCAAACCAGATTAGGTACACAGCTGGGGGTTTGTCGTAGCAAGAGTTCACACTTGAAGCTGTTGTTCCCTCTGTTTATCCTGTTCTCTGTCCACAGCCTCGACTCTACTCCTCCTGGACCTCCGGCTTCCAAGTGAGGCTGACCACAGCCCGTCCAGCCCAGGTCAACTTACCCGTGTGTGACGTGGGAGCGGATACCAATGCTGGCTCACAGAGACCCATTCAAAGTCTTGCATATGAAATCTCTTCCTCTGTAGTGATACATTACACTTCATATGCATATTCACATATTCAAAATCCGGTGTTCACTTCCTGTCTGAACGAGACAGAGGGGGGAAAACTGGGCACAGATGAAAGCTGATGTTTTTATTCATTTTCAAAGGGGTTTTGTTATTACCTCATGGGAGGAGCCAAATGTCTGTCACTAGACAGGCGCCCATAATCAGACTTCAATACTTAGCATCGGTTACTGGTCAAGATCACTGAATCAGATATCAATCTTAAAATCCTAAACAGTAGCGTCCCCAAGCTCAGACTAAAAATCCGCAACCACGGTTTAGCGGAGTCATTTTGTGGGCTACTTATATTTATTTATTTATTATTTAAGAGAGAACTTTGCGACAAAGTTTTCAAGAATTATGTCTTCGAAAAAGCTTGACGTAGCCAGGGCGTAGAGAAAGTCCACTTTGGTGGACTCAGGATTGGGTCTCTGCTTTTTGCAGATGATGTGGTCCTATTTGCTTCATCAGGCCATGATCTTCAACTCTCAATGGGGTGGTTCGCAGCAGGGTGTGAAGTGGTCCGGATTAAAATCAGCACCTCCAAATCCGAGATCATAGTCCTAAACCGGAAAAGGATGGAGTGCACTCTCCAGGACAGGGGTGAGATCCTGCCCCAAGTGGAGGAGTTTAAGTATCTCAAGGTCTTGTTCACGAGTGAGGGAAGAATAGAGCGGGAGGTCGACAGGTGGACAAAAGCAAGAGGTCGACAGGCGGACAAGAGCGGGAGGTCGACAGGTGGACAAGAGCGGACAAGAGCGGGAGGTCGACAGGCGGACAAGAGCGAGAGGTCGACAGGTGGACAAGAGCGGGAGGTCGACAGGTGGACAAGAGCGGGAGGTCAACAGGTGGACAAGAGCGGGAGGTCAACAGGTGGACAAGAGCGTCGTCCACAGTAATGCGGGCTCTGCCTCAGACTGACATAATGAAAAAGGAGCTGGAAGGTGAAGCTCTCGATCTAGGTCCTCACCGTTGGTCACGATCTGTGGGCAGAGACCGAAAGAACAAGATTGCGTATACAAGCGGCCGAAATGGGTTTCCTCCGCAGGGTGTCTGGGCTCTCCCTTAGAGACAGGGTGAGAAGCTTGGTTATCCGGGAGGGGATTAGAGAAGAGCTGCTGCTCGTCCACATCGAGAGGAGCTAGATGAGGTGGCCCGGGCATCTGGTCAGGTTTCCTCCTGGACACCTCCCTGGTGAGGTGTTCTGGAACATGCTGGAGAGACTATGTCTCTCAGCCGGCCTGGGAACAGCTCAGGATTCCCCCAGAAGAGCTGGATGAATTGGCCAGGGAGAGGAAATGGATGTATATTGTATATAACCCTAACCCATATATATATATATATATATATATATATATATATATATATATATATATATATATATATATATATATATACACACACATATTTTTCAATCAATATAATATTTAGTGTAGAATATTTAGAGCAGGGCTATTCAATTTTTGTCAAAAAAATAACATTAATAATAAAATAATTTGGCTAAAAAAAAAAGGGTTTATAGCAATTATGTCAAATATATTGCTACAATGAATAAAATTAGCCAAACATGAACCATATTTTTCACTTTTATTTGACATTATAGTCAAATCTAGACAGCAGCCAGGAGAAAGCCAGAGTGTGTGTGAGAGAGAGAGAGTGCAGGTGATGTGCTGTTCAGACACAGCGCTGAGTTTTTTGGGCCAAACCTAAAGCGTCCTAACCAGTCTTGTAACCAAACCTACGCCCTTGCCTGGACGTTCCTTCCCCGCTCCTCCCTGCCCTCGGGAAAAGGGGCAGAAATGCAGTCATGATTTCACAATAAACACACCAGCTTGGTGCTTGTACTTGCTGGTAAAGTTATATTCATCAGTCCATTCGCTCTGCAACTGAAGTCAACTTTGTGTCGCTTTAGCTTGACGAACACCATCGCAACACACTTTGTCAGCTCAGTTCTGTCTGACCTGCCCCACCAGGAAGAGCAGCTTGAGTGGCTCGTGTTGCAGCCAATCACAGCCCAGCATCATGTTGCACGTGTAACATGACGTACGGACGTATCCAAATCAGATGAGAGCCACTGAGACACAGTTAAAATAGCTCATAGGCGAGTTTTATTATAAAGTCAGCTTCATTGACAGAGAGTTAGCAGCTAGTTGACTCGGTGTATTGGTCATCACAGATAACTTAGGATACGACGATATCCAAAATCTAAAAACCATATCTTGTCATGATATAGATACAGATATTGATATATTGCCCAGCCCTACTGTATCGGATTGATATCAGTATTGGTAGACACTTATGGTTATGATATTGGTATAGGACACAATATTTGAATATTTATGACAGGACCTCAATAAAAACAAAAAGATTTACATTACAAAGCCAAGACATTTAGCCAAATAATCCTACTCCTAATTCCCAAATAATCCTACTCCTTTTAGACACAGATTTGTTGTGGAAAGTTAAAGAAAAGAAAAATCGACTGCAACATTAACTGCCAGCTGAGGCATTCTGCCAAGACCAGCCCATAACGTCAACATAGCTCATTTCAATCCAACAGCAAGTGTCAACAGAGGCACACATGGAGAAATGAGAGCTGCTATTGTGTCTGTGACAATCTCCCAGTGCGGTTACACTTGTAAGCAAACAACAACATACCACGATGACACTCTTGATGTTCTGCCAGTTCAGCCCCTGGCAGCTGCTCCTCTCAGCCGTAATCACTGGCTCATTGAATGAAATCCATAGTTTGTTCTAGCACTGCTCGCTTAGAATACAGATCGAAGCATTCATTCGCCACATTCCAGTCGTGTTCAAACAGTCGACACGCTCTGGCACTGATGGCATCCGCTCTTCCTCTCAAGTGCTTTTCCCATGGCCGTCTGAGGTACGACACTGCTGGATTCACCGGCTGCACTTAATGAGAAGAAGATTTCTCACAAGCAGTTTGAAAGGAGTGAAATACAATGCTGCATGTGCACAATGGAACAATGCATTAGGAATAGTAGAAATAAAAGAGCAATTAGATTGGCTTATTAAGAAATTAAAACATGCCTAGACTAGTTTCCCAGACATAAGCTGTTAAGTCTAGATCATGAGAAAACAAGAGCACTCAGTGAGCGCAGGCCGCTGCCAAGCCTTAAACACTTATGGCGCATTTCCACCGGCTCTACTCCCCTCGCCATGCCATGCCACGGCCCGGTTTAAGTAGCGTTTCCACTAGCATATTTTTAGTGCCTGCTCCGGCGAGGTTCCAAGCGTGCTTATGTAGGTACTATGCAATGATTGGTCAGACTGCCGGCCGCTGACTGGCCAGAGTGCCGTCACAGGAAGAGACGTCCCACACACAAATCAAGCCAAACAGCACCGAACTGTAGATCACTTAAAACTACTTACAATCCTAAAAACGTCTGGTGTAAAGTCACTAGTTACTCGTGTGTCGCGTATAAAACGAAGTCAATGCAGTTTCACTCAGCCGTGCAGTGATGACTCCACCCACGTTAAGTAGGTACTGTTTTGTAGTGGAGATGCAACCATGTCGTGCCGAGGCGAGACGAGGCGAGTAGAGCCGGTGGAAATAGGCCATTAGTCGCCTGTGCTTCACATACCTGCATCATTTTCATCCACTGGACTCAGAAGACTTTCTGGATCTGTCTATAACTGTACCTGCTCATAGCTATAACCATCTTACATAAATCATCTGGAGGTGTTGAGATGTTGCTGAGATAAGATCCGGATAAACCGTACAGTCGAGTGTGTGATCCTGCACACAAATACCAGATTTCCTTCAGATCCAATCGATTTTATTACAGTTTTGCTCATCATGAGAGACAGGAATTTCTTGAAAATGTGATAACTTCTTGTGGGTAGTGGGTAGATTCTGACCAAATACTTGGGTGATCACCTACCCATCAAAAAATGTCAGCTTGATCCATCAAAAACCTGTAGACGGTTGCCTTTTGAATCTTATTAACTGCACAGTCAAACTCATTTTACCGCATCATCTTTTCCAGTAATAGAGGCCATCAGCTTCAAAAACAGATTCAGTGCTCGAGGTAGAAGAAAATGTTGATAGAGCGATATCTTATCCCTCTTATTGACTACACACTTACACATATTTTAATCTAAATAAGTGTTGCTTTAAACTGCAAATTGATACACCAACATCATTATTTCATGACACCTCATGGTGATGCAGCAATTAGGCTCAAATGAAAGAAGTTAAGTGGTGGGGGGTATTATGGCGGACAGTCGTAGGAAGAATAATTTGTCATTATTGACGATAACTGATAATGATGATGTAAGTCCTGTTTTGTCCACAAACATCATTATTATTATTATTGTTCAGATTGAATGATTTCTTTGTCGTAAGGAGCGAAGAAACCAAAGAAGTCTAAGAAGACGAAAACATTTTTATGAGAAAATGTTTCCGTTTTTTTGTGATGTTTGTCACCATGGTTACTCAACACGCTTAGCAACGACATAGTACGTCATTCCCACATGTTTTTGTATCGGACGTGTTGGTTTTTTTTCTCAAAACTGTGGGACGAGTTTTGCGGTGAAATTTGGCAGAAGAGGAATAAAGATAAGAAGAGGACAACAATAGATGCTTGCTTTGCAATGCAAACTAATGGTTTGCATACCTAAGCAGGCACTGATTAATTCATTAAAATATGTACCTACCCTGCAGAGTTGCTTTGTACATCAGTGCAAAACAAAACAAAAAAGCGATTGGGTTAGCAGTTAACACATAGTGGGAGTTCCAAGCACTGTCTCCAGCCAGAGTGTTGAATACAAAGAAACAACACCTGTGTACGATGATAGTGGAGGTTGTGGCGAAAGCTGGCATGTGTTTTTATTCAAGCTTCACAGTTTACAGCCTCACAGCCTGAGGCACGACAGTTTAATTTGACTGTAATAAGATCAGCATGACAGATTGGTTTCACTGCACCGGGCACAGCGCTTGACTTTTATTACAACAGGCATCACTTGGAGACTATTATTGTAAACGTTTAGCTGTGGTGGTGGCCTGCGCCGGCCACACATGTGTAAACACTGCGAGCTTGGATTACCCGGCCTACTCCGTTCCAGGGGAGATATTACCATACCAGTGGCATGAGGACAAAGGAAAGATTTAGCATGGGAAGATCAGATTCCCAGGTGTGTGTGTGTGTGTGTCTGTGTGTGTGTGATGGTCATCACTGTCAGATTGACTGGCCATTTGGTGGAGAGTGTGAATACCGAACGTGGCCAGTGTTTGTATGTTTTTGGCTCCTTTCCCTCCGTCATTATGTTCATAATTGTTGGAAGGAATGCTCGGGGGGGAATTGTCGGGAACGTCAGAGGATCATCAACCTTTGCCACTCAGCAATGGCACCATGTTCCCCAACAACAGAGAGGTGAAGAAATACATGTGTGCATGAAGACGTGCACACGAACAGGGAATAAAAGAGAGGTAAAAATAAACACCCACTCTTCCTGATGTCACCTCTTGCTTAATTATTGGTAATAGTTTTGTGTGTGTGAGTGTGGAGAGCAGAGGAAAGTAAAGAAAACATTGCAGTGTTTTTTTTGGAGTTTGCCCACACTGCGCACACGCGCACACACACACTCACACAGATTATCTCCTGTTTTCTCTTCTCTCACAATTATCATCACCCACTCAGCCAAACCTCCCCCTACTCCCTCCTCACCATCATCATCATCATCATCACCATCTTCATCACAACCAGCACATATGTGTGTTTGTGCAAATACCAGTCATCATATCTCAGGGTCACCTACTTTAAGCACTTTGAGTCTGCCCACAGTTTCATCCAAGAGAAAACACCTCAGAGTCAAAGGGCACTTCATATACATGTTCATAGGAGGGGGGGCGGAGTCTGAACATAATGCCGCGCCACATGAACCACATGAAAAGCCGACAAAAACATTCCCGCTTATGCTCCCAGGGTGGTGAAGATGGCGACACTCGCTCACCTGCGAGTCTGAACCGGAATAGTTTTCCTGCTCTGGGTCCAAAAGACACCCAACAACTGCAGGGTATCACCCGGTCGTCCTGCATTGCTTTAGGCATTTAATTAGCGTGCTGGAACTACGCTGGGAAATATCAAGCAGGTCGCGTCCTACTAGAAAAGGTGTTTCCTTCCATGAATGATAATGTCAGGGCGCCGAGCACAGTGATCACAATCTTTGTCATATATCATATCAATAATAATAATATCTTTAGCATTAGTTTATTTATGTGATAAAACAAATAAAGACACGTTTCTGGTGGATGGTCTCAGAGAGGTTATAAACTGAAAGTCAACAGTTTAGTTTAGTTCTCACCAAAAACAGGCGCTATGATTGATTGCATTGTCAAAAACAGCAAAGCAAACGTCATATTTTCGTCATATTTCCCACCAGCAGACATATGTCTCACCACTGCCATTGATATTCATGCTAATGATGATAATGAAGAGGAGTAATCATGACCTTAATTACAACCCTATTATTATTATTACAGTGGCCTAAGGCCGAGGAGCGGCAAGGAATCAGGTTTTCAGGCACACAGTAAAGAAGGTGGACATAAATGAATGAGAATAATAACTCTATGACTAACCCTGCACCACAAGCACCCACAGACACCTCCTGAATCTCACTTTACGTACGTGTGAAGCCAATACAGAAATTCTCCTTTTCACACATAATGAGGAAAAAGTGGCTGACAAAAATCACAACTGTGGCGTAAATAATTAACGAGTCCAAACTGTTTCTCTCCCAGGTTCTGATCATTATGACACATCAGAGACATAGTCGAGAAGAAGAGCAGACTCCTGCTGTGAGGCTGCAGTACCACTGAGAGAGAAAGAGGGAGACAGAGAGCAGGACTGTTGCTAAACCAGCTCTGAGCTTTTCTAAGTTTGGCAAGGTGGAGAGTAACTTTATATATCTGCTCCTGGTCTCTCTCTCCTACATCACCTCCCTTTTTCCCTTTCTCTCCCCCTTTCTGTTCCCCACCTCTCCTCTGCCCCCATTGTTCCTTTCACCCCAACCAGTCAAGGCAGATGGCTGCACGTCTTTGAGTCAAAGATTTCTTCCTGTTGAGATTGACAGAGTGCACATGCAGTTGCACATCTTGTGGTTCTTTCTTGACTTGTGTAAATACTGTATCTCCCATTCTTGAAACGCTTTGATCCAAGTATTCATTTCATTACAGTATTATACAGATATTAGTGAGATAAATACCACAAAATTGTAGGTTTAATCTAATTATAGGGCAAAACAAACACTTGATGATGCAAACACATTCACACAAAGATATTATTTGAAAGTCGCTGATGAAGAATAGCTTAAGCCAAGACCGGTCTTGCTCACTGGTCATAAAATATCAGCAGAGCTCCAGATAAATCATTACACTACATAAGAAGCTATGATGCTGATTATTATTGCCAAATGTCTCCCCACAGAATACAGTGACAGGAAGATTGATGAGTTTGATAAATATTTAGTTCCCTGGTTACGAACTACACAGCAAACTCATAAAACACAAACACTGCTGCTGTGTGCCTTTATTGTCACAAGGCTCGTACTGACAAACACAAACAGGCTGCTGTCAATCACTCACCACAGTTCATACACCTTTTTCTAGGCTCAAATTCAAGCACTTTTCAGGCACTTACCAGGTCAATTTCCAGCTGGAAAATTTAGATAAATACAGAAATACAGTGTATACTCAAACTCATGATTTTAATCTATTTTTAAATCAAGAATTGCACAGAACAAAGAAAAGGTTGTTGTTTTTTAAAGAAAAATGCTTTATATAATGACTGTATGTGTTATTGTCTACTCTTTCCTACATTATCAACTACTAACGCAATGTTGATCAAAATGTATTATACTGCCAAATTGTGCGCGTTGTTACTCCTCCATCAAATCCAGCTGCGTTATTATTATTATTATTATTATTGTTGTTGTTGTTGTTGTTGTTGTTGTTATTATTATTATTATTATTATTAATAATAATAATAATAATAATAATAATAATAATAATAGTACTGCTAATAATAATAATAGTTCTAGTATTGTTGTCATTATTATGCTATGAAAAATAAAAATGATTGTAAACCTTCATGCAATTGTTTATATCAATGATTGTTTATATAATAATTTTCTTTTTCTCTCCCCCACCTCTCCTCAGTTGCCCGTTTTCCTTTTTTCCTTTCCTGGCTTTTTTAATCCCTCGTCTGAGTAAAGCCTTGTTTATCTGTGATTTGTGAGACAAATAATCTGGGGATATAGATTATGACCCAAGAAAGAAATGAAAAGGTTTGGGTATGATCACCGTGGGAAAGTGCAAAGTGTTGCATCATATTCTTCTGGCAGTAAATCAACTGACATAGTCGCAAACTCTCACACTTTAAGGGAAAGTCCTGAATCAGTTGTCGGTTCAGAAAATACAGTCTTAAAATTCACAATTTACTAAAAACACAGTACATTTGATGACTTCATATTTATATAAAACCTAATTTTATTATTGTTTCAATGATTTAATAAAAAATAAATCCATGCAAACATGAACTAATGCCTACTACTCTTGATTATTTTGTTTATGATGCATCATTATTTATGTTAGAAATGTAGAAGAAATTAACCATAAAATGAAATGAACATTTAAGGAGGTACAGTAGAGCGGCTTTCAATAAACGAGTGTTAATTGAGATTTAGTGAAATGACCAGATTATCCTGCTTATTGTTTTGGGGTTTTAAACATTTTTTTTAAAAAAGAACAGGAGGCAAATTGTACTGATATTTTGTAATAATCACTTGATGAAGTACATTTTATTGCCTTGGCTTCATTGCTGTGTAATATGTCACTATAGTGGCTCGTTGCTGCCATCTATAAATCGCAGGTGAAACTACATCTAAATACTAAAGAAACAAACAGGACGGCTGATGCGGACAATTTGGTTTGTAATTAAAAATACAGACTTGGGCACACCAACACTTGCATAGTGATTTTACTATAAACTATTGGCTCAGTGAATTTACTTAACAAATCTCAAAAAGATCAACCCCCCCCCTTCCCTTTCTCCTTCACTCAAATTGCATGTTTCTGTGTATTACAACTTTTGCTGGGAAACAGAAAAAGAACTGACTCATGAGTGGAGCAACAAATCTGACCCACGAAGCACGACCGCAAAACATTCCCCGACTCTGAAAAAGGAAAGTGCAGACGTGTTTCTCTTGGCACTGAAAAGACTATTCTTAAGCCAAAGTTCACTTTCGGCCCATGAACACAAGACCTAACCTTTTCAAAACAGGGATTGGCCTGGACGGCGAGTGACGCCGACTGCTGACTGTACCAGGCCACCAACGCAGAGCACAGTCCTCTCTGCTCCTTCAGTGAGGACCCAGACATCATAATGCATCTGTGTTTGTCCAAAACCAACAGGATTGTGATCCAGCAAGGCACATTTTAAACAATGGAAAACATGGTACCTTCAAAAAACACACAGCTAATGAGTCCTAAGAGACAGAAAACACACTTCAGAGAGGAATGTGATCATGTTTTTTTTTTTATCCCACACGTGGCTCAAAATGCACCACTGACAGCTGATTGGACGGCAATTATATAAACATCAATCAGAGAGTGTGCAACTCTGGCCGATAGACTGTGTTAAATATCAGATTGCTCATCACTCCAAGTCAAAGCAGCCTCATGAAACCAAAACCAAACTTTAACAAACTTAGTCCATTCAAGGGGAATTCCAGTATTTTACCTGGGCCATATGTTTATAAATGTGAACAGTAGTAAGTAAGAGTTTGATAATTGGTCCAGTAGATCGCCTCGGCAGCAGCCATCGTCGCCTGTCCTGGTGTAATCTTATAAAATCCGCTCACTCACTCTCGCACCTCTGCCATGAAGTTTTCATTCAGTTTTTTTATAAGCCTAATTTTTGCGATATTACATTTCTGTAAAAATGTACTAAAAAGTGAAAAAAAAAAAGGCCTCCTCCCATCTGAGAGAGATTTTTACAGGGCTAGAAATTGTTGTGACGGGAAGCTGCGCTGGTCCCACACGCATAAAAGTGAACTCTCAGAAAAATCCTCAAAAATTCCGTAAGATTCCCACGTGATTCCTCATTTCCACTATTTTTCTCTACCTCTTTCATGTGGCCAGTTTTCCTGAATTCTGAAGACAGAAAACAACATAACGCTGCAGAAGGGAACGCCGTCTGAGCACAAAGATCAAACTGTCCGGCTCCTCTGATGTTACATTGTTAAACTGCCTCTGTGGCTCTTGTGATACTGCAGCTGGCCGCCTCTCTGGCCTTACACTGACCATCCACAATTCCCTGTCCACTTCCACCCCTGCAACATTCACTCTGTTCTCATTGATGACGTCCTACAGCGGAAACCAGCGCCCACACACTCACGCTGATCTTGACAATACCCCCAGGTGCTTTTCACAGAATGGTTGATTCTTTGGTTGAACATATAAATAGATCGCTGCCGTTGTTGCGGGCGATTGCGCCTGCAGTTATAAAACGAATCAATGATTATTAGACTAAAACATGAAATATGCTAATTCAGATATGATCATGTACTCAAAACAGACGGAGCAACATAACAAAGACAACTTAGCTTACTGTTTTTATATGATATGTTTGTAGTGGAGCTGTGATATGAAAACTGTTGCTGAAAACTGATCTTTTTTTGTAAAATGCTGCCACACTGACGATGTCTTTGACATGGATGTTAGAGGACGACTGACTGTAGCTCAAAATAAACATTCTTTAATCTTTCTGTCTCCTGTGGGTTGGGCTAATCCAAAATACTGAATACAAGGGGGGTGTTCTCTGAAGACACGCTGTGATCTGTTGAACAGGGGTGCTCTGAAAACACCCCCATTATCACTTGGTACATTCCTCCAGATGAAATCAAATTAACCATAGACTGCATGAAATTAACACGGCAAAAAGTCGACTTATCAGAATTTGAGTCGGACCAGAACGTATCGACTGATTAATCGACCAGTCAACCGGGACTTTACAGAGGGGGCGTTACCTCGGTTGTGTGACATCAGCTACCGGAGCTCGGTAAGTTGGTGTAGTCTGTGTTTGTTTGTGGTCGTGATGAGAGTTAGGTGATGTATGTATGCTACGCTCTGTCCTTGTTTCTTAATCGACAAAATAAAACTTCTAATCCTTGTGTTCTTCAGCCTCTGACAGTTCTTTACTATTGCTCTATGTTTGCCCAGCCCCAGAAACCATTACTCTGACACCAGCTCCTAAGGTGAGTGAGAAGAACATGCTTACGTCAGCAGAGCTGACAGCTGATGACCAGAGAGGAGTCGGTGTGATGGTGAGTGGACTTTTCCTCTGTGGAGGTACAGACAGGATCAGCATGTGGTAAAGAGCGACCAGAGCCTGGATTACTGCTCTACCAACAAATCGACACAGCAGAGTCTTGCACACGGGGCTTTTGGTCACTCTGGATAACCCTCTACGTGGGAGGTGGGGGCAGATTCACAGGTTTCTGACCACAGAGGACGTGGAGAGAGGAGTCATCGTTCTTCTCACACTCTCTACCGTTGTCACCGCCTCTCTTTCCTCCTCTGTGGATGATCATCACGACTATTTGGACACGCTGACGAGCATAGTTGTCACAACGACTCGGCAGACTGAGATTAAAGTTTCTTCTCTGACTTTTAAGGGTTTGGAACATGACAGGAATAATTTTGCAGTCAGTTATGATTCAAATTTACTTTTCTTAACTGTATCATAAGCTGTAATCTGTGTTTGTAAATGTCTATGTGAGTGGGGACGAGTGGGACTGTCCCTTTAATCCCCGGGCACAGATGCGTGCTAACCACAGCTCCTGCACACGCTTTGTGTGTTCACTACTGGTGTGTAATAAGGAGGGGTTAAATGTATTTATACAGTCTGATCATTTACACTACAGTTTTTAACATTCACCCATTCACACTCGCATTCACACAGCCCATGTATGTGTTCACATCTCACATCTTCTATCAAACCCTGGTG
The DNA here is from genome assembly GCF_958295425.1 of Solea solea. NCBI lineage: Eukaryota > Metazoa > Chordata > Actinopteri > Pleuronectiformes > Soleidae > Solea > Solea solea. The sequence goes on along the minus strand of NC_081142.1, from coordinate 25,336,742 downwards.
ATATGGGAGCCAGCTTGCTTGGATTGGAATAAAACTGAATTGAAATGATGATAACGTTATACTAGACTTTGTTAAGAAAACTGCTACTATGAGAGCCAGTGTCTATACACATTAAATTGACCTCATTATCTACGATCTGACTAAGCTATTGGCTCCACATCCCACCCAAAACCACCATGGCAAAGCAGCATCAGTGGTGTCTGGAGGATGTGTGTCAGATCCCAGTCTGGAGGAGCTGGGGGAGGAGAGGGTGGTGCAGCAGGATCTCCTGGGATCATCACAGAACTCCGAGACAAAAGAGACACTGTGGCACAGACCGAACCATCCAAGAAAACATGACTTCCCGTCTCATCAGCAACAGCATCCTCCGCACACAAACTACTCACTTCCCAGAACTGAGAGTTCCCGTTTTAACTGGTGACTGTTCCCAGCAGCAGTCAGTGCTGAACGTAAGCAGTCTCTGGTTCTCACACACAGTTAAAACTGCCATCCAATGAGTTTCATACGGAGGAAGATCAAGAGTCCGGACTTAGAGTGGATATTCAGATGCAACAGTAGTGAAGAATAGTGAAAAACAAAGAGACATGGAGTTTAAGTAGATTACATGTTGCATTCTGCATGTGTTAGAAGTCATTTCATTCTATTAATCATTAGCAGGTGAAGCCCTCATGAAGTTCAGATTAGGGCTGTTGGAACGAACTTCGGGAGTCGAATATAATTTGAGTATTAAAAAAATCAATAATAATCGTATGTTGTAATTCCTGTTCAAATGTGTAATTTTAATTTTTATTTTTAATACACGTGTTAAAACGTGGCGACTCAAGCCCCGCCCTCTTTCCTCTGCCAACAAACGAACAATAAAAGTTTTCTGAGTCACAACTATCTCACGTTCGGTCAGAAACACCCACAGAGGTCACCACTCCTGACCATCTCAAAAGTTTTTGGCTTTCCATCAACAAACTGAAAAAGGACAAATAAAGACATCTGAAATGAATTATCAGACGACAACCTGAGGGGACGCCTGCCAACACTGCACCCTGGCAAACCAGCCGAGTTTAGGTCAGAGCAGGCGAGCGTTATGTATTTGTTGCCTCCTCATCGCGGGGTTCACAGCTGCTCGTCAGGTAAGGTGCACGGTTCTTAGCCGTGTGACCATCACTGACAGAGTCACCGCATGTTTCATGGACATGGAAATAACTCTCAAAGCGACCGAAGCTCAGACGAGTCACACGGTCTGCTATGATGGTGGGTAATATTCATTTTCAAATACGTTTTATTTGAAGAGAGAACCAAATGACTACACACGGTGTGAACGGGATCATCCACAATCTATCATCCTCACAAGCTCTGCTCACCAGTGGAGATAAAGTCAGAGAAGTGTTTTGACGCGACGGCAGCCCTGGAGTCTGTGGTGAGATAGATTAAAGGGATTTCTTTGAATATATTTGGCCACATGGGGGCAACATCAATACAGGCATGTACACAGCCTGACGCTGCCTCTGATTGTGATGATCAGCCCTCAAGATGACACGTGTATGACCTTTAACACATTTCATTAGAATCAGGAAGACGCAAACTCTCTGGAATAATCTGCTCTCGCCTGTGCAGCATCTATATTTTGGTTTGATTGGCTTCCTACTGGCAACGAATAAACACTAACGCTTTCTCTGTGCGCCGACCTTAAAACTAGCTCAGTGTGTATAATAACACGTTATTAGCAATAGTATTTAATACAGCTTTAGACTGACCAGGATTATACATTTGCCTCACAAGGGAACAACTACTGAAGGACCTACAACATATATTAGCTATGATTTATTATAGATAAAAAAAAAAAAACACAACTAGTTAGTATTATTAGTTATAATTCTACGTACATCAAGCAATGCAGGGCACATTGCTTGATGACGAGTAGGTGAGGTCGTAACGCACAAGGGCACGTCGGCAGTGGGAGACAGTCGCCTCGCTATCAACCAAACTTTTTTTTTCTTGCCCGGAACCCATGACTATCTTCAAAAACGCTCAAGGGCCTTCAATTTTTTTTTTTTATTATTTGCTAACTTTCAAGGATTTCAAGGACCTATGGAAACCCAGCAACACTTAAAATGGCAAAACACACATTCCAGCACATCTTTTGTTTTGTCTCACTCTTCAAAACACATGCAGTGATCTAAGGGAAAAGGAGTGAAGTGAACTGTGCAGGGAAGCTGTTTTGTAGTTTTGGGTCTGTTACGGTCTGTGGCAGCACACTACCTTGACGTGGCTCTGGGCTCCCAGGTTGTAGATCTCCGTAGGTTTGACCTCGTTGATGATTTTCACCAGACACGTGCTGTCAGTCAGGTCGCCGTAATGAAGCACCATATCTGTCAGAGGCATAAAGTTACTGATTCATCTCCGAGCAACAACGGACTCTCTTCAATCCTAACACAGACGTTCATTTTCAGATTTTATAGCAGAATAATTCTACAGTAACTAGGGGTGTTAATGATTCACCCAATTCATTTCCATTAAAAACTTTATTTTATTTAATGGCATAAAATGAACATGCAAAAATACTATAAATAATCGGCTATCCTATTATCTGTCTAAATCAGTTCATTTGGGCCCATATATGGAGTAATTAATAGAGGTGGATCATGGCTGATATACACACTGTGCAAACATATATATATATATATATATATATATATAATAACAAATAATTATTACTGAATTACAAAATTAATCAACTATTTTCAGTTTAAACCTTTTTTTTAATAATTAAAACAAGCTTCTCTGATTTTTTTGAGCTTATTAAATGTGAATATTTTCTGGTTTCTTTGCTCCATAGAACAAAGAAATCCTTAAAACTCAATCATTTTAGGACATTTGAGAACATCATCATTTCCAGGTTTGACAAACACTGATAGACATTATTCAGAATGTTCGGACATTTTATGGCCGAATGTTTACTCCAATAATAATTAATACAGAAAGTAATCAATACATTAATTGATTATGAAAATAATCAGTAGTTGCAGTTGTATTTTGTGTGCACGTGTATAAAGTGTACTTGTACTAAGATTTCCATATATGTTGTCCTACACCTTTATATAAGCTCAGACTGCTTATATGTAAGTGTTTTTATGATTATAAAACGAATGCCCTAACAATGAGATTACAGGTTACTGATCAGCAAGAGTAACTGTTAGCAGCTGCAATGTTTAGAGAATTAAAGTGGTTTGATTAATAGTATGAACTAATAATCAAGAATAAATACAAGTGACACAACATCTTCAGTTGAAATGACATTTTGCAGAAGATACTTAGAAATAAAAATCACAATATCCTCAATCAAGATCAGCTTAAAGTCAGAAAGGTCCTGAAAGATGCATTTTGGATTTGAAGCAGAACACTTACTGCCTGCAGAGTGTGCTTGACGGTTCTGGTAAAGATGCTCAATGCGACCAGTGTTGAAGGAACTGGAACGACGCATTATACCATGAACCTGAAAGAAAATAGAAGTAAAATGTATGCAGTTTAAAAAAAAAACATCCCTTTAAAGTACAAAACATGTATATCATATACATATACATGTTGTACGAGTTAAACAGCTTGTTGATAACATACAAGATCTACTTTCAGACACAATTCAAAAAGACATTGCCAGGAATTGCACAGAAGATATTAAACTATACTACACTGCATAGCATGTTTTGCATTAAAAAATGTTGACTCAACAAGAGCTGACTGTGTGTTTAATCTGTGTGTGTGTGTGTGTGTGTGTGTGTGTGTGTGGGTGAGGAAACTCTGCTCAGAGAAGATAACAGGACCTGATCCAAGGGGAGTCCATTAGTGGGAGGACATTGTGCCCTGACCTCACTTCCTTTATTCACTGCTCACCCTTCACCACACTCCCTCCACATCTACGTCCCTAGCAGGGACCCCAGTCCACTTCACCTCTGCTTGTTTTTGTTTGCTACACACTGTGAGGACAGTGTACTACATTTTAATACTGGTCAATACTGAGTACTGACACAAGTACTAGGGCTGGGGGTAGCGTCAGCCTAGCAGAGCATCAGGCCATCTGAAGTAATTACTGTATTGTCCAGCAGAGGGCGCTATGGCACAGCACAAGCTTGTGTGTGTATGTACAGACCAAACAGGCCTGCTGTGTTTTTGTTAAGGCCACTTTTGTAGGATGAGGTGCTAGGTTACATGAGGTTAGTAGCATGCACATCTAAATGTCCGTCCGGTTGTCAGTGATGTGAAACCTCACACTCAGTGGTCCTGAAAAAACACGGAGCATCAGGTGAAAGTCGGTTCACTCGCTCGTGCAGCTTCATGATAACAGCAACTGGCCTGGAGATCGAGGGTAAGGTTTAACAAGCTCAGAGCAACATGAAGGGTCTTATCAGGGAGAGATGTGACTATCATGACTGCTGTGAACTGCTAATCATGGGAATGTGGTGTGTGTGTGTGTGTGTACAAGTGAAGGTTTGTGTTTCAGTAACTCTGGGTGTCGTTCTTACCATATAGCCTTTAGCAATCAGGAACTCCGCAAGGTAGGAACCATCCTGAAATGAGAGGAGACAACATGACTTAATCCGTTTAAAAAGGCAACATAAAGCACTAGTGTCAAAATGTCTGCGTAAGTCATTGTGAATAAGACTTTCATCCCTGGACTGATTACCAAAGAACTCATCTACTGCTTTGTTGTATTTCTTTGGCTTTTTGATGTTAAATGAAGGATCTTTTTTTACATGTGTTAGAAACAATTAAATTGCCTTTAAATATGGTCTAATTCTTTTGTATTTGTATTTTGTAGACAGCACCTTCAAACAAACTGATAAGCTCAGTAGTGAGGTGCAGGCCTACCTTCCCTTGACAGACTTTGAGGAGTTCATTAATACATGTGGACTAGTGTAATTCCCTCTATGTTGGTCTGGATTAGTCGTCTTTTTTACGCTTCCTGGTTGTCCAAAATGTAGCTGCTCACTTTTTGATGGAGAACACTGTTACACTGGCTCCTTGTTGATTTTAGGACTGAGCTGCCCAGACCCTTGAGCAATTCAAACAACTTCTGAATACTTATCCCTTTGACAGTTTGATAGTTGTTATTATTACAGTATGTCATCTCTGTATCTACTTCTCTCTTTTTCTCTCCCTTTCCTGTCCCCCACCTCGCCTGTCCCCTGCTGTCCTCTCACCCCGACCAGTCGAGGCAGATGCTCCACATCTTTGAGTCTGGTTCTGTCAAAGGAAGTTTGTTATTTTCTTCTCTCGGCTAATGTTTGCTAATCATGTGAGCTGTTGGGATTCTTTCTTTCCGTGCCTCACCAGGGAAGATGCCTTGTAATGTTTGTTTAGGCTTGATTTGACGGTTAAGCACTTTGTAAGCGTTTATTTAATATTATTATTATTTGTATATCTTGCTCAAAAGCACCACATAGTGTGTGTGTGTGTGTGTGTGCATGCTTGAGAGAGGGAGAGGGAGAGAGAGAGAGAGAGCCCCGTCAATAAGGTCTTGTTCCTTTCATCCATGTTACTCTTCATCATTTTTCCTTGCTCAGACTTTCCAACCACACATTCTGGAACACTCTGGAAAATTCCAAACCAGTCTTGGCATTCATTGCCCAAGTCCTTGCTTATGTCCACACACACACACACACACACACACACACACACACAGAGAGAGAGAGAAACAGCCACATGCTTCCTGTCCACTTGTGGGGGTAACAGTGAGGTTGAAGTTCAGGGAGCATAACAAAGAAAGTAAGGCTGGAAGTCTGAAGAAACAGAGAGGCCAAGGAGTACACTGTAGTCAACAAACGCATGTTCACACCAAATGAAGCAACTATAACCATAACTCCTTATATTTGACTTTCATTAGGTTGCATTTAAGTATCTTGTGGACATCTTCCACTGAAGTTAAAAGAAGGTGCAGTAAAATGATAATAAAGATATATTTTGCCAAACAGAGTTAATTTAATGGTCGAATGTGTGGTTTTCAAAGATAAATAGTTTCTGATCCTACTCTTCCAGTCACTACCAACATGGAACATGGACTGACCAGCAGTGTTGGGAAGATTACTTTGGAAATGTAGTTGGTTACAATGACAAATTACCCTGTTGGAAATGTAATAGTAGTGTACTCTATTTCAATGACTTTCTCAAAGTAATATAACTCATTACATTTGATTACTTTTCTTAATTTAAAAGTGGATTAAAATCATAGATCATTATTTTGGAATGAACGTTTGTTCTTTACACAAATAACAAAACATGATGAAGTGTAAATAAATTCATTAAAAAATGTGTTTGTTGCATTATATGTGTACAGCATGTGGAAAACATGATACCATGTTGACAAATGTGCACAATTAAGACAACAGCGCTTCATATGACAACCCAGATAAATTCTATATGTTCTATAAAACAGACCAAAATTATAAAGTCAATGTTCTTTTATGTGTTCAAAGGTTTAGCCAAACATTATGAGTCTAACCTTTTCAAAATCTCAGATAAACGAATAAAGATTGCACCACAAGGTGGCGCTTCGGGTTCATATTTGGAGAAAACTATATCATGTGAGAGACTAATGTTTAGGCTACATCTGACTTCATTGTACACTGTTGTTGCATCAGAAATGATCAGAAACTAAAGCTGACTTTGTCATCATTTAACCTGCGAGGCATGAAAAGACACATGGAAGGTTGTCACTTCTTCCCCATGTTATCGTCTGTGAGTGCTTGCAGTTACAGCTGTAGGCCAGTAGGCTACGTAGCTTTAGACGTGTCCTCCGGTTCGACATCGACACCTTCGCTGCCGGCAAACACCCCTTGTATTGCACTAAAATGTTTGGGCGCTTATCTTCTGTTTGTGTCAAGTGTTTTTTTTTGTATTTCTAACCCAGGAACATCCAGCCAAGTCAAGAACACACTAGAGGAGGTAGGTGTGTCATTGTCAAAGTCCACAATCAGGAGATGCCTTCATGAATGGAAATAACACTCAGGAAGGCTAGATTAGAATTTGCTCTAAAATATCTAAAAAGCTCTGGAAAATGGAAAACATGAAACAAAGATGAACTAGTACCAGAATGATGGGAGGAGAAAAGTGTGGAGAAGGAAAGGGACAGCTGATGATGATCCAAAGCCTATCACATCATCAGTGTATGCATGCATGCATGTTTGGTTGCCAGTGGACCAGACTCAGTTGTGTTTATTGATGACGCGACTGCTGATAGAAGTAGCACGATGACTTCTGAAGTGTACAGGATTATAATCCTCTCTGCTCGGATTCAGCTAAATGCTGCATAAAGTTTCGGCATAAAGACCCAAAACATTTTGCAAAAGCAACGCAAGAAGGTAATGAAATGGAATGTTCTTCAGTGGCCAAGTCAGTCAACTGATTTCATGCTTTTCAGTTACTGAGGTAGAAATGCCTGCAAACAAGCAGCAAATGAGGGCAAAGCCTCTCCAGGGAGGAAACTGTCCATGGGTTTCAGACGTCAGGCAGTCACTGACTGCAAAGGATTTTCAACCAAGTAGATTTAGAATGAGTTAGTCATTTTTGCATGAGCCCAATGGGCTGCACGTATTAAATTAAGCCTTTGTCGAGGTTTGATTGTGTCCCATTATTTCTGAGCCCCTGAAAATGGTCAGTAATGTATAAAAGTGCTTATGATTTCTAAACGGTTAATGCAACTATTTTGTTCAATGCCTCAAATTAAAGCTGACATCACATCTTGATTGTTTAATATCAGAGTCTATAATAACTGTACAATTTTCTGCAAATATGGTTTTGGTCAACTTGCACTGCAACCTGTTCTACTTAACCCTGAGAGGAGCGAGGGGCAGGGGTGGCATTGAGTGCCCCTTGCTCATCCCCATGGCGTTCAAAGCCCCAGCTGGTGTCATGTTTTCCTGCCCCTGTGCCAGGGTCAAAGTGTTCCATGCCAGACCAATATGGAAAAGTAGCCTGAAGAGAAACAGCTCTGTTTCAAAACAAGAGGCTCCTTTGAGACTGTGTTAGCCCATAAACCCTGGCCTCACCTCACCATTTCCTGTTATGGGGAGTTGGGCGCTTGGTAGGAGAACAGACGCATGCACATGCATGCAAGCATGCACGCAGACCTACATGTCCTGCCAAGTCAATACCATACCACAAACTCCCCAAAGACTCATTCTGTATAGCTGCACCAAATATGAGCCTCAAGAAGGCTGGTCCACGGACATGAAAGTGACATATATTTGCATGTTGAAGCAGCCAGGGATCATGTGCTGGAGCAACAAGACTGAAATACCTCACTGCAGACAGGTACAGGTGTCAGTATTCAGTATTATGAAAATTAAATTAAATAGGAAAGGGCAAAAAAAAGCAGGTCGAAAATAACTGAAAAATATTTAACATTAAAAAAACAACCAATATCACCATCACTGAAGAAAAAACTAAATCTAATTTCTGAAACAGCATTGTGTGAATCTTATCGTTTAAGCATACACACAATAACTATCAGGACCATCAACACATCATGATAATCATGTCTACAGCGGCAGAGGAAGAGCAGAGGAAGCCACAGCGCTGGAAAAACTCCAGCACTGTGGCTTTAGTTCCCCCTGCTGGTAAAGCTCTGGACACAAGCTGCAGATAACATTCTTAGACAACAGGGCTGCAACTATTTCATTATCATAATCAAAATTCATCAATTAGTTCGCAGTTTCCCGAAACTCGAAAATATAATATATATAACCCAAAATGATTATGTTTTAATGATGATGAAAGGAACTATTCACATTTAAGAAAAATAAAAAAAATTAAAAAATCAATTAATCAATTACCATAATACTTGAGGATTCATTAGAAATTGATGAATAATCGATTAACAGTTGCGGCCCTACTGGGACACACAGATATTACCTGGACAACCTGAAGAAACATCACTTTTTCACTTTGGCTTAATGAATTAATAGCATTTGAATCAGTTAAAGTCTTAATGGCAATTGATCTACTGAAGGTTACTCATTAACATCACTACTGTGGAGAGAGAAATGATTGGTCACACTAACTTGAACTCACTGTCAGACTGGTTCTTTGGTTATGGTGTCACTTAAGTCAAACAGATGCACACATGTAATAACTAGTGAAACTTGACTTCTTTCCAAAATAACGTCCACCCAGAGCTGCTCTATTGATGGTCTTGTATCGCGCCCGCACATGCTCACGCATCAATCTTCCCATCGACACATACTGTACATCAATATTCACCCTTTCTAAGCATCAACTGTGTCTGAACTTTACATCTCTTCCCGACTTCCTACCGGTTGCCAGACTTCAGTCAAAGGACGGCTCATCCTAAAAAGGAGTTATAAGCAGCCATTATGTGCACGCTTTCTTTGTTGTATCGTATTTATCGTCGGCTCATGTTCAGACCTATCCCGTGCTGCTACAGCGGAGTCAGTGAAACCGGGCAAGTGTAAGGATGAAGAATAGAGGCTTATTAGATGAACATCAAACGGCTTCAGGGATCACATTCACAGTGCAGTGGTGTTTTCCCAACCAGAGGTTGAGCTGCAGAAAAAAATACAAACCTCTAAGCCAACGTAAAGTGTGCGCTGTCAAACACCGAGGTTGAACCTGTCCCCTTCATAACCCCAGCTCGTAAAACAGCAACATCGGCCAGAGCCCCTGCCTGGCTCTGCGGCTCTGTCTTGGCAGTCAGGTGGTCTCCCATAACTCACACCCTCTCACCCCAATACTTCACACTGAGACATCAGTCAAAGGTATTCAGACTGAGCAGCATGCTGCCCTGAAATTTATGAACAGTAGTTAGCCAGGCGATTTATGGCATCACAGTGACCCCGCTGGCCCTGGTTAGTGGCTTCTGTGATAGTCTATCCAGATGCCTGCCCTCTACATGAGCTCTCCATGTTCAGCAGTAACACCATGACCAGCAGAATAAAAATGAATTAACACTGTTATTTTTTCTGATAAAGAAGGCAAGGGGGAGAAGGAGCTTTCGACAAAGGAATGTGAGACTTTGAAAATGACTTTTCAAGACCTCCGACCGTCGTCTTTTCAGGACTGGGGGACAGTCAGGGTGATAAGTTCAAGGACTAGAGGGTAGAAAATGTAATGGTAAAAATATCAAGAACCCAAGTATCAGTTTCATTATTGCCGTAAAGAAAAACTAATTGGCCAACACAACAGTCTGAGATTATTCTGTATATTGTTGACTTGGGAGACGACATTCAATAAAGTTTATGGACCTAAATATTCAGGTGACCACAAAAAGGACATACATACACAAGTTTACATATATATATGAATGAATGAATGAATGAATGAATGAATAAATAAATAAATAAATAGAAGTGTTTAATTACAGTGGCATACATATTTTTGTACATTACCTTTTATTTTGAATTTAATCTATTTTATTTGTATGTATCAGGAGCCATGTACAAAATATACTAATCTCAAACAAACTTTACATCACATTTAGCTACTGTGTAAAGTTAAAAATATAAACGCAGTAGAGCTGAAACAATTAATTGATTATTAATCGATTACTAAATCAAATCGACAACTATTTTGATAATCAATTAATCGGTTTGAAGCTTTTTTCATGATTAAAACAAGATTTCCGATTGTTTAAGCTTCTTAAATGTGAGTATTTTCTTCATTTCTTTGCTCTGGATCACAAAGAAATCATTCACAGTGAATCATTTTGGTTTGTGGACAAAACAAGACATTTGAGAACGTCATCATTTCCAGCTCTGACGAACACCGTTCAACAATTTTTAAGGTTTTCTGATATGTTATGGACCAAACGATTAATCGACAGATTCATCGATGATGAAAATAATCATTAGTTGCAGCTCTGAAACGCAGTGTACTACAATGAGCAGAGTGGAAACAAAGGATTCAGGAGGAGCCAGGTTAATCCAAGCCTGACTTACTGCAGTGGTTGTGGATACACATAAATCAACTTATCAACTTAAGTGTGAAAGGCTACAAAGGTTCTCCAAAACACTAGTAAGGGAAGAGTTAGGTGAGGGACATTCAGCTGCAACAAACATGCCACTGCACTTTTGCTCCATATAAACAAAGAGGTCATTAAAAACGGGATTATTTTGGTTTGTGGACAAAACAAGACATGACTTGATTAATCAAACAAAATAATCGACAGATTACTTTGTTGTGAAAATAATCGTTAGTTGAGACTATAACAAGCAGAACTAGGACCTGAACTGTCTCCGTGTATTTTATTATCTTTGCAAAGAGGTCAAATGATACCAAATACAGCAGGAGTGGAAATGGAGACGGCGGTAAGGAAGACATAACAAACAACACGTCTCATGACGGCAGTAGAGCTGAACAATGAATTGAAATATTATCGAAATTGCAATACAGCCTACTGGAATTTTCAAATGTGTTAAATCCAAAATGTGTGTCAAAATATCATTTTACATTAATTATTGTCCTGATCTAAACACATCTCATTCTGCAGACTGAAGAGGACATCTTTGTTTCTCACAGATCTGCACAAATATATCACTGACATTTTAAATAAAGCTTTGAATGAAAATGAGAATAATGATATAAAAATGACCACCAAAGACCACTAGCTCCTTTAGCTCGGATTAGCTCGTTACGGCAACAACACATTAAACCACGGCACTTTATTCACACACTGCAGGCTGATACACAGCCTCTCTTATTATTGTGAGGCTCTCGCAATAAGAGGAATAACTCTAAATATGCAGGTGTCTCAATAAAAAAAACATTTGCACAAAGCAAGCCGATCCACTTTTCTATGTTGATAAGAGCATTCAAAGGAGAAAAAATAATGGAACAAAAAGAAATCAAGGGACATTTAGAATAGATACAAATGTGCATTTAATTGCGAGTTAACTATGACATTAATGTGATTAAATATTTTAATCCTTTGACAGCACTAAATCAAATCATTGGCAGACTTGGCTGGGTTCACCCAGGCTAAGAATAAACATTGAGAAATCTCTGAATGAGAAATCACTGCCAACAGGAAGAAGCTCCGACTATTTTTTGATATTATTTGCAAAATATAAGTCTTAAAATGTTACCCATGGATGAGAACACACACTCAAAACGCGCAAATATTAATGAGGCAGCTTACAGAGAGTTACAGCTCAAGTCAATCGGTTTGTACAGGTCCCTCTTGTGCAGTCACTCTCATATGATATGGTAGGAAACCTTACAAGCACCCTCTGCTGGATCCTAAGCGGTACTGCGTCAGTGTGAATTTCAAACAGGTCATTAGAGCGTGAACATGAACTTTCTTTTTACCAGTGGTTAAAAGCTCATTTCATGCAACAGCGGAACAAGTAGAGTTTTTAGTTTACTCTCCCTGAGTAATTTCTCTCTCTATAGCTCCGGACATCACGTGACTGGATGCCTGGATGAACTGGATGAACCGCCATGTCGGCAGCCTATGATGCAGCAAAAATAGAATGGGACTGGATTCAACCCACCAGAGTTCACTGCCCACTTAAATTCACGGAGATTGACCGATATATCGCTTAAACTAACAGACTGAATATATCTGAGCCTTATAATGCCCGGCATGCTTATAACCAGTGTGTTAACAGGTGGAAAGCACATTATTCCAGACCTACAGTATCCTGACATCTTCAACTTCGTGATTAACTTCCCTTCATCTTACTCCTGAGAGTCACTAAATGTTTACAAGAGCCTGAAGGGAAAGAAAATCGTGGACCCGGCTAAAGATATCATTGTTGTGACTGGAAGGGTACAGACAGTTAACAACAAAATCAATTTCTTGTGGGTTCCCATCGCTCTGTCTTCTTCCGCTCACTGTGAGCATGTTTCATAGCAGCGATCCACCTCCACCATCTTCACTTTATGATAAAAACAGCCGGCAAAGAGAGGAGTTGTCTGATTCATGTGTTGTCTAGTATAATATATCTATATATTATACATCTATAGAGGTTAACAGTGTAGTATCCTGCCAGAGGGTGTTAACTTGGTTGTGTGACGTCAGCTACCAGAACTCTATACCTACCCACACACACACGTTCAACATTCATGACTTAAGAGGACATTGCATTAAATTACATTCATTTCCTGGAGACTTACTCTAACCTTAACCACAATTACTACTGGCCTAATCCTAATCCTTATCCTAACTCTAACTCTAACTCTAACTCTAACCTAACCTTAAAACATATCTTCACCTTAAAATGTAGTCATTTACATTATGGGGACTTGATTTTTGTCCCCACAAAGAAGACAAGTCCCCATAATGTGACTGTGTAAACAGGTTTAGGTCCCCACAACATCAGTAATATACACACACACAATTATTGTTTTTGTCCAACTAAAACCAGACTTTTACAATGTTCTTGTGAAGAGAAATGTGTGTGTGTATGTGTGTATCTGATCACATGTGGTCACAGGAGACCCATCCAGAACTAATTTTATTGATGTGTGAACAGTCATACCAAACACTGTCCATTTGTGGCAAGATCTCCAAGGACAGATGTTAATTCCAATTTAAATGGAGTCTGAATGGCATTAGTTAGGCCTATTGTCTACATGTGAAACAGTTTACATGTGCCTTTTACCAAAGCTAATACCGACCATTATCTTCTTCATGATGTCTGAGGGTCGGCAAACAGGAGGAGCCTGTAGTACCTGAAACCCAAACCTTTGTCCTCATTTCCAGACATTTCCAAATGCAAGGGGAAATAACTAAAATGCTTTCTGCCTGATCTGTGGGCACAGGAAGTGCAGGACCATCACAGAAAACGCTGCCTACAGTTCGTTATTTTGACATAATCTTCATGATGGACTTCCAAATCTATAAATCTTATACATAAAAAGCATTTCTTCTCTATTGAGTCAAGGGTAATGTTTGAATGATCATATCTAGTATCTATATCTATTAAGGATCTGCAATTTTTCCCTGTTTCGTCCATGGTGAAATGAACATCATATTTTTCATATTCATATCACAGCACAAAATTAATAAACAACTGTTGTAGAGAGTGCAAGCACAGAAGTCAAGGACGTAGCAGCAGCCTATTCTGCCCACTGCTTCAGTCATTAATCATATCAGGGGATGTTTGCAGATATCTATTTAATCTATTTTGCTGAAGTGAAATATCTTATTCCACCTGATAGTTAAATATTGTAATTATGTTTAGGACAGAAAACCTTATTTGGATTGGATTTCTCTTCTATATATTTACATTTTACTTGAACCACAGCTGTCATTTCTCCCTATGCATTTTTCCTTCACTCAAAATGTGACGTCGACACAAGTCAAACCAGTACGTGGCAGACTGACACTCCCTCTGCCCATTGTTCAGCTGCTTTGTTTGGCTCGGACTCACATTCAGGGGACATTTCCATGTATGCAACAGGCCTTGGGAAACCAATGATGTCATAGCACCACCTCTGTCCCTTGCTTTTGCAAGTATACATTACAATGTATACAATCATGGAGAGTAAAGCCAGGACGAATAAGGAAAGACAATAAAAGTTATCATAAAGCGAACACACCCAACAATCTCCAACCACAAGAAGAGGAAGATGATGGGCGACGAAGATAAGCAAGAGCAAGAGCAAGAGCAAGAGAGAGGTGGGATTATGACATCATCATAAATCATGTATTGGTTGTGTTTTGAGATTTCCTCACTCTAGGACCTGTTTCCAAAAAACTAGCATTTCAGTGCTCACAAAACACCGTTATGTGTGGATAACACAGCAACAAAAAAATATTAGCACAAAACAGCAAAAATGTTATTACGGTAAAAACAAACTTTACACGGCGGTAATTTTCACAGTATACAACAATACATTTGTTATGCATGAGCATGAGCATGAATGAGTGCTGCGGCGAGAGAGAGGCACAGTTCCTGATCATTCCTGCAATTACTTGTTCAGCTAAGCCTGAATCATGTGTGGCGCAGCAGTGTAACAAGGGTTTTTCTGTGTCACGTTCCTTTCTTCATATACCGGCGTATACAGTATATGAAAGACTCATATCATGAAAAAATGAATTGCAGTTTTTGGTATGAATCAGGATATTGCTCAGTACCAGTTTGTGACAAACCAAAGGTCTAATATGAAGCTCTCCACTAGCCACTGAAAATAAAAGAGACCGGCGTGAAATATCCATTATGTGAAACTTATTCAGCATATCCAGACGCCCCAAGGACACCAGCTCTGTTTAAACAGCACCAGCTCCAATACAAGTGCAGGATACAGAGCAATTAAAAGGTCCCACACCTTTCTTTATGGTCAAACATTCAACTCTGTGGGAGTGCTAACAAGCTATATCAATGGTTCTTTGTACCGTGCAGTGAGAGATTGTACTGCAGTATACAGTGTTGACCTTCTTTACATGTTGAGCAGTTAGTGAAGATTACTTACATGATCAGCAAAGTAGGAAAACAGGGCTGGGTGATGCACGAAACAAATCTGTTCACGATATACTTGTTCATATCATTCCATATCGATATCTATCTCAATAATAATCAATCAATATTTCTGTTGAGTTTAAAAAGTGAGGCTGTGTGATATGGCTTATAAATAATATGTCAATAGTTTTAGGCTGTATGTATATATATATCTGTATATATATCTGTATTACAAGCCTCAAATAAAGTTATAACATTTCTTTCATATAATACCTTATTTATGTCTTTGGCTTTTTAACGTTAAATGAAGGAAATGTACGTGTTAGAAAAAGAAATAATGAAATTACCTTTGAATATGGTCAAATTCTGCTATAACACAAGTTATTGTTATTGAGAGATTTTTTTCAATAAAAGTTTGGCGATTTCCACTTTTCTTAATTTATAATATTGAGTGTATTACACAATATATATGTACATTATTATATAACTATGATCATTATCGATGCAACATCCTTAAAAGCCAGGAAAAGTCATCACAGATACCTTGTCATGATATAACGTTATCCAAAATCTAAGACAATATCTCATGTCTCATGTCACGATATAGATATAATATGGATATATTGTCCGGCCCTGGCAAGAAGCATTAATGATTTTTAAAATGTACATTTGTATATTTTCCAAGCAACGTAATGACAGAAAAAAATACATTTTTTGTTGTAGACATGAGCCATTGTCATTAAGCATGAACAGTTCCATACTGTAAGGAGTAAAATTGTAATAGTGACAGAAATCTGCCACATTGCTCAGTATTCTCCCACTCTATCAATATCAATTCCTTTGTGGATAGGCCGCAATAACCACAAGTACATTTTAACAATACATATATACACTTTCATTTTCTGACAAATTATAACTTTATCCACTAGATTCATTAGTTTTCTTTAGTTATTTTTGGTCATCTGCATTTATTACTTAATGACTCTTTTTAAGCTACATTACTAAGACCCACATTTACTACTTCATATTATATGTCAAAACTATTGCTCCCCAGGTGGAAACTGAGCCTTTTTACAAGCTGCCAGTAGCAGCAAAATTTCAGGGATGATTTCAATTTTAGATTTTAGACCATACAGTATACAGTACCAGTCAAAGGTCTGGAGACACCTCATTTAATGGTTTTTCTTCATTTTTCTACATTTCTACATTCAAGACGATAGGAAAACCATTCCATACCTCATAAAGCTGACTGAGAGGATGCCAAGAGTGTTTAAAGCTGTCATTAAAGCAAAAGGTGGCTACTCTGATTTATCTAAAATATAAAACATTTTCTGGTTTCTTTCAAACTTACTGGTTTACTACAGTAAATATAGTTTGGATGTCCTCAGTATTAATCTACAGTGCAGAAAATAAGTTTTTTTGTTTGTTTGTTTTTATAAGGTACTGATGCAGAGTCGGTACTGAATGACCTTTGTGTCCCCTTGTGCACCACGGCCACCAGGTACCAGGAACTTCCACCAGGAAGCTTGAGACATGGACACTTGCTCTCACTGAAAGCATGGCCACCAACAAGGACACAAAGAAATGTACAATATACACACAGAGCACATGCCAAACACTGACAATCAAACTATCAGAAATTTACAAGAAGAGGTGGGTGCAGCTTTTTTGGATGTAGAAATAAATAAATCTCCGTTTTTAAAACTATACTTTGTTTCGTTTTCACTGATGCCATTTCACTTTAAATAATTTAATCATAATATGAATGTAACAATAAGCAGGAAACTGGAAACGTTCTGGAAAAACTGGAAAAGCTCCGTGTTGCTCTGAAGGTCCAGCAAGTTGTTGTTAAGGCCACTAAATCTGCACTGCTCAGACTTCCAATAACTATTTTCCTTGACATTATCATACACTGAAGAAAACACCTTTGTAGTAAGATGCGACATGCTTGGCATTTCGTAGCGTGGTTCCTGCAGGAGGGAGTTCAGTCAGTGTGTCTCCCAAATACGCAGTTGCCGTGGTCACTATTAGTTGGCAGCAGCTTCGGGTTAGTGGGAGGAGCTAACGTTTTAGTTGTGCTACAACGGCTACAACCACAACACCGTATTTTTCCCACCCTTAAGGTCGCGATTGTGATAATTGAGATTTTGACACCCATACATTTTAGATTAAATAATATTGTCCTGGTCTATACTCATCATATACACAGACTGACAAACGCATCTTTGTTTCTCACAGATCTGCACAAATTTCACACAGTAATCCTTTAAAATGTTATTCTTTAACTGAAAATGAGAATTATGTAAAAAGTACCATTCCCTCTCATATCGCAATCGCAATTTAAGTCAAAATTATCGATTTATTCAAAATCATTCAGCCCTAGTCTCAACTGCCATAAAAAATGAAGACTATGTGCTAAGTGTAAAATGCCATTTCAGACACTGGTCAAACATGTTTGGCATTAAAACGACATAGTTCTGTACAAGCACTGCAACAATGATCTGAGCCAGCGAGAGCAGTCAGAGAGTGCAAACATCCGTGCAGTTCACCATAAGTGCACACTCCCTTAACTCACAAGGCAAACAATTTTTTGCAAACAAGGATCTAGATCCATGTCCTGATCTGGATCCGTGCCCTGATCTGGATCCGTGTCCTGATCTCCACTTCTAATGACTTTATTGTTGGGCCATATGTTTCATCACCATAGAGTTACACATGCAGTAAAACATGTGCTCAACTTTCTCAGTTATAAATGGACACACGCAGGCAAACACCTTCCTGACAGAGACAACAATGGTCAACAAATATGCCTCAGTGAATCCATGAAAACAGTATAAAGCCTATCCTTCATACCTAATGGTAAATGCTCTGTATTTATATAGAGCTTTTCTAGTCTTGATGACCACACAAAGCTGCTTTACACTGATACTGTGAATGGGTTTGAAAGACGAGTGATCGGGAAAAGGGCCGCACTGAATGAAATTGTGAGTGAATGGATGAATGAATGAATGGCAAAACTGTGGTGTAAAGCAGCTACGAGTGGCCATCAAGACGAAAAAAGCACTTTATTAATACAAACCACTTACCATTAATGAAACCCTCACGACACTCTTTCACACATGGACTCCAACAGACCTGCATTGTTCAACTAAACAAGTCATTGAACAGTTTTTAGCCTCAGGGGCTTTCGGGTGAAAGGTCTTCAACTTAACACAAGCAATTTTAGGTGACGTCACCACATAAAATACACTTTTCATTTTATAGATTTAATGATTTAACACTGGATGAACAACTGACTCGCCCTCTATGACGCAGTGCAGATTTTCTGAGTTAATAAATGGTTTGTTAACGACATAGTCGAGGGTTGTTGTTTTTTTAGCTGAAACTTATCTGATTCTGAAACAGAAAACAGGTTTGAGGGAATATAACAGAGTTTGAGGGAATATAGAAGAGATCGGATTCCGTGCCAGCGACATATCAGTGTTGCACCTGCTTCAGGCGTTATCTCATGACACACACACACACACACACACACACACATCCCTTCGCCGTAAGAACACCGGGACAAGAAAACAATCATTCGTATTCCCCCGAACAGCAGCTTCAACAACATTGAACCATTACCACAGTGCGTGTGAACAGGTTGTTCATACAATGAACATGAGGAGGATGAGGAGGATGAGGAGGATGGAAAGTTACCTGTCCGGTAATACCGGTGATGAGTGCCACCTTTGGCTCGTCCTGGTTCTTCAGCGTCGCGTTATCGCCGGCGCCGGCGCCAACTTTAACGGTGTCGGTACTCTGGGCCATTTCTAACGGGCGGTATGTTTACCAGTGTGATGCGACACAAAGTGAGTGTGTGCTGACAGTTACTGTGGAGCGACGAGCCTCCTCTGGAGCTTTGAAACACCAAAAGGTACCAGACGTAGCCGGAAGCAGCCGCGCAGAGCAGCCAATGAGAAGACAGCAAAGAGCGGCAGCTGAGGAGCGTGTACGGAAGAAGGAAGTGCGCCTGAGGGGACTGTGCATCTCGTTTGTTATAGCGACATATGCAGGGTGGAGGAGGAAGTGCACCTTCATGCCTCGAGTCAGTCAGAGGATTACTATCGTAGTGTAAAACTATGAAGCGCCAGTTGTGTAAAAATGCAATAAATCAATAAGTTTATTACTATGAAATATCTCACTTAATTATTATGAAAAATATTGGGAAATAATTCCCCTTATCATGATATATAATCTTTTCATAATTTCTAATTTTCAAAAATGTATTTTTTTTTTTCATAATAGCTCATTTAAAATGACTTTTTTCAAAATGGCTTTTTATTCCTTAATAATGAGATTTTACACAAGTGTTACCAGTGGGGCCCCGATTGGAACAAGGGTCTTACTGCATGGAGTTTGCATGTTCTCCCTGTGTGTGTGTGTGGGTTTTTCTCTGGGTTTCTTCATCCCACAGTCCAAAAACATGCAATATGGGGATTAGGTCAATGGGTCCCGCCCAGCACCCCCCCACACACACGAGGATAAAGCGGTAGATGATGGATGGATGTTACCTAAGATGTTATGCTACGCTCTGAAATCGACTTGTTTTGAAACACAGGAGGAGGAATGTCAGGGGTCAAAACACACACAACTGTGAAGTCAAAACTTGAAAACTTTTTCTGGGTCACTGAACTTTTAAGATCGTTAGTTTTTTTTTTTTATTTAATAAGATATGACATTGTTATGGACGATAACACTTATTCCTTAGAATTCTTCACCTTTAACCTAATACGTGCATAGTTCAGTCTAAACACTCACAGTACACCGGGTAATACCCACACAGGACTGCTTTGCTGATCTTTCTATTTCTGGAAACCAAGGCCACATTTCTTCCTCTCTCCTTTGACTTGCCTCTGAGGTGTTGTCCACCTTGACTCTCTCAAAGAAATAAACGGCGCTTCCACAATCCATTTGATACTCACGCTTTTTTATCCTCATCAGACACATTTAGCCATAACGGACATATTTATAGTTTGGTAGCGACGTTGTTGGAGGTGAACAGCTCTGCTTAAACAGACACTTGGTTCGTTCTTGTCCAGCACAGAGCAGCGATACCTGTGCCTGATCCACTGACTCAGACGTCTCTGTCGTTAGAGACTTGGGGTGGCGTTGAAGCATTATTTCGTTTTTAATAGTCAAACAATTAAAATATTTAATCGCATTAATGTCATAGTTAACTCGCAATTAATCACACATTTTTATCTATTCTTAATGTCCCTTGATTTCTTTTTGTCCCATTATTTTTTCTCATTTTAATGTTCTTCTCAACATAGAAAAGTGGATCTGCTTGCTTTGTGCAAATGTTATTTTTTTTTTTACTGAGACAATATCTCTGTCACCTGCATATTTTGACCAGTTGTTTCTGGTCCAGATAGATCTGGTCCTGTGTTGTAGTTTTTCTAACATTACTAGTTGTTGCAACAGCATGTGAAAAAAATTACAAAGTTTGCTAGTCCAAAAAGAACGTTTACTCTCGCAATAAAAAATTCGATTTAATTAAAATGGGTTTGCTTATAATGCGTTTAACTGACAGCACTAGATTTTAATGTAAAAGTTTTGACCTGACTGATGGTTAGTGCATTATTATTTTTTACTTTTAATTTTAGACGGATATTAACGATGCATTTGTGCACTGTCAATATTTGTTGTATTACTACTACTACTACCGCTATACTAGTGCTGTTGTTGTTGTTGTTGTTACATAAAAGAAAACTTTACCAAAGATTTAAAAATGGAATTTGACCTTATATTAATGAATATGTGTTTGTTTTTCCTGCTATGATATTATTGAACAGTATGGAATTGATTAAAGCATAATTAAAACAACTTAATGTGTCAATTAAGGTCAAAATTTAAATATAAGCTTCTCTTTTGGGCTCATATATTTATACATCAGTGCCTCACCAGTCATGAACCTCACCGCAAGTCACTGGCGTGGCTAATTAAAAGGAGAATTATATAAATTGTTGTACTATGGCCTTCACATCCACCAGAACTGGAACTCCACACAGGAATAAACACATTTTGAGTTGAATTGTCAAGAGTTTGAGTCAATCTGATATTCTGATGAAAATCTATCCATCCATGTTAATATGTGTTTTTGAAAGAAACGCTCTAAATTGTTTTGTACTGTACTTTATTCATCATCATCATTATTATTATTATTGTTATTTTTAATCTTTTTATTTATTTACTTTTCATTACACAAGAAAACTTGAAAAAAAGTACCATAAATTCAATGAAACAAGTGTTCAAAATCACAAAGCTTTTGCACTTCCCAAGAAATGAGCCAGCAACTGAGCGAAGATCATCCCTCCAACAATCCAGATCTCGGGAGGACTGGGACAATAAAGTGCTGCTGGCTCTCGGTCAAGCTGAACTGTGGCTTTACACGTCAGTTTGTCTCCCCTTTCAAACACCCCTCAAAGCTTTGCACTTCAAGTACAGTCTGGTGTTGAACCAGTAAATAAACACTTCAGTCAGAAACATGTATCATTCATAGGTAGTATTCTGTTGTTCATTATGCCTTCATGGAAGGTGACAGAGCTACTCCAAACTGCGGAAGCAAAGGTGAGCTGATGGCGTGAACGTGAAGGCCGTCTTACACTCTACAAGGAAACCATATGAAGCAGCGCTAGAGTATGTACAAAATAAATAAACGGGGGCGACTTTAACGATGCACATTTAGCTTCTGTTTGAGGATGAATACAATTTTCAATAAGACTTGTAAATTCAAAAAAGAAAAAAAAAAGTCTTGAACCACAAATACATGACTTCAATAATACAGTTCAGTCTGGAGCTTGTTCAAACATGAAACATTGGCCAAAAGGTGCAAAGCATGCAACAAACCAGGACAACATGACACAATGATTATGATTCAGCATTGATTAATCATAATTATGATTATAATTTTCCTCTTGATGATCTGAACCTTCACAATTCCGATTCAGCACTGCCGTGTGAGTCCCTCTTTTACCTTGTACCAAGACTTACTTGGGCTCGAGTCTTCTTTGGTTTAGTGTGATGTTTTGTGCGTGACAGTAACCATGACACAGGACTGTTTATGTCTGAAAAATGGGGGTTTTTTTTCTCCCCCTCTGTGCTTCAAAGTTTTCAGGTCGGAGCTACAAGCTGCAGGGCTGTGCTGACGTGAGGCTGCGAGGCAGAGAGCAGTTATCCACTCGTCATACAGCTACAGCAGCATTGGTCCAGTGTTGAGCTCCTACATTGTCAGAAGGCATGCTGAGGGCATCACAATGAAACTGTGGAGGGAGAAGGAGACAAAAAAAGCAGGTTTCATAAGGTTATAAGTAGTTGACTAATCTGCCCAATCAGTGAGTTATCTACACAGCAAGGTAATGCTGGTTTTACCAGTTTAGCTCTCTGGAGAAGGAGCATGTGTGGAGTGGCACTTGTTTTTCTGCAGAGGGAGAGTATCAGATTAATAATGATGGTATGGTTTGTGTCTCCATCTCATTCATGTTTGTCCTGGAGGACGTTTGATGTGGATCTGTCTTCAGTCACGTGACGCTAACCCAGAGAACGTGTTTTGTGATTGACAGATTGAGCAGCAGGATTAACATATACTGTTGTTTAGCCTGCTCAGGTAATTTATGCATCATTGATTTCGGGGCCCCAGGACTGGTTTTAAAAAGACAAACAAGAACCCTCTTATCCATACGAGTTGTGTATGTCTGTCCATGTTACCATAATCAAATCATCAAACAGTAACTTATGAAAATGTTCAGTAAAAAAAGATACCAGAGGACAACATATCATTAGTTAAATATTTAGTCCATACAAACTGGCATAAGATATTCATGGAGTGCTTTCACCTTGAATACCTTGAATATAGGGAAGTTCAAAAGGAGAAGGAGAGAGAATGGAGAGGAGAGAATGGAGAGGAGGAGAGAGAATGAAGAGGAGGAGAGAGAATGAAGAGGAGAGAGAATGGAGAGGAGGAGAGAGAATGAAGAGGAGGAGAGAGAATGGAAGGAGGAGAGATTCTTTTCTCCTCAGTTTTATTTGATTGGAGGTTACCAGCAGTCCTGTTTTCGGGTTTTATTTATAGTGATTTGCTTGTTTCCTATGCATTGTACTGAAAAGGTATATCCCAAATATTTATTCTTACATGTATATCAATGTGTGAGAGTGAGAGTTAATGGTTGAATGGCAAATCTGTCAGATACTTCTATATTCTACTTCTGTATTGTCTGTGGATAAATGTAGAAGTCGTTAAAATCAATCATAAATCAATCTGATGTCAGTTTTACCTTCTGGTTTAGTCGATAGTGCAGACTTTGATCCGAGAGCCAGGAGTGTCTGAGGGACTCTGCAGCGCTCATCCTCCAGCTTTTGCTTTTCACCAACAGACGGGAGATGAAATCTTTGGCCTCTTCAGAGATGTCCGTGAACTCCTCCTCCTCAAAGTTCCACTGACAGGCCAGGATGTTGTTGAGGGTCTCGTTGTCATCGTCCCCCAGAAATGGAGACAAACCACTGAGCCTGGACAGACAGACAGACAGACAGCAGAGGTCAGATAAACAGCTGATGGTGTATGTGTGCACCTGTGTGTGTGTGTGTGACCACTTACAGCATGTAAGTTATGACACCAAGACTCCACATGTCTGTAGGGAATGAAACAAACTCATAGTTGATAACTTCAGGGGCTAAAAACTCTGGCGTTCCAAAGTTGACCTTCAGCTTCTCCCTGGGTTTATACCTGTCAGAGGTCAGAGGTCAAAGGTCAGAACCACGCGGCATAATACAAGTACAGTATATACTGTATCTGGTACTCTGCGAGCGGTTATTACCTCCTGGCCAAGCCAAAGTCAATGATTTTGATCTTGTTAGTCACTCTGCTGACACAGAGAATGTTCTCTGGCTGAAAAAGAACAAAAGAGAGCGATTACAATCCCAGAGACATGAAAACAACAACAACAACAAACAAGCGTCCACGTTAATTCATCTCTAATTTCTCCAGTCTCAAACATTTAGAACCAACTGAAAAAAATACCTAACAGTTCTACAACTAGAACATAGTTCTACAACGATGGTGAAAAATTAAATATACTTATATATATGTGTATATCTTTAACTATATCTGATTTTTAATGATGTTTTGGCTGATTAAGGGTACAACCAGCAGTCAGGTTTTGAGGGGCCAGGCGAAACTGTGATTCAGGAATTCAAACTGTGGGGGGCAGCATTTAACTTCTCAGATTTTATTAGGAGAAGAAGAAGAAGAAGAAGAAGAGGGGGGATTGGTGAGTTGTGTGGGCGAGTCCATCTCATTTCTAACGACGTCTCATTTCCGTCCCTTCAACAATGCACAGCTGGAGGATGCAGCCTTGACAAGTGAGACACAGCTAACAACAACAAATCTGGATAAATAAATAAATACATAAAAAAATCAACTGACTGAACTGCGACGAGACAGGGAATCAAAACTGAGCTACAGTGACCGAACTTTGGACAGATCGTGTACAGAGCTCCCAATGTCATGTGACTCACTTTTCACGAACCGCCGTGCTGGATTCAACACACCAGAATTCACTGTGCACTACACAACCACAGAGATCGACAGATACATCACAAAACTTGGCATACTGAATATATCTGATCCTTTATAATGCCCCCGGCATGCTTTATTATGAGTTTGTTATGTTTCATTACGTTTCATGGCAGAGATTCACCTACACAGTGTCTCTGGGTCTGTTCGGTCTGACTGATCTATCCACAATCTTCACTTTTATGATGACCAAGAGACAGCTTTACTGCCTGATATCTGTGTTTTCTAGTATATCTGTCTATAGAGGTGAACAGCATAATTTCTTGCCAGAGGACGTGTCCCAGAACACTGGCAAGTCCCAAAACAGCGGCAGGTCCCAAAACACTGGCAAGTCCCAAACCAAAACACCGGCAAGTCCAAGAACACCGGCAAGTCCCAAAACACTGGCAAGTCCAAGAACACCGGCAAGTCCCAAAACACTGGCAAGTCCCAAACAAAACACCGCCAAGTCCCAAAACACTGGCAAGTCCCAAACAAAACACCGCCAAGTCCCAAAACACACCAAGTCCCAAACCAAAACACCGCCAAGTCCAAGAACACGGCAAGTCCCAAAACAGCGGCAGGTCCCAAAACACTGGCAAGTCCCAAACCAAAACACCGGCAAGTCCAAGAACACCAGCAAGTCCCAAAACACGACAAGTCCAAGAACACCGGCAAGTCCAAAAACATTGGCAAGTCCCAAAACACTGGCAAGTCCCAAAACACCAGCAAGTCCCAAAACACCAGCAAGTCCCAAAACACCAGCAAGTCCCAAAACACCGGCAAGTCCCAGAACACCGGCAAGTCCCAAACCAAAACACCGCCAAGTCCCAAAACACCGGCAAGTCCAAGAACACCGGCAAGTCCAAGAACACCGGCAGGTCCCAAAACACGGCAAGTCCCAAAACACGGCAAGTCCCAGAACACTGGCAAGTCTGTGCAAGTGCAGTGCGATTGCCCTCTGCAGCCACCATACCAAAGGTTTAAAAACACTGACTTAAATGATAGCAGGGTTTAATGTGAGAAACAGGGAACCTTAACATGGGGGGTGTAGTAAATGGGAGAGCGACATCAACATGACACTAAAAGAAGGAAAAGAGAGACATGCTGCTAACTGTGGTTTACCTTAAGGTCGAGGTGTAGGATGTACATGTGATGCATGTACTGCAGCCCCTCACAGATCTGGCGTATAAACAGCACTGTGTCCAGCTCTGTCAGGTTGTAGTTTTCATCAATGATGCGGTCAAACAGCTCCCCTCCCTCCACGCTACAAAGAGGAGCAACGTTACAGCCAGAAAGACAAACACACACACACACACACCGTATAGGTTCAGATAGACTTACTATTCCATTACTAGGATGACATCATGACGAGACTCGAAGGCGGCGTACAGCTGGATGAGGTTGGCATGATTCAGCTGGTTCATCACCTGGATCTCGTTCCTCACCACCTCCTGTCATTTAAAAAGTACAAGTCATTTCAAATGTAACTAAAGTCCTAAACCAATTTTCCTGACGATGTAAACAGTGTCTATGGGTATCTCGTAATGCTCTTTGCTGTTCCAGGTGCAAATCTTCACAGTTTAGTGTAAAGTATTGAAATAATCCTGTCAATTTTCTACAGTTTTATCCTCCACACGAGGGTCGCGTTGAAATTATACGTGATCAAATGCTGCCTGTTCTCCGTCCATGATCGCACTCTCTTTCGTCATCCTCTCGTCTAACCAGTGTGAGCCTTGTTGTCCCAGGCAAAGTAGAAGCACTGGATCAACACAAGCGTCAGTGCTGCTGGTCTGTAGTCACTGAGGCTGGTCATGGAGGGGGAGGTCCCAGTCATCGAGAGCTTTCCAAGCAGTGGAATTTCTCCCATAAGAAATTTGGCTTTCGCATCTAATCAATCAGGATGTTGTTGACAACGTGACAATAAAACAATTCAAATAAGCTCATGTGCTTCGTTGGGACTGAAGCTGTAGAGTTGATCATCCCCCTCTCTTCATAGATGCCTGTATTTAAAAGGTTAAACACTTTGTCACCTGTGTTTTACATACTGTTACCTGGCATTTCTACATTTGAAGCCACTGAATTCTCTATGGAAATGTATACGAATGAGGCTGCGTATAGCTATTACCATTTTACACAAGCATGACCGAATGCATCCTGAGATACACATGTGAACTACTGTATATTACATTTAAATTGCTGCGTTACTCCATCTTTGATCAGCTGATCTCGTTCACCACACCTTCTCTTTCTGGCTCCTGGCTTTGATGATCTTGGCAGCCAGTTTCAGACCAGAGGAGTTCTCTGTGCACTTGTGGACTTGCCCAAAACGCCCTCTAATGAAAGGAAATCCAACACATTTAGTGAGTCAAACATACATACACAGCTTATAGAGAAAGAGTGGAGAAACAACAATAATGTTAAATAAGTGGGGAGTTAGAAAGAGGAAGCTCACATTTGTTATATTCCTTTTTATTGTCCCTATCAAATAAAATCAAAGAACAAACAAAGAATTCATGGCTTTCCTGTAACATACTCGGATCATTCTTCTATTGAACAGTGATAAGCAGTAAGGACTGTGTTTTCATGTCAGTAATTTAAGAAATGTGCTTGCGTGCCGAGCAGTGATCTCGGGTTTGAGAGGTAGAATTTAGCACTGGTCTATTACATCAGAGAGGTCTGCTCTCGTGAGGCTCTCAATCATCTGCCCTTCAGGGGGTAATAAAAAAAGTTGGAAAAAAACTATTAGGCTTTCACCGGGTGTGACATTCTCTGGTATAAACTCCACAGCGATGCTATGAGAGCTGGACATTCTGTGGTTTCCTTGTCACTCACCCTCCGAGGACTTCATCTCTGTTGATGGTGTAGTAGGTGGCGATCTGATGAGGCTTAGGGGTCACGATGCGGTGGTCGAAGGGGGCTAAAGGTGGAGGGCTGGAGTCTGAAGCAAACCCAGAGGAAACACTGCTGCTGAACATGAACCGTACAACAGACACTGAGGGAAGGCCTCAGCCCCCCAGAAACAAAGTGGATCAAAATAGCAACATGCCGATGTGTCATTATCTGCTCTGTCAGCTGTGCCCGCGGACATGTCAGTGACGCTTGAGCAGGAATGCTGTTATGACACTGGATCTCTTTGAAGGAACAAAAAGTCAAATGTCACGAGCTAACCAGTCTGAGAGAGAGAGAGACTGCAGTGCCTCTATAAGAGTCAGTGACATCGTGTATGTTTTGAATTGGTGCTAAACAAATAAAATGGATTAGATTTGATCACAAATTCATGACAAACAGAACCTGTGTTTTCATTTCTTTTTTAGAAAAGTGCAGGCTCACAATTTAAAAACAAAAACAACCTGCATTCATCTCTTTATGATTTTGCTTTTTCAAGAGTCTTGAAAGAACTGTTCCTATGACACAGTCACCTCACAATCCTATCTCAGTGTATGTGTGCTTGCTTCCCAGTTGACCTCGGAAATGATTCCTTCCTGGACGTGTGCTCATGTCTTACCTATCATGAATTCTGTCACCACTGTCTTTCCGTCTGTCCTGTATTCTTCTGCTTCTGTCTGTGATTTGTCAGATGTGAGGACACGTAGCTCGCTATCCGCCTCCGCCACCGCCTCCGCCTCCAGCACCGCCACCGCCTCACCACCTGCACTTTCCACTTTGCTTTTCTTCAAGTCGTCCTTGGCCACGTCTTCTTCTGTGACGTGGCGTTTGCTGCAGGTGGCCACATCACTGACCTCCTCAGGACTGGGGGGGGGGGATAAAATGCATACTTGAAAAAAGTACTTTTAATTTTCTCCTGACCTACTGTTCATTAAATCAGACACTTATAACGTAAAGACATTTGAAAGCTACTTATTTTTTACCTCAGTAGTGAACACACACACACACACACAATGATGGATCTGGTGCCTTGCTCAGGGGCAACACCATCCTTTGACTATTGAGCATCTAGTGTCAACAAAGTGAATCTGTCAGAAAAATACCTTTCCAGAAGAGGTGGGGCCTTCTCCTCTGACTCTGCTTCGTGCCTTCTCGTTCCATCATCTTCCCCTTTTCCAGCTGCTTCTGCTATTACATCTTCTCCCTTCTCCTCCTCCTCCTCCTCCTCCTCAGGCTGTGAGTCCTTTAAGATGTCCTCCTCCTTCTCTTCCTCTCTCTCCCCTGACTGGGAGGCTGAGGTGTGTGCTCCATCCCCGATGCGGCGTGCCAGCTGATGGTGCCGTCTGTCTGCGCTGCCTGTGTCGTTGGCCTGGTGGGATTCAGCCTCTGTGTTTTCATGGGAATGCTCACAGTTCTGCCTGTTGAACTTTTCCACCTGCTCGTGCAGCACAGGCTCACTCGCTGCGCATGGATCTGAGGTGGGAGCAAAGGGACAAGGTTTTTATTCCGTCATTTGCCTCAGCTGGAAGTATCTTAACATGTACACACTCAAAAGACAGGAAGATTTTGTTTCGTGTACATATTTGGAGAATGTTCCCTCACTAATACAGTAGTGTTCTTGGAGATGCTGGAAATGTACATTTTGACGAAGGGTGGAACACGTTACTTTTTCATCTCAAGACTACAAATGCACCGATTCCTTGTAAATTGTAAAAAAAAGTTTTTTTGGTAACTTTTGTTTTGCTTCAGAAAAGCAACTCTGAACCGGCTCCTGCTCTTCCTCTGTCTGTCTGTGTCTGTGTCTGTGTCTCTCTTTGTGTCTCTGTCTCTCTCTGTCTGTCTCCTCCATTAAACAGGAGGGAGAGACTGTGGCCACATCCAGACAGAAACGGCTGAAACTTCCCCGTAAACACGTCCGGGAAACGCTGTAGTTAGAAGATCTCTTTAGAAAAACAGAACTGGACCCTTTCGCTGGGTAAACTTCTGTATCATCGTGTTATAAAGGTAAATTGTTTGTATAAATATAGCACTTTTCTGGTCTTGGTCTGGTCTTCTGTTTTTGCCATTCAACCATTCATACAGGGCATGAAAGTACAAACATGGACTTTAACAAACAGAACGGTTCCCAGAGAGGAGCATGTGCACCCATGAGTGATCTGATGATGACTCCTTATATTTACCCATCTCCAGTGGTGCCATCAATAAGTCAAAGTTTCTCATGTGTTTTTCATAACAAATGAAAGTGAACATCGACTGTATCATTTTATTGTGTTTTTCTCCAGTGTGTCAAACGCTGAAAGTGCTTCACAGTGTCTCACACACTCACACCAGTCACACACGTTAGGAACGGCTCGTGTGATTGTGGTTGTATGAGTTCCATGGACGCCCCCCACACTCAGTGAGCAGGGACACCAGGGACACCAGGGACACAGATTTCAGCCAAAAGCCTCAATAAAATGCTCGTCAGCAGGCAGGCAGTCATTCTATTAGGGCCAGACGAGGGTGGCAAGCTGGAGGCAACTAAAGGAACTAGAAACTTCCTGACGACGTTCAGATATACAGATGAAACCTAACATTTAGACTGCCACTGTCCCTCCTACCTGACGTGTCCACGGGCTTCCTCTTCTTTTGAGTCTTCGAAGCCTTCAGACTCACTTTGGCTTTATCCTTGTCATCCTTTGCCTTGTTGAAGGAAGAAAAAAAACAGATTTAGACATTATTATGTGTCACATGCAAATACAATGATGATTTGATTTTGGATGGCGAGAGCAAATTTGGGGTAGAAAGTATTCAATTACATCAAAGAAATCACCAACAGACAAGCTCAGCTGCTATAAAAACTCATATAAAAGGAAGGATAAAAAGAAAAATCACTTTGTAATTCAAACCATGTCTCGTAACAACATGTTCTAATGTCGTTACATACAGTATGTGCAACATCCTTATCCTAAAATGAGAGGTTGTTGTTGCAGTATCATTCTTTAACATGTCCCTCACACAGTGAACACCTGTAATAATGTTGTATCCAAGAATAACAAGAACACCAGGCTGTCTAATCACTCACTGCAGTCCCAGACCAGGCTTGCTGTTGGACTGTTGCACTGTTGGACTGCCTCTGTACATCTCGTTCTGGATAAGATAACCAGTGTGACTCTGATCATTTACACGTCAGAGGCTGAAGACGTTGACTGCGCCAGGGAAAACTACTTAACATTACAGAGAATGATGCACAGCAGGACTAAAAATAGCTCTGCAAAGAACCTTATCACAAGTCATTGAAATACCACAGGAAGATCTACTGTACATGTATTTTACCATCGTGCACTGCAGTCAACACAATGGTGAAATGTTATATGTTTGTATTTACTCAAATATTCATACAGCGTAATATCTTTGTGTGACACATTTGTGATTGTGGAACGATCTTCCACAACATGTTAGACATTTAAAACCCATTTTTACTCTTTGTTTTTTTTTTTGCTTTGACCCAGTATGAGACGTTGGTTTTTATATATAGTTTTATTGTATGACTTGTTTTTTTGTGTTGTTTTTATATTTTCTACAGTATTTTATTGTTTGTTATTAGGCCTATTAGGTCACACGTTTTTTATATTTTATTTATCTCTGATGAACAGCACTTTGTTTCAGCTGTGGTTGTTTCAAAGTGCTTTGTAAATAAAGTCGGCTTGGATTGGATTTTGTTCACACATCTTTCTTATCCAGTCACACGGTGTGGTGCTTTTCTAGGCTTTAATGACCGCTAATGTCTGGCTGTTCTGGCGATAGACCCACTCCACAGCTGACTTTATTTCAATCTTTTAGCTCTTTTTATGTAGAAAATTTTTTTGAGTGAGCGGATGCAAATGATGCAAAAACGTGTAATAAAAACGTTTACTTGTGTCTAGAGCTGCAACTAATGATTATTTCCATAATCGATTAATCTGCCAATTATTTTCTCGATGAATCTTTTGGTCCATAACATATCAGAAAACCTTAAAAAATGTTGATCGGTGTTCGTCAAACCTGGAAATGATGATGTTCTCAAATGTCTTGTTTTGTCCACAAACCAAAATGATTCACTCTTAATGATTTCTTTGTTATCCAGAGCAAAGGAATGAAGAAAATACTCACATTTAAGAAGCTTAAACTATCGAAAATCTTCTTTTAATCATGAAAAAAGCTTTGAATCGATAGCTGTTGATTAATTTACTAATCGATTAATAATTGATTCATCGATTAATTGTTTCAGCTCTACATCGACTGACTGTAAATTTGTACCACATCTGCAGCGTTACACTTCAAGTTTGTCGTTCACCCATTCACTCACTCACACAGTCATACAACACGTCTGTGTGCACATTCACACGTTACCAGCACAGCCATCAGGAGCAACTTGGGGTGATTACATTATTATTGTTATTACATGCCCAAGGACACATCGGGATGTGGACTAGAGGAGTCGGGAATCAAACCCACAACCTTCCAGTTGCAGAACCTCTTGCTCTACCACGTACCCACACAGGATTAGAACCGCAGTGGAAACATGGCATTACTCTTTCCTCCGACGCTGCTCAGTGAAATCTTGCACCATATTTAAAGCGCTCACCTTCTTGCAGGACTTGTTTCCAGGCTGTTTGAAGAGCAGCTCCACCAGCCTGGAGCTTTTCACCGCCTCTCCAATAAAAGTGATCACCTGCTGAGTGCCCTCCACCAGCTTCTCAACCCCTTCCAGCCGGCGGCCCTGACTCTCCAGCTGCTCACTGGTCCTCTCCACTGCCCTGTGCAGCCCCTTGCACGCCACTTCCACCCCTGACCGACGTCTTTCCCCGCTGACCCCTTCACGCATAGAGGCCAGATCCTGACCCATGTCCCTGAGGTCCTGGGACAGACCATCCAGCCGGGTCAAGACAGTTTGCTGCATGTTGAGCAAGCGCTCCATCTGACTGCTCAGGGAGTCCATCCGACTCTCCACACAGTGCAGGGCAACATCATGCGAGGAGGGAGTAGGTGATGATGATGAGGAAGAAGACGCTTGATACTTGTCCAATCCATTGAGAGACGGTTTTCTTCCACCAAGTTTCTGACCGTGAAGAGGCTTTGGGTCGTAAACCTTGGCTAAAGAGTTGACTAGACTGGAGCTCATGGCTGATTGACACGAGACAAACACGTTTCTGTGTTTCCTTCACTAACTAAGTCCATTCACTTTCCTGTAACCTTAATGGAAAGCATAACAAAAAGGTCTACAACGAGGCAAAGACGTGCAGTGAGAACAGAGAGCTCCGCACCAATGGAGAGTTTGATTTTCAGAATAGCCGTTTGCTATTCTGAAAATTAAAGTGCAGCCCCCTTAGGAACGTCAGGGACGGAAGGGCCAGAGATAAGAGTGGAGGGCTCGGGTGTGCAGTCAAGGATTGATGGGGGTTAGGGGCAGATGCTGGAGAGCATTGCTATGTGACATTTGAGACACTTGAAAAGCCCTTCAGTCAGGTGTGAGAATCCAGGAAATCTCAGACTGAAACATGAGCCCGTGAAAACTAAGACTAATACAAATGCACAGATAATAAACAAGAAGATGACCATGAAAGCTGATGATTAAAATGTGGATACTACTTTAAAAAAGATGTTGTTTTAAGGTACAGTATATGAATGTATCTGGGTTTTTTTATTATTAAAAACAATTTTTCAGCTTTATAAATGTGAATATTTTCTGGTGTCTTTACTTTATATTAACAAAGACAAAACAAGACATTTGAGAACATCAAACATCAAATTTCATCACAGCACTGGGCAGACTGAAACATCCTAAATGTCTGGAGGAGGGTCATCGCAGGTCATTCCTCCCTGCAGCTGATAGACTGTACAACCAGCACTGCTCTCAATAGACCACACATCATCAGGCTGCTCATCCCACTCGCACTATACTGTAATGTACATATATAATAACACATGTTCAATCTTTATTTGTGGAGGTAGAAAATGGATGGATGGATTTAAGAAATAGTATTAGGTTGATGAGATTAATAGAAGACTGGATGTAACATTAATAATTCTTAATCAGTATTAATGTTTATTAATGAGAAGAACAAAAATCCCACTACAAACACTTACATGACTTACAAAGTATTAAATACTTTGTGTTAAAATGACTCAAGAACTCAGTAAAATAATTCCTCTGGTAGATGAAGTCAAGGAGGCCTTAAACTGGTCTAATTTACCTCTCCATCTATGATGGGACAAATAAATATTATGAAAATTACAATTTTTTTATTTTGATGTCATTCATGCATTCACTCATTTATTTTCATGGTGGACACACGTTATCTGTCTTTGTTTTGTTTGTTATTTCTTGGTCCCTTTTTTCTTCTCGTATCTACAGTTGTTTATATGAACACGTGTTAGCTATGAACTAAGATAAACCAACGCCCCAAAAAATGTGTCATATAAAACAAACACAGGCAAACATACAAGTCTAAGTATAGCATATCTTTACACTAACCGTGGTCATCACTATTATACTATGATTAAATTGATATCAGTATAATGTCTCCCCCTTTCTGTCCCCATTTTTCCTTTCACCCCAACCTGTCTAGGCAGATGCTGCACATCTTTGAGTTCTGGTTCTGTCAGAGATCTGTCAGAGAGTTTTTTTCTCTCCACTAATGCCTAGTGTTTACTCAGTGTGTGAACTGTTGGGTTCCTCTTCTCTCTATGTTATTATTATTATTACTGTTAAGCTGCTGCCTTACTATGTTAAGTGTGCATTTTTATCGATTTGATATATATCATGTCATAACTTACCATATTTTCTCGTCATCTTATCATATCATATCTTCTACTTCCTCCAATATTTTCTTTCATCGGGACTCTTGTTCATATTATACCACAATGATCACATCAGGTTTAACTGTACGCAACTGGACAATCTTTACGATCCCCAGTGGGAAAGGGTTAAAAGATGAGTTTAGGAATCTATACGTCTCCACATATAGAGGAGTTATATATAAAGTTATATACTGAGCAGGAAGACTCAGACGATGCATAATGCTTATTTTAGTGCCACAGACTGTCCAGTAATCCTGCATCACTACAGCACAAAAGACTGAATGTGGATGACACAAGCTTTAGTCTGGAACCACAATAACCGACTTCGTGACATATGACAAATGTATGCTGATGACCTTAGTCCACATTTAACAAGACTGTAAAAGCAGAAGTCAGAGGTAGAAAGTGGGAGAGCAGAGAACATCCATTGTTTCAAGAACCCAAGTTATTAAACTGTTTTTCATTTATCTGACAAAAGTTTCTTAGACGATAACTTAACAAAGTCAAGTGTTGATACTTAGCATGAGAGTTGAAACTATCCTAAACCTGTTGCTGCTCCACAATGAGACATGTTATGAGAGCCATCTAGTAATAGACCAGAGATTTTGGCTCCTCTTACAACAGCTCACTGACAGCTCTCTGATCCTGGGTGTGTTCCAGGGCCTCGGTCCAGCCCTGGAGCCCCTGAATTATCCAGGGTTTCCCTCTCAGTTGCATCCCTGTCCATACAGGAATCACCATACCATCATCATGACTCACCCCCCACACAGTCAATCTGAGACCAGAAATGGCTTGAAATTCGTTTCATTCCAATGAATCGTTAACCAATTTACGTCACTGGACGTCGGATTTAAGCGCTTTTCACTGGAGGCTTTCTCTGTTGTAAAAGTCGCAAAGTGCTGGAGAGTCTACATATCCCCTTAGCCTTGCAAATGCTTCCAGGGTCCTCAAGAAAAAATAGGCTGAATACCAATGTCTTGCCTAAACACTTTAGCCCTGAACCCTCGTGGAATCTGATGATGTCACCAAATGCTTCGACGTGAGAGGCTGCAAGGGCTCGAAGTGATATAAATATGAGGGAAAATCACTTCATGCTCCATATTGATAATTGTTTTGTGTGTGATGACTCCCAGGATGACAAGGGCCTTTCTCTGTGGAACTTCCCTTTAGACTGCAAATATACTGTATATGTGCAACTACTATACAAGAATGATAATGATGATCATTTAATTTGAAACCACAAATACAGTTTAGCTCAGTCCAAAATAAGTGCTCAAAATGAGATCGCTCTCATAAACTGTATGAGCCATATACACTGCCGCCCCCCCCCTCGTGGCCCAATTGTTGAAAAACGTGCGCTGAAGTGCCCTCTTGGTTGGCAAAACACACTAAACTGCCCCCATGGCTGGTTAAGACATGACAAACTGCCCTCTTGGGAGCCGAAACACGGACTAAAGTGCCCTCTTGGGAGCCAAAACATGGACTAAAGTGCCCTCTTGGGAGCCAAAACACGGACTAAAGTGCCCTCTTGGGAGCCAAAACATGTTAACCTCTCCCCATGGCTGGTTCAAATATGACAAACTGCCCTCTTGGGAGCCAAAACACGGACTAAAGTGCCCTCTTGGGAGCCAAAACATGTTAACCTCTCCCCATGGCTGGTTCAAATATGACAAACTGCCCTCTTGGGAGCCAAAACACGGACTAAAGTGCCCTCTTGGGAGCCAAAACATGTTAACCTCTCCCCATGGCTGGTTCAAATATGACAAACTGCCCTCTTGGGAGCCAAAACGCGGACTAAAGTGCCCTCTTGGGAGCCAAAACATGGACTAAAGTGCCCTCTTGGGAGCCAAAACGCGGACTAAAGTGCCCTCTTGGGAGCCAAAACGCGGACTAAAGTGCCCTCTTGGGAGCCAAAACACGGACTAAAGTGCCCTCTTGGGAGCCAAAACATGGACTAAAGTGCCCTCTTGGGAGCCAAAACATGGATTAAAGCGCCCTCTTGGGAGCTAAAACATGAACTAAAGTGCCCTCTTGGGAGCCAAAACACGGATTAAAGCGCCCTCTTGGGAGCCAAAACACATTAACCTCTCCCCATGGCTGGTTCAAATATGACAAACTGCCCTCTTTGTAGGCAAAAACGCATGCTAAAGTGCCCTCTTGGGAGGAAAAGCACACTAAACTGCTCCCATGGCTGGTTCAAACATGACAAACTGCCCTCTTTGGAGGCAAAAACGCATGCTAAAGTGCCCTCTTGGGAGCCAAAACATGGACTAAAGTGCCCTCTTGGGAGCCAAAACGCGGACTAAAGTGCCCTCTTGGGAGCCAAAACGCGGACTAAAGTGCCCTCTTGGGAGCCAAAACATGGACTAAAGTGCCCTCTTGGGAGCCAAAACGCGGACTAAAGTGCCCTCTTGGGAGCCAAAACATGGACTAAAGTGCCCTCTTGGGAGCCAAAACGCGGACTAAAGTGCCCTCTTGGGAGCCAAAACATGGACTAAAGTGCCCTCTTGGGAGCCAAAACACGGACTAAAGTGCCCTCTTGGGAGCCAAAACACGGACTAAAGTGCCCTCTTGGGAGCCAAAACACGGACTAAAGTGCCCTCTTGGGAGCCAAAACATGGACTAAAGTGCCCTCTTGGGAGCCAAAACACGGATTAAAGCGCCCTCTTGGGAGCCAAAACACATTAACCTCTCCCCATGGCTGGTTCAAATATGACAAACTGCCCTCTTTGTAGGCAAAAACGCATGCTAAAGTGCCCTCTTGGGAGGAAAAGCACACTAAACTGCCCCCATGTCTGGTTAAAACAGGACCAACTGCCCTCTTTGGAGCCAAAACGTGAAAGTGAAGAAAACACACTAAACTCCTGAAGACTATTAAGACAAAGAACTACTATGAAACATTACTGTTGCAATGACTTTTATGTTGGGCCCTTGTTTGATTTACAGTATATTGAGCCAGAACTATACCTCACAGAACCAGTTTTTTCACAGAACCAGGATTATCTGGTGCTAATATGGTGTTAAAAGCCACTAGAATACAGGAAATGGCATCTGCTTAATAGAAAAGGGTTTTATTTCCTTCATACATGAATACTTGAATCTACACAGTTCTCATGGATGCTGTTCCTTTCTACAAACTAACTTGAGTAGTCTGTTTTAAGGCTATATACTGTGCCCTTTGTATAACATATAAACATGTCTAAAATGAACACGCAGAACTTCAGTGACGACAATGCGCTGTATGTGCCCTTTTTTTCTTTTCAGTGTACGCCACTGCTCCACACCCTCACGTGGACAACAAAAGAGTAGACAAACAGTAGACAAGTTTATCAGCTGAAAATGGAACAGATTGTTCCAATGCATTGCCAAAAGACAGTGGTGCCAAATGGTACTGAAAACAAAGGCTGAAGCATGAATTAGTGGGCGTGAAAGGTCCTCCATCTTTTTATAAACATATTTCCAGTACAGTTTAGTTTCTTCCTCAAGAAACCGTTGTTGTTGTGTTG
The DNA here is from genome assembly GCF_958295425.1 of Solea solea. Taxonomy (NCBI): domain Eukaryota; kingdom Metazoa; phylum Chordata; class Actinopteri; order Pleuronectiformes; family Soleidae; genus Solea; species Solea solea. The sequence continues at coordinate 25,298,526 of NC_081142.1, read as the reverse complement.
TCTAACTTGATCCTGCATCAAACAGGGTTACTAATGGAGTCACGTCTTAATGTGGGCTTATGAGAAGTTATCTCTGTAATTACACCTGCTGGTTTTTTTCTACCTGACAAGCACACTCGTGTCACCGCAGGGTGATGACAGTCTGTACTTTCTCAGTGGGACTTCAGTGATAACACAGGTGCCGCTCTTTCACTGTGACCTTGAATGGACACTGTGAAATGCCTTTAATGGACAGGAGGCACGGTGTCACACCAGCAGCAAACAGCGGAGCCACGGGAACGACATGTCAGGACCATGGAGACCAAACCTGCTTCTAATGAGTCAGAACCGCATTTCTGAGGAACAGGTCATGTTCAGGGCTAAGATTTGAATAGTGGCTTGGTTAAGGTTAAGGTTAAGGTTAAGGTTAGGGTAAGTCAATGAGAGTCCTTACAAGGATAGCTACCTGAACCTGTTTGTGTGTGTGTTTGCATGTTACATAAGAGTGTGGTTCTTAAATAGACGCACACACACACACACACACACACACCAGCGTATTGTGAGACGGCTGCTGTCTGTCAGCAGACGTTACGTGACCTGCAGACAACTGGACGTGACGGGAGGATTCAGGATGGACGGTGACCTCTGACCCCACGCCATGCTCGGAGTAAACTCTCACACTGTCACTCTGTGTATTAGCAAAGTGTCATAATGCCTTTTGTCCTCATGTTGTCATGTTTGTGAACCAATTCAACTTTTTTATTTATTTATTTTTCATTCCTCAAATACAAACACACACAAAAAGAACAAACCGTGACTGAATAATTCATCATTAATTTAATAACATTAATCATATCGATTTTTATTTCTAAATTTCATTTAATTGTTACTTCATTTATTTTGATTATTCAACGGAAGCGTGATAAATGTTTGTATATTTAGTGGCAAAATATTATTAGTTCATTTCAGTTTGTATGCACAGTTTTGTGAGTGTAATTCATTTGAATATTTTAGTTTTCTGCTACTTCATACTTCAATAATTGAACACATTTTACTTCATGATAAGAAAAGGAAACATTTGTCTGATTCTGAACTCTTTCTTTAGTTTGCATGTGTGGCACACAGACACACATGATCACATGGTTTAAGGCCTGCAGTCATTAACCAGATATAGTCAATTAAAATGAGCTAATTTAACATATTGAAAAATAATTTGTACATGTTTCTAGATTGTAATGATACAGGACTTGACACTTATTGTCTTATCTTCCACTCATGTAGCTTTGATGATGATGATGATGATGATGATGATAAGGTCGATATCATACTGATAATGATCATATCAAGTTGAAAAAAAATCAGATTAGGATTAAGACATGCCAAGCCATGAGCACACATATGGGCATTTAAATAAAAATGATAAGCACAATGCACTGTGCTACCACTAGATGGAAGTAAAGGGCCAAAGACTCCTGAGACCATGACCACCTAAGATTATTGGTCAGCATTTTCTCCTGCTCTCTGGTTACATTGACCTCTGACACACTAAACCCACACATACCTAAATACCACACATGTGTAATTACACATTCAACAAGTCATGGTGTGATACGTACAGTATTGTCCACTAGTGACATGCAAGGTCATGGTAACTGTTAACCAAACCAATATTTGTATAACCCTACCCATTGTTATTATTACTATTATTTACAATAGTAGTGTAATAATAATAAAAATAATAATAATAATAATAACAAAAAATAATTGTTTAAAGCAAATAATAATTTGCTTTACACTTTTTTCTTTCAGCTTTTCACCACAGTGGATCACCTGTCTTCATTGATCTGAATATTTGATTTGGCAGAGATTTTTAAGGACACGACTGTAGGAGAAAACACTGGATGAACCAACACACAGGTGGGGTCAGTCAATGAGGAGCAATGGGGATTGGGTACCCAGCTCAGGACCCCAGCACTTGACCTAACCCTCTAGTTACACCGCAAGTTCCCTCTCTTCTAGACAATATGCTGCGCGAGAAGAAGTAACACGTATGTGACAGAAATATCAACAAATTCATGCACCAGGTAAATAATTCAGCCCTGCTTGAATTAAGCACTTGACATACGACTGTTTACCTTCTGTCTGCTGTTGCTGTCTGTCCATATACTTCCATAACACTTTTTATCTATAGAAAAAGACATGGGCACTTTGTTATGTAGCTGCGGCATTTAAATGGCGGTAAATGGACTGTATTTATATAGCATTCCTACTCAAATCTGCTTTACAGTACAGTATGGCACACTCACACATTCATATAGCACATGTATCTACCATTCATACACATGTGCATGCAGCAGCTGGGGATTACAGCCCTATAGCACACTTCCATCACGTTTGATGATGAGGGAGGAATAAACAAAAGATAGAAGGAGAGCAGACTGTGTGTGTGTGTGTGTTTGTGTGTGTGTTTATTTATAAGAGTGTTTGCAGTGTATTTACAGCATGATAAGGCTTGACCATTTCCCCTGAAAATATCTGGTGTTTATCTGTATCTGGAGCTTCAGTATTACATGACGCAACAACAAACACTCACTCTTATTAAAAACACAAAGAAACTAACAGAAAAACACATTTTAGCCACTAAGTAAAAGAGTCACAAAAAAATCAATACCTGTTTAACACTATACTTTAATAATATATTCACTTTATCTTGCTGTTAGAGCCCCATCCAACTAGAAACTACAGTTTGCATCTCTTTATAAACCGCTCACTCGTCCACACTCACTCACTCACTCACAAATAATCCATATACGTAAGCTTTCATATTCACAGATAATACAATAAAAATAACATATATATATACATATATACATGTATATATGCAGTTTAGATGCCACATATAATGAAAATAAAACATCTCAAATCAGTTCAGTTCCATTGCTTAGTACGACTGTGTATGGATTTTAGAATAAAGGTACTTTCATCTCTACTTTGGTTTTTAAACTATTTAAAACATTTAAAATCCATCTTTTATCAGTTTATCTTGGAGATGTTATGATTTAAACACAGTTAAAAACTATCTTTTAAAACCTTTCATTTTGATTCCATATTCACAGAAGTCAGAACACGCTGTTTGGGTTTACTCCTGCTGTTTATACAAACTGAACTGAAGTGTTTATGGTGGACATGATTATGAATCTAACTGTCAGCAGCGTTAACCAGACTGAGAGTAATGAAGACCCTGAGCTGACACTGACAGGCTGTAACTACTGAAAAGCACCAGAGCTCTGACACTTTATGAGGAGTCAATTACATTTGCTTCTTGCTGGATTATGTTAACATAATAAAGCGGTTCATACTAAACGTGGTATGTCACACAGTGGGGATTGGCTGGCCTGTACGCAGTGAACCACTGATGGATAGAATTCAGATGTGGTGACAAGTGTGTGACACATGGACGATGATGTTATCTTTTCCACTCTCCAAAACAAGACAGAGAGGGATGAAATATGGCTTTACTCTGCCTGAGACAGTGCTTGCATTGTTTGGCCAACATGGTAACATGCTTTTCATCTGAGCAGCAGGTTACTAAGGTTACAGGACAGAGAGAAACCCACTGGTTAACAGTGTCTGGTAAACAGCTGTGCTGTGTATGTACACACACACACATGATTCATCAATAATGTTTTACTTTATCCAGGGGAAGACATGCCGCCGTTTACACCACAACCTCCTATTTAAAGGGATAGTTCAGTCTTTCAAAGAATGGTCTGGTGAAGCACAAACACACGAGTGAGTGAGTGAGTGAGTGCTAACAAAGCCCTGTGCCATAACCCAGCCTGTGACTCAGAGGCTTGCTGTCAGTGAAAACATGGCTGCCAGTGAGATTTAGGGTGCTTTTATACTTGTATTTTGTCAATCAATCGGCTCATTTTCCATTACTATCGTACATTGTTGTTTTCTATTCCCCCAGAATAAGCCTTTCATATTTATATTTTATTTTATTTATGTGCACATTAATAAACATACAATGTAAATGTGCCAGAATTAGCCAAAATGGCTATTTTACATCTGTTGTCCATGGACCGATGTTAACAGGTCAGCCATATCAGGGCAGAATGTACACACTGTACTTTTATCGATATATTTTTGTATTAACTTAGGCTTTTGTGAAGTGACTAATATCATTTTTATCATGGTGTCTCTGCTGGTGTCCATGTTCTCACTGAGAGCAAGGGCAAACAGCACCACGAGATGACTATGAATCAGTGACTCATGCATCCACTATTGAAAAGAATCCTCATCAATACAGTTTTGGTCCACCGGGGTCAGCCCTATGTTTTTCTCAAAATGAAACCCTATGGTCCCATATTTCTTAAATTGAGTATCAGTGCAGTCTTGGAGCGAAGTCAAGAGTACATTCCACTGCTTGTTTTAAAGGTATAACAATGCATGTGAAAATATAAAGAACAAATAAAGAATCTTGAATTTAATCTTGGACATTTTCAAAATTAGGTCTTGTGCATTTGGACTTTCTGGGTATCTCATAGGACTACTGGAATTAAGCAAAGTATCACTTCTGTAGGTCTTTCTTATTTGGGTGCTATTTCATTAATTGCTATTATATCTAGCTGGGTTGCTTGACTTTTCACTTGTCTGTTTAGTTAAGGTGAAAGTTTGTTGTTGATATTTTGTCTGCTAGGTCAAAGAGAAAGTTGTTATTGTTGCTGTTTTGACCTAGTTTCTATTGAGCCATCACCATCACCAGGTGTGAAGTTTCATTGGCTACAGGGGAGTGGCCAACACTGCTGTAACCAATCAGCCCCTAATCAGGTGTTTTCTTTTAGAAAAAAAGCTTCACCGAGGTTTCATTGGCTATAGGGAGTGGCCAACACTGCTGAAACCAATCAGCCCCTAATCAGGTGTCTTTTAAAAAGCAGCACTCACTTTGAAGCGGCAGCTTCAGCGGCAGACTCAGGAAGACAAAGACAAAGGAGTCTAAACCAGAGTCTAACAATGAGGCTAAGTACCTGTCTGCAATTGTTTTCTACCTTTCACGTATGTGCACTTTTTCCATTCCTGTTCATGTTTCTACTCATAGATATTACAAACCTCACACTCACTCACAACATCACCGTAATCTGTCCTCACTTATCTATCCCACCCGCTCCACACACATCCAACACCTTGTCGCAGGGGGCCTGTGGAACTGCCAGTCAGCTACCCGCAAGACTGAGTTCATCTCTGGCTTTGCTACTGAGCAATGCCTGGACTTCCTTGCTCTCACTGAGACTTGGAACACCCTCCAACACAGCCACCCCAGCAGCTCTCTCCTCCGCCCACTCCTTCTCCCACACACCCAGATCCACTGGAAGAGGTGGCGGGACAGGTCTGCTCATCAACCCCAACTGGACTTTCACTCTTTACCCGGTAAAACTAATCATTGTTGTCATCTACCGTCCACCAGGCCCATTGGGACACTTCTTGGAGGAACTAGATGTCCTCCTTTCAAACATCCCAGAAAATGGCCCAGCACTTGTTCTTCTTGGTGACTTCAACATCCAGTCAGTGAAGTCATCCGATCTACTTCTTCTACTTTCGTCTCTTTCTCTCTCATTTGCTCCTTCTCCAAAAAGTAGATGACATTCGCTCTTCTTTCTCAACCCCACCTCCTGATCTCACCACTCTACCAACCACAAATTCAGCTCCTTCTCTATCCTTTTTCACCCCTCTATCTCATGATCTAGTTCTCCTCCTACCTTCACCGGAACAACCGTCTCGATCCTCTTCAGTCTGGTTTTAAAGCAGGTCACTCGACCGAAACTGCACTTCTTGCTGTCACTGAGCAACTCCACACTGCCAGGGCTGCCTCTCTCTCCTCTGTGCTCATCCTCTTGGACCAACTCCTCCACCAACTCTCTTGGTTCTATTATTCTCTCTCATGGTTTTTCCTATCACAGCTACGCCGATGACACCCAACTCATTCTCTCTTTTCCCAGCTCCGACACACATTTAGCAGAACGGATCTCCGCTTGTCTGACCGACATCTCTCAGTGGATGTCTGACCATCACCTGAAACTCAATCTCGACAAGACTGAGTTTCTTTTTCTCCCAGGAAAGGGCTCTCCCACCACAGACCTAACCATCACCCTCGACAGCAAAGTGGTAGCTCCTTCTCATACTGCAAGGAACCTGGGTGTGACACTTGATGACCATCTCTCCCTCACTGCCAACATTGCTGCAACAGCTCGATCTTGCAGATACATGTTGCACAACATCAGAAGGATACGGCCTCTTCTAACCCAGAAGGCGGCACAGGTTCTGGTCCAGGCTCTTGTCATCTCACGCTTGGACTACTGCAACTCCCTCCTGGCTGGTCTCCCTGCGTGTGCCATACGACCTCTGCAACTCATCCAGAATGCAGCAGCTCGACTGGTCTTCAACCTACCAAAATTCTCCCACACTACACCTCTCCTCCGCTCCCTTCACTGGCTTCCTGTAGCTGCTGGCATCCGCTTCAAGACTCTAGTGCTTGCATTCCATGCTACAAACGGATCCGGTCCAGCCTACATCCAGGACATGATCAAAACCTACACCCCAGCCCGCCCACTCCACCATCGGCAAACCGGCTTGCTCCCCCCTCACTGAGAGGATCGCAGAGGCATTCGCAGAACTCGAGACTGTTCACTGTCCTAGCTCCCAAATGGTGGAACGAGCTCCCCATCAACATCCGGACAGCGGAAAGCCTCCACATCATCTGCCGCCGACTAAAAACACATTTCTTACTTATAAATCGCACTTATGACTAGCACTTCATAGTTTGGCTTACTTGAAGCTCTTACTTACTTCTAGCTCTTATTTGTACCCAAATGTTTAAATGCACTTATTGTAAGTCGCTTTGGATAAAAGCGTCTGCTAAATGACATGTAATGTAATGTAATGTCTTGGGTTCCTTATATTTACCTTCAATTTATGCCCTATCCTACCACAATATTTCTTGGAAGCTCTTTAAATAGTAAATGAATGACTAATTTTTTCCCCCCACAATATTTAGTGAAAAGCATCAAAGGTCTGACTGAAGGGACAGTATAATGATGGCAATAGAAATATTGAGTCATACTGGAGTGCTGTAAACTCTTAGAAATGTGGGAACATAGGCACGCTCCCGGTCCACCTACTAAGTAGGGATGTCCCGATCTGATATTGATATCGGATATTGGTCCGATATTAGCCAAAAAGTAGTATGAGTATCGGATTATATCGGACTAACTCTAAAATCGCCGATATAAGCGCTCCAGCACTTCTGCCCAGCAGCGCCCGCTGTGATCACGTGGGCTCCGACACAGATCCTCTCCAGGTTACTCTGTATGTTCGGTTTTGAAGATAGGACGAGAGTAGGGTAAGTGCAGATCCTGAGACACCTAGTTCTTGAAGGGAGGAAATAAGGATCTGGTGGTTAACTGTGTCAAACACTGCAGAAAGGTCCAAGAGGATGAGCACAGAGGAGAGAGAGGCAGCCCTGGCAGTGTGGAGTTGCTCAGTGACAGCAAGGAGTGCAGTTTTGGTCGAGTGACCTGCTTTAAAACCAGACTGAAGAGGATCAAGAAGGTTGTTCCGGTGAAGGTAGGAGGAGAGTTGATTAAAGATAGCACGCTCCAGAGTTTTGGAGAGAAAAGGAAGAAGAGAGACAGGTCTGTTGTTATTTACTTCAGACGGGTCAAGGGTGGGTTTTTTAAGGAGGGGGGTCACTCTGGCCTCTTTAAGAGAGTCCGGAAAGCAACCAGATGATAGAGATGTGTTAATGAGGTGGGTGAGGAAAGGAAGAAGATCAGAAGCAATTGACTGAAGAAGGTGAGAGGGGATAGGGTCAAGGGGGCAGGAGGTGGGGAGGGCAGAGGTTATTAGGTAAAGAACTTGATCCTGAGATAGAGGGGTGAAAGAGGATAGAGAAGGAGCTAAATTTGTGGTTGGTAGAGTGGTGAGATCAGGAGGTGGGGTTGAGAAAGAAGAGCAAATGTCATCTACTTTTTTTGTGAAGTAGTTGACAAAGTGAATTGGTAGAAGGGAGGAGGAAGGAGGGGGGGTGGGGGGGTCAAGGAGGTTAGAGAAGTAATAGTAATCTCAAATGGCACAGACAAACTCGAGAACGGCATCTCTTTACTAAAACCCCTCACTCTGCTTCACTTCAGCATCATCACACTTTGCACAGCTAATGTCCACATGTTGTTACATGACTTCCATGAGTTTTTAAGCTCCTAATGCACATTTTTAAAGGTGATGTTTATTTTAAAATGCAATATTTCTTTGGGCGAGGGAATATTTATGGTGTGTCCCATCTGCATTTACTCTGGCACAGTGAAACTTACACTTCTGGTGGAATCTCACAAGTGTTATCTTTATTTTTGAGATAATTCACATAGAGCTTGTAATTGCAGAGATAGAATCTATTTAGTTTGGGCATGTCACTTTCCCAACAAGAGGGTCAGGGACGTGTTTTGAAGTCAGTGAGTTAGCAGCAACTTTCCAATCCACTGTTTTAGTCATTCGATATATTTGGGGATCTTGTGTGTGTTCATCTGATAAAGCACTTTATAGCCAATATTGGCCGATATTCGACGAAATCTGGCATCACTAATATAAATACAAACATGTCAGATCCTGTGTTGTTGACATTCCTGGATCCAGGTCCAAACTTAAACCTGCTCATCTTCTTACTCTATACTCTTCACTGAAAATCATTTTCATCTGCTGACTCTTTTGTTGACGTTACTTTGGCAATGATGTGAGAACACACATTCATTCATTACTTCATTAGTCGTCCATGTGGGCCTACAGCGTGTCCATCTCAGCACGTCCACCAACAGCGTGTCCACCTACAGCGCGTCCACCTACAGCCTGTCCACCTACAGCCTGTCCACCTACAGCGTGTCCACCTACAGCGCGTCCATCTACAGCGCGCCCACCTACAGCCTGTCCACCTACAGCGTGTCCACCTACAGCATGTCCACCTACAGCGTGTCCATCTACAGCGTGTCCACCTACAGCGTGTCCATCTACAGCGTGTCCATCTACAGCGTGTCCACCTACAGCGTGTCCACCTACAGCACGTCCATCTACAGCGCGCCCACCTACAGCCTATCCACCTACAGCGTGTCCACCTACAGCCTATCCACCTACAGCGTGTCCACCTACAGCACGTCCACCTACAGCGTGTCCATCTACAGCGTGTCCATCTACAGCGTGTCCATCTACAGCGCGTCCACCTACAGCGTGTCCACCTCGCTCATAATCCACAAGAAGATGTCTGTGTACGCTCAACAAGAGCGTGTTGTTTTTTTGCTTTTAGTCACAGACAGAAACAATATTGTCCCAGAGTCTTACACAAGTGCACTGAGCAGCTTTTATTACCTGTGCGTCTGATGGTGTTGTCCTTCCCTTCTTCTTGATAGAAAATAAATTCCACAGCCGTCGCCAGAGGAAAGTGGCAACCAGACACACACTTCCTAATATCCAAATATCATTATCCCTGAGGAAATTCTCCATGACAGAAGCCTGCCTTTCTCTGTCCATGCCGTCCACCTGCACCACGCTGTCTGTCTTATTTCAGCCTGTCAGTCGCCTGTGGCAAAGGAGTCTCTGGTTGCAGGCAACCATAGAGCGAGTCAGCGGGTGTTGATTGTCAAAGAGACGGAATCCTATAGCTCTGCACTGAATCTCTTGCTCTCTATGGACCTGAGCGAGGGCAGGAGACCTCTGCTGTCAAGCCACCCATTCACCCAGCGGACTCGCTGCCTCTCACCACGATACCTAAAAGGAGAGAACATGCCGTCTCTGAGACGAGAGCGGGACAGGTGGTGTTGGGTTCAGGGTGTCATTGCCGTACGCAGAATCAGATGCCTGCTGCTGCTGTTGGCATGTTAGGAAGACCCCTGTGGTATCCTTTAACTTCAGACACAGCACTTCATGCATGCATACTCCTAAGTATAACTGCTAGGGAAGTGCTTTGCTTAAGTTTTGGTTTAGCGTATTTGCCCAAGGACACAACGGCGTGTAGACCAAAGGAGCCGAGAATCAAACCCACAACCTTCCTGCTGAAGGACAACTTGCTCGTGCCACGCTCCCTCTACACATCGGCATGTATCAAAGCTGCTATCTGCTGTGCTGCTGAACCACTGTCACCCCAACAGAGATGATACAGTAAAGCTAACAGTCATAGGTTAAAGGTGACTATTTATTATTATTATCAGAAATAAATCAAACTCCACTCCCTCTTTTCTGTGATGACAAACATACACAGCAGAGATATAGCCCATAGTAGAACATGACCACAACTCTTAGGCAGATCCTTGGTGTCTCCACCATCGGTGAATGTGTGAATATTCCTTTAACCCATGGAACACAGAGCATTTCGGCTGCTGTTGTCCTTCACTATGTTTAACTTACAGTATAAACAGAGGCTGGAAGAATGTGCAATATAGAGTTTCTTACATCCTTCTTTTTCAGCACAAACTAGACAATCTGATGAAACATTTATTTCATTTTAACTAACTCTATAAACACACCTGAGCAAAAACTACTGAAAGTCAGAGTTCACTTGTTCACTGTCTTTATGAACTTAAAGAAAAGAAAAACGGTCTATTTTCTGTCTTCTGCACAATTATTGCTACTTTATATCACGACTAAAAATGTGATATAAAATGAATCATAACTTTGACTCAACAACTGAATATGTGACCTATACGCACCCCCAGGATGTCCACATTGACCATGGGTGCACCTGAGCACGTGATGTGAAGGATTAAGGCGGCGGTTCCTTAAAGGAGGGCTTTGAAAAAGAATTGTTTCTGATGTTTTTTCTGTCGAGACATGGAACCAGATCTTCACACTGTTTGAAGATATGACTGAAGTTAACGCTGCAGGTCGAAAAACCAGAAAAGTAGTAGTTTTCTGAGTTTTCTCTGCAGTTTATTAAAATACTCACTTTCCAGATCACAGCTCTGTCATCAGATGAGCACACCGACACATTAGTTTCCCACATGTCAGATGACCCGAGGCTAGTTCTCCATCTCAGCAGTCATTGTGCTGCTCTTATTCTACAACTCTCTGTAGATCACTCTTTCCCAGGGTCTGAGTCAGGGTCACAGGAGAGAATTTTTTTTGGGGGGTCACTAAATAAATTATTATTATTCATATCAAATATTGCCCAGCATCTTACTTAAGATTTGTTAAATGCACTTTCTAACATGAAGTTGCAATTATTTGATCAAACATGGATATCTCGCTTTACCTTTACATTTTTAGGTGTTGTTTTTATGGTAGTAAAAATAGTCAGAAACTGTATACCATGGGCGGTGCTAGTGCCTATCTCAGCTGACATAGGGCTATAGGCGGGGTCACACTCTGGACAGGTCGCCAGTCCATCACAGGGACACATATAGACACAGTTACAGTCAATTTAGAGCAGCCTTTTTCAAACTGTGGGGCGGGCCCCCCTGGGGGGGGCGTGGAGACTTTCCAGTGGGGCACGAGTTCTGTTTTTCTTAACTAAAGTTTAGCAGGCGGAACTTTTGGTCTCGCCGTAACTCGGACTCATTTAAGTGACGCACCACAACAAAATCTACACTGGTGACAAGGTTTGGATAATAGAGAAGTTTCTGACAGACGCAAAAAGAAAACTGAAAAACAAGCCGACGTCAGCCGGACACAACAATGATTCACGACGACCAAAACCCAAGACGAGAAAATGCCACCAAAGACCTCTCTGTGTGTTGTGTCTCAAAACATTGACAGGGGACAGCATTTGTATTGCTAATACAAAAAGAATGTTATTTGCACAGCAAATGATTGATATTGGTAAAGTCAGGGTTTGTACAGAGCCCTGAAAGTCTGGAAAATGCTTGATTTTAAATATAGTGTTTTCAAGATAGAATAGAATAGAATAGAATAGAATAGAAATACTTTATTCATCTCCAAGGGGAAATTGTTTCGACATAGCAGCAATACAAGAAAATATTATAAACATAAAATGTAAAATGTACAACAGTGGGAAAAAAATAGTGCAATAATAGAGAAATGGCATAGAGGAGTGCAATGGCATACCGTATGTTGTGGAGAGCAAATGTGCATTGTGCAAGTGCGCAGTCTAGGGTAGATAAAGATTTGAAATGTGCTTGAAATGCGAGCACTGTGCTGGAAAATGCTGGATTTACTATATATTGACCAGGGTCGTAATTAAAATAAATGTCTTCTGGAAATGAATATAAAATGAAGGCGTAATATTTTTTCTCCAACTCTCGTATGAGTGTTGCTCCCCATGTTTTCTTTCCTTGCGCACGCCCTTCACCTGGCGATGGCGTCAGGAATGACCCAGAACCACTTTGCCGCTCACATGGACCACATGGTGACATCGCTCCTGATATCACCATGCCAGGTTGCCCTTTCAATGCCAACTGGCTTGAAAATGATAAATATATAATTTGGTTACGACGAGGCCCAAATGACCGACAGTTCAACAATTCCGAGTTGTGTGTTATTGACTTGTCGATACAAAGAAATAGTATGCTAAATTTGACGCTGAGAACCGTTAGCAATTAGCTGGTCAGCTAGTTCTCATTCAGTCATTGCATCAAGTCACGCTTGTCTGTCTTTTGTCATGCGTTCCCGCCACACATTGTATTTCTCACGCTGAAAATAAAAAGATAATATAAAGTTATCTGGTGTGCCGCTATCGCTATGGAAGCGGGAGGAAAGTGTTCTCATACACATGTGCTTGCCTGTTCACTCCTGAGCGGTGCTCACTTTAGTTGATACTCCATCTTGTGGCCAAAAGGATAAACCACACCTCTCTGTATGTGCTACTATTCATCACAGAAACTGGAGCACAGATACTAGTTTGCTACAATACATAAAAATATAAGGGATATAATAACCTCTTAACATTTGAAATGAAATAACTTAGGGGGGTGGCTTATTCTGTTATCATTTATTCTCCTTACCCTAGTGTAGTCATATTTCCATCATCTGTTTTTGATGTTGTTGTTTCTTTTCATTTTGAAATAACAATTTGAAGTGCAGTTGCAGTAAATACCGTTTCATTGTTGCATATAGTCCATTTTAGTCACAAAGCTATTTTTAGATTTTACAGTACTGTGCAGAAGTCTTAGGCATCAATGAATGTAAACAGGGAGGAATATTTGTCATATTTATGTATATATAGAGTTTATTTAAAGCTTTGGGTTCCTTGAAAGAGTTGATATTTTATCTTGAAAGTGCTGGAAAAGTGCTTGAATTTTACTCTTAAAAAGCTGTATGAACCCTGTAAAGTATTCTTTGTTATCCAAATGTATTTATTGTTTAAAAAATGACACTATTATAGTTTTATTGCACATGTCATATTTGTATTTGAAAATAGCTTTCTCACGAAGCAATGTTGAGGTTGTTTGTATCGCTAAAGCAAAAATGTTATTTGCACAACAGATTATTGAAAGAAAAGTGAAACGTTTCTTCTAATATTGATTCAATAAATGTTATACCTCACACATTGTTACAATTTCGCGAGAGTCGCGGGGCCCCCGGGAAATTTCTTCCTCCAAAGGGGGGCCGAACAGAAAAAGTTTGAGAAGCACTGGATTAAACCATGTATGAACACAGGGAAGGGGCTCCTGTCTGTTCTGTTTATTTAGGAGGATTGTGTTGTGTCCCATTTGTACAGTACTGACCGTACTGTATGTTTGTACAGTGGTGTTAGTGCTGCAGTACAATAATGAAGCCTGTTGATGATACTAACGTTCATCATTTATTCACAGACTCTAGAGCGCCATCTTGTAGAATAGTGTGAGAGAGTGGAAGCATCCAACGAGCATAAAGAGATCAGCAGCTCCCTCTGGTGAGCATGTGGAGTTTCACTTGCAAGAACAGGTGCTGAGACCCGCAGTTATTTCACTTCTGCAGAACACGACTCGTATATCAGGGACAACAGTAAAACAGAAGTGTCTGACTGACCATAGTTTTACATTAAATGTACTTAGTTCAGTGGTAAATGCATTTGTAAATGCAGTGGTATACATATATATACATATATATATATATATATATATATACACATATATACATACATATATACTGTATATGTTTTTGTAAAACAGTAAATTTGACAATTCATGGATAACAATAATAATATATTTGAGCTTCTACATACTGGTGTATTAACCATTATAGAAACATAAACAATGATTGCGGCATAAACCGTACATTGGTTGGTGGTCTGATACGTTTGTTAAGCACAGTACATAACAACGTTCAATGCTGCTTTACACTACAGTCTACACACACACCTTCATCTATGTGCAGTGCCTTAAGTATTAAAGTGCAGGTTAATGTAAGAATTCTGTCATTTGATTGACACATAAACAAATCAAACACATCTCAGATAGCATACATACACACATAAACCCCTCCCCCTGGCTCCTTGTGTACATCCAGAATTATGTTTCCATCACTAAAAGCATTGGTCAAAACTGAAGTAAGCAAAACACAAGTCTGTGTGGAGCAAACTGTGAATCACTTGAGTCACTGTTTTTCACACAGAATTCATTCAGTAACCACCGTTAACACAATCCTCACTTCATTTAAAACGCAATCAAAAAATGTGCACTTTTATTCTAGCTACTTTTTTTTGTTCACACTAAACTTTTTATTTTTGTTAGTACAGCAAGTAAATCAATATGAAAAGATAAAGAAAACATGATTGTAATCGGTGACGTGGTCAAGACCAGTTGTCCTCATGGAGACCTGGTCCTAATGAGGCAGGACCTAATTTCTCAGGAACTGGTTAAGTTTAAGATTTGAATTGTGGTTAGGGTTTAAATGAGGGATAGGTCAGTTAGGGCTAATGCTTTGTTTAGTTTGTCCAAATGAATAGAAGTCAATGCAGTGTCCAGAAAAATAACTGCACAATGGTGTACATGGTGTGTGTGTGTCTGTGTGTGTGTCTGTCTGTGTGTGTGTGTGTGTGTATGTGTGTGTGTGTGTGTGTGTCCATGCAGTGGCCATTACCTGATCTTTTCCTCCCTCCAGCTCCACAAGTTTGAGCTCCCAGAAACAGCGCATGGTCTCCACCTTCTCCAGGTGGTGGTAGAAGGCCAGGTGACCCAGGCGGAGGTTGTTGCCGCGGTTGCGGATGGCCTTTAACCCCTCCCTCTTCTCAACTATAGGGGACATGGGGATTGGTGGTGGTATTGCGGACGAGAGGAGTTTTGCGTTCTTCGTGGAAGCAGACGCGTTACCTGAAGTCTTCTTGTCTGACCTGAAATGACAAGAGCCTTTTTTGAAAGGAAAATCAGACTCTAACAACAAAAAAGCTGCGAAAATGTTTCATTTAATGCTTAAGACAAATTAAGACTAATGTGGAAATTCAGTAAATGTGATAAGGAATGAAAACATTACTGTTCACTAATTTGCACCATTGCTTTCACAAGCTTAATGACACAGTGATGTAAAAGGAACAGTCACCTATCTATAAACAGTGGGATGAAATATCTTGTGTGATCTGTTGCCTGGTTGTGATCCTCAGTGATGCTTTGATCTTACTGAGCACGAGGATTTTCCAAGCTTTCTGATGCAGTCTCCCTGCTGGACCTCTAGGGGCAGTCATGGAATATCACTGAGGATATTTATACCTCCAGAGTGTAAATACCTCGCTGTTACTTGACAATTATCGAGGTCAGAGGATGGCAGCAGTCTGAGCATGGTGCATGAATCCACTGATGCAGACAGTGTGTGTGTGTGTGTGTGTGTGTGTGTGTGTGTGCCAGAGTTATGCTTCAGCATCAGAGGGTGTTCTCAGGATAGGATTTCAACTCCAGTGCTTAAACCAGGAGAGTGGACAGGGGACACACCTGTCACTGCTCCTTACGCCGGCCATTTTATGTATGCTGATATATTCATGAGTCAGTTTGACAACAGACAACGATGTGCGTGTTTTTATTTCACATTCTCACTTAAAAATGACATTAATTTGTTTTTACATATCATCACGACATAAATAAAATCAATACATTGTACAAACAATCTAAAATAAAATATCCAATGTTGATATGATCTGTATTACGTGATTTTAAAATACACTCATTATTATTATTATTATTATTATCCAAATCTAACACGATATCTTGTTTCCTGTCAGGATCAAGATATAATATGGATATATTTCCCAGTCCTACTGTGCAGCACTGACAATCATGGAGGTCAGGAACCTTATATGAACATCTGTGCTTGGTCCACTTACACAGTAGCACTAATTACAGTTATTTTTAAAACATTTTTATAGAACCTCCTCACAATCATTCATTAATATGACACTGTGTTTTTAAGGACACTTAAAACTATTTTTAACTCAACTATTCGACTGTGTGTTTCGTCTATCGCTCAGTGTGAGACACAACAGCTGTGTGAGCCAGTTCCTTCAAATGTGCTGTTTTGAAGGGGGAGGACTTTTGAAGAATGCTCATGCTTTGATGTTTTGATGGTGTCGGCTGGGGGCGTGCCCTCAGTGAGCCCCCACTATAATGACCCCGGGTCGTTCACTTTAAAGGCATTGATTTACGTAGCACCCGAAATAAATCACCAGAAATGGAAAACAAACCTACATTAAAAATTAAACTATTAAGAGGCGGGAACTGCCTCAGTGACGGGACTTAAAGCCGAATAGATTGTTTACAATAGTTTGTTGCTTTAAGCAGCTGTTACAAGTGTCAGGGTCCCAGCACTGCTGTAATTTGTGTATGTTTACACAGTTAGTTGACCCCGTGGTAATCCCCTGCTATAACACGGGCAGAAAGGTTCCTGTCAGGGGAGGAAACAATATCTGAAAGAGTTTTCTCGTTATAACCAGGTTTATCTGATTTATTCTCTGGTGTGAGTGAGTTATTGACAACTGATTATTTTGATTGATCACATGTTTATGATTTCCTGGAAAAACGATGAGGCACCACCATGCACAACTGAAGCATTCAGACTACTCATTATAATGAGATATCATTTTAATGAGAAAACTCTCATTACAACAAGAAATAGATATGAAAACAGGCTCTGTCATCCAATACTATCAAACCTGACTGAGCGAGCATATGTGTGTATACAGCAGCACTACAGGGGCCGTCTGTTGAACTCCCGCTCCATCCTTCCATCACTTGTTGGAGGAGATACTTAAACTCCTCCCCCTACCCGGAGTGGGAAATTCACCCTTTTCCAGCTGAGAACCATGGCCTCAGACTTGGAGGTGCTGATCCTCATCCCAACCGCTTCACACTCGGCTGCAAATCTTCCAAGCAAAAGCTGGAGGTCGTGGTTTGATGAAGCTAAGAGGACCACATTATCCGCACCCCCCAGGTGCGCCTAAAAATTCTTTCCATAAAAGTAAGAACAAAATCGGTGGAGTCCAACTTGGCCGGCTACGCAAGCCAGACTCGCACTCCTTCGGTACAGGGACTGAATGGCCATCCACCCCATACTCCCAGGGCACCCCGTACAGGATGCCCCTGGGGACATGGTCATAAGCCTTTGTTGAAGATCATCATGACAGGTTCTTCCAGCAGGTGTTCCCAGCAGACCCTCACTACACGTTTGGGCCTACCATGCCCGTGCGGTGAAGAATAAATCCTCCTGCCGTGAAGTAAACACCAGACGAACGTGAGTGTCTCTCTTCTACTCTGTATCACAGGTTCGGGCAGGGCCCCATGGGCAAATTCCCTGGCCACCAGACACTCACACATGGGCCCTGACACCAGGCCTTGGTTCACTGGCTCTTCAATGTCCTGTTCATGCTGGATCTTCTGAACCGCTCTTTGTCTGGCCCTTCACCCAGGACCAAGTCCCCTTCCAGAGACAAACACCCCAGACAACATAGCTCCTAGGATCACTCGGGCATTAAACTCCTCCACCAGGATGAGGTGGCAGTTAGGGGAGGAGCTGATGACAAGGCTTAATCAGCCTTGTGTGAATGCATTGTTTTGAATGTAACGGACATTTATTTATTTATATTTAAATGTTACACATAACAGTTTTATGATTTATTTCAGTCGCCTGAGACAGAACATGATGCTAAAATAAAAAATAGAGGCATCATCATCTGCAATTGCAATTGCATGACCAAAGCTGGACCTGGAGCTCTTGGCTGTTGAGAGATGTTCACCGGGGGGTACGAGGATCAAGCACATCTCGTGAGCACGGTCAGTGTGTGTCCTGCGTCATGGTGCTGGGCAGCCAGGTCTTCAGTTTACAGGCCATCTGGACCACTCTGGATGCGAGGGAAGCAAGTCTTTGTCATGTATCATCTTGCTCGGACACACGTGTAATCTGATTATTGGCAGGCCGTTCGTGAGGTGCACTGTAATAGAACTCTCGCCATTTTTTTTTTTTTTCTTTCTAACCACAAGCCGTTCATGTTCCACTGCAAAATAGACTCTGATTATCAAAGACTTTAGAAGTGGGCGTGCAGAAGAAATATACACCACTTTCATGTTCATATAACTAATGTATATTTATAGAAAGCATTCAACAGGCTGGCCCCTATACATCTAACATTATCTAACCAACAAGTTACTTTTACTTGACGTTTTTACTTTGAAGCAGGAACAAGACCTGTTGTGTCTGTGACACATGTGACAGATATAGATGTTAACATTGTAATCTATCTATAAATTCCAGGAGCGTCTGTCTGTGTGTCTGTCTGTCTGCGTGTTATTCACATATCTCCCGAACTGATGGTCAGATTGATTTCAAACTTGACAGGTGTCTTGTTACGAGAACAAGTAAGTGCAGTGGCAAGTTTGACGTTGTTTGGATAAGTAAAGCAAAATATACTGTTAAATATATCGGTAAAAGAAGCACACGTTGGGTTTCGCCGATCTACTGTAGCCACTCCCCCTCTCACTCACACAGCACTGTGGGCTTTTCCCGTCTGGAAAAGGCACAAAAAGAGTTGCACGGGCACTGCACTTGTAATGTTAAAGATGAAATCCCTAAGATTTCAAAGATTTACCTAAGTGATGCAAACTGACCAAACGACGCAACCGCAGCAGCAGCAGCAGCGGCAGCAGCAGTGGCTCTTGTGTCCCCTGTATTAAAAGATGATTTTCTCTATCTGTGTTTTGTGTGAGAGTGTACTGTTACCACTTTAGTTTCCAGACAGTGAGTGTTGTAAGACAAACAAATTCTTAAGATAGTGTAGATTTAAGCAAATGCTGATTATTATTTGGTGAGCATTTTATTAAATGGCCTTGTTTTTAATTCTAGCAACGATGTCTTTCTTGTGCTAAATCTCAGCAGAGTCACACACACATTGACTGTGTCAGTACCTCATATAACCATACTACAAAAAACATGAAAAGTATCACTGTCTGTAAGTCTGTATGCTTCCTGTCTGTGGAGTGACAAGAGAGGGGTTAATATAATGATGCGTGATAAGTGTCAGTTATGGTGAAAATGACTGAGATGTTCTGAGTGTTCTGAAATGACTTGTCCATGTTCAGGACAGTGGCCAAATGCTCCACCACAGTCTATACATAGCTGTGGGTTTATCATGGCAGGATAATTGCACAAGGCACAAACTGAGACACAGAGACAGACACAGTAGCAACAGGTGACAATACAACTGTGTCACTCTCATGTTGTCTGGGGTGATTAACAGGATCACAGGTGCCAGAATAATAAAGAGATGAAGCAAGAATACCAGGGATTAGGCTGATAAGTTAAATATGTCCTCTTTGGCTGCAACTAACGATTATTTTCATAATTAAATCTCATTAATCTGCTGATTCATTTTTGTAAGTAATGGTTTGGTCCATAAATTGAAAAAGGGTTTTTTTGATTAGTGTTTTCAAAAACCTGAAATGATGGTTTTCTACACAAGTTATAATGACGCCTTTGTCATATGGAGCAAAGAGACCTGAAAATATTGAAATTGAAGAAGCTGAATAATCTAAGAACTTGCTTTAATTATTTTAAAAAAAGAAGCTCAAGCCGATGAATCAATTATCAAAATAGTTGATGATTAATTAAGCAACGATGAATTGTTGCAGTCCTAATGTCCTCTATGCTGTAACATGGTGGACAAGAGAACCATGTTAGAGAATAGAACATAAAATAATATAAAGATTCTTTTTCACTTTCACAATGTGTTGAAATTATTTATTTAGTTCAGCTTTACAAACAGTTTCAACTTCACAATGATTTACACAATTCCAGAAATCTGTCAACACAGAGATGGAAAAACATCTGCACATGATTTCTTGTTCATTTAACACGAGTAGACATAGATGTGGTCAGCTCACATAAGTACACCCTTCATTCACTATCAACATCTATTATAGAGTTGGAAAATTCTGTTTATGGCTTAGTGATAGATAAATTAATAAATAAATCAGCACAAATGTGTTGTTAACAGCTTGATAAATGATAAAAAAAAGACTAAACCTGACTGATATCACGTAGTAAAACTGTATTGAATGCCTCTTAGTTTGGTCCAATCCATGTCTAAAGCAACAAAATGTAGGATTTCAACCTGTAACTTCTGTTTTTGGGTCCGTGCCACAAAAAGAACCACAAAGTTTAAACTGACAGGACATAGTTGTTTGTACATTAAAAGTTCACTCGTGTCGTTGGCTTGTCGACAAATGCACGTGTTATTGCGATATATACATGTATTTTGGGACATTTGTAATAAAAACAATACCACTTACCAACTGTGGGGGGGAACCTGAGAGCATAGCCTACATTGTGTTACTTTAATGTCACATAAATACACCACTAAGTGTCCTTAGTTTTGTCCAGTCCATGTTTAATGTGGCATATTCTGAAATGAAAATGGACAAGAGAATCTCCAACTTCGTCTTCAGCTATTGTGTATGTGCCTCTGGGTGAATGGACACAAAGATAACATGGAGTGGTGGGCGGAGCCACTGAGTCTGCTGCATGCATACATGTACAGACACATGTCAAAGTATAAATGGAGTGTGCTTGCTGTATAAGTGAGTATTAGTACAGAAGCATTAAGGATCAGAACAGGACAGAGGAGCCTGAGCAGGACGTTTGGCCTTGAATGGACAGTCTTCATGCCAAGGTGCTATCTCTTGCTTTCAGGGGCCTCGGCTGTCCTGATTTAGTGGTCGCATGGAAACAGTCATCAAAGCCTATAAACCAGAGGAATGTAGGGGAGGGCTGTGTGTGTGTGTGTGTGTGTGTGTGTGTGTGTGTGTTTTTGTGTGTGTGTTCCAGGTATTGCGCCTATTGTGGGGAACTAAATCTGTTAACACAGTCACATTATGAGGACTTCCTTATGTGGACAAAAAGCAAGTCCCCAAAACATAAATGATTACATTTCAATGTGTAGACAGGATTAGGTTAGGGTTAGTTTAAGGGTAGGGTTAGCTTAAGTGTAGGGTTAGTTTAAGGGTAGGGTTAGCTTAAGTGTAGGGTTAGTTTAAGGGTAGGGTTAGTTTAAGTGTAGGGTTAGTTTAAGGGTAGGGTTAGTTTAAGGGCAGGGTTAGTTTAAGTGTAGGGTTAGTTTAAGGGTAGGGTTAGTTTAAGGGCAGGGTTAGTTTAAGGGTAGGGTTAGTTTAAGGGTTAGGGTTAGTTTAAGGGTAGGGTTAGCTTAAGGGTTAGGGTTAGTTTAAGGATTAGGGTTAGGGTTAGGGTTATTTTAGGGGTAGGGTTAGGGGTGAGAGAGAGAGGACCAACAAACTGATAAACCACAGGTATTGAGGACATTTTGGGAAAAGGAAGTCATTTAGTCTGGTCCTCACATCTGTAAAGGGCTTGTTGGGGATTAAGACCTGGTTTTAGGGTTAGGGTTAGAATTTGGTTTAGAGTACTTGTGTTGTAATTGTGTGTCTCACAGTGTCCTCAGTGAGAATGCTGCAGGACGAAGGACAAAGTTTTAAACTGCAAACTTCATCCAGATCCTCAACTGACTGCAGTCACTTCGGCATCAAATTCAACTCAATTGCACGACATGCTAATATCAAGTAATCAACAGGTTTATTTTTCTCCTTCTAAACTTGACATTCCTGCCCCACCCCCACCCCCCACACCCACCCCCACTGTGCAGCTTTCATCACGACTAAAGCCAAGTGCTGGTCAGGAGTATCACCACCAGTGCTCTCTGAAGTGTCCAATGTAAATAGTTGGACTCAGGGTGTTCTCTTAGAACTGTGCCAGCAGATTATTTCCAAACCACCCCAAACTCTGAGTACCACACGCTTGGCACCCGTCAGTGGAAAAAGAGTGCATATGAGTTCAGTAGCTTCCTATGTTGCCTTTTGCAACAACCATCACACTGGAGCCACTCGGACACACTGTGACGACTCACATGGACGCACACGTGCCACAGTCTGTCTGCAGATATACACAGTTACTGATGCCCTGATAGATGCACTCGGTGCCCACAGCACAGCCGCTCCAGTCCTTCACACGGACAACAACTTAGCAACCTCGGCAGAACAGTGTAACTGTAGAACTTCATTCAATGTACTTTTCCATGCAGACAAAAACAAAGCGGGGGCCTTATTTTAGACCACGTCAGACAGCATGACTTGTTCTGCGCCCAATTTATAGTCCACCTACTTCTGAACTGCAATCAATAGCACTGTAATGACTTTTTTAATTGGGTGAAATGTAGTATTGTTTAATCTATTATGATAATATGTTTAGTAGGGTGGTTTGGTTGTCATTAAATTCAACATATTTAAAATACTGTTTACATGGGATTTACTGTGGCATATGATTTCATATGAAGTTGAAAGTACAGCGAACAGAGTCAGTGCAGTAAATCAGCAGCAAATCAGTGCGGCTGTGGCAGCTTGAAACAGGCTGCAACTGATACCGTTAGAGTGAGGCGTTAGAATTCAGAACATGCTCATTATACAAGTTTAAGATTGCTTTGCCTTTCTGAAGAATGCACATATTAAGTGCTTGCACTGTAACTGTTCCCGTGAGCTTGATCCAGGACTTTTTACAGGATTTTATTTGACAGGTAAAAATAAAAACACAAGAAAACTCACCCTTGGTAGTTTGGGACATTTGCAATGACAAAAATCTTCTTCTCCTTTCCTCCCATGTCTCTCATGGGCTTGAGGTCTCCAGATGTCCTCTCTTTGACCTTTGCTGGTTTGCACTTTTTAGGTCCTGGTGCTTTGGATGCTCTCCTCCACCCCGCACACACTCAGTGTGCAGCTCGGCTTACTTGTGGCTCTCTGCTGTTGAGAACCACACTATGTACACAGGAAAAGTACTGGAGGGGGGGCAGGTGAAAGGGGGGTGGGGGTCTGCTTTAGGACCCAGAGGCCACAAGCAGGGACAGAGTGGAGGAAGTGATCCAGAGAATGTGGCTTGTTATAATGGAACGAGAGGAACGCCAGAGTGCAAAGAGCAAGGATGACAGACTGAGAGAGGGGGAGAGATACAGGGGGGCTGGAGGATGTGTCATAAACAGCAGCATTACTAACAGGATTGTGTGATCATGTTTTTGTCTGTACAAAACCCACATAAGTTAACAATTGACACATATTTGAACTTCAGAATCAGAATTGTTGAGTTCCAGTAGCTCCTGTGGCCGACCAGCAGGGTTAGTCATGGAGCGGATGGAGGTTGTTGTCCAGTATTGTCCTTAACTTGGACGACACTGTCCTCTCTGACACCACCGTGTCCAACTCCATCCCCACAACGTTACTGGCGGTGTGGATCAGTTTGTTCAGTCTGTTTGCATCAGTGACCCTCAACTCCAAACTTAATGATGAGGCAGAAGTGGATCAGTGACTCCCGTGAGCCAGGATTTCAAATTGCTGATTTTCATAATGGACTTTGATCCGGGGAGTGAGCGGTCTACAAAGCAACAGGAATGTGGCTAAAATCTGTTTTCCTTGTGAATCTGTTGGCGGATATTGGCGTGTTTCCACCGGCTCTACTCACCTCGTCTCGGCACAGTTCAGTTGTGTTTCCACGAGCATAGTAACCTGGTACCAGGTCCTTTTTTTAGTACCTGCTCTGGTGAGGTTCCAAGCACACCGAGTAGCTTACTATGCGTGACGTCATCAGACTGACAACCACTGATTGGTCAGAGACGTCCGACACAGAAATCAAGCCGAACTGTAGGTCAGTTAAAAAGACTTAACACTCCTAAAAATGTGGTTAATCTCCAACAGTTACCAGGGAAATGTCTGTGTTTCAGTCCAGTGACTGTGTCAGACGGAGTCTGTGCTCTGGTCGTGAAGGAAGTGCTGAACAAATAGTTTTAATGAACTGATTCTAGTGATTCAGTTACTCTGAAAACAACTGCTTTACAAGTCACTAGTCACACGTTTGTGTGTGTGTGTGTGTGTGTGTGTGCGAGTGTCCCGTATAAAACGAAGTCAACGCAGTTTCACGCAGCCTTGCAGAGATGACTCCGCCCACGTTGAGTAAAAAGGGCCATATGTTCCTAGTGAGAGTGCGTCTGTATTATGCTAGTTCTTGGCACAGGGGCCAGCAGGCTGCACACAAACAATAGTTCCATCCATTTTCTTCCACTTTTTTCTTCCCTTTCACTTGAGGGTTGCTGGAGCCAATCCCAGCCGACAGAGAGCCAAAGACAGGTATGTACCCACCTTTCGCTGGGACAGGTCGCCAATTAATCGCAGAGATACACAACCATTCACTCTCACAGTCACGGTCATTGTATAGGGTTCCATTTACTTTGGTTCCATTGCTGCTTAATAACTGAACTAATATAAAGACGGCCATCTTTAATTATTAGTATTCATATCTTAAAAATAAATGTCTTTAATGTTTTTATGATGTGTTGTTGAACACATCTGGTCTCACAAATATTGTGTAGTGACAAGCGTTCAGCTCATGCCTTTCATCACATTGACTCATTATCATGTTGTATCGTCTGAGACTCCTCTGACCTTCCCATTAATGTCTTAAAGTCTTGACACTGAATCCTCTCTCACCATCCTGTCCATTTACCTTGTGTGTGTGTGTGTGTGTGTGTGTGGCTGTGGGCTTTAACAGTTACCTCACATCAGACCAACAGCGCCCCCCCCTGGGCCAAATGTTTTTACTCCACCCCTGCTATATTTAGTCCACACTCAATTAGATGATCTTAGAACAACAGAGTGTGTGTCCGAGGGGGAAAAGGCCACAGATGATGCAGCCACAGCCTGTGTGTGAGCAGTAATCAGCATTACGTCGTGTAATATACAGTAAGACATGGTACCACGATGAGCTGCAGCTACAGAGGGATCGGTGTGACGGTTCACTTGGTGTAAGGTGAGTTGTAGGTATGAGTGTTCTCCTAACGATCAAGTGGAATGGATTCAAGGCGAAGCAATGGAAACACAACATGATGGATGGATGCTGGTAAATGTGGGTCATTGCTCTCTGGCTCCCTCCAGTGGAACATTTTTAACTGTGTTTTTCATGCTGAAAATTCAGGCCTATTAAAGTCTACTTTGGGTATGAAATAGGCACACACATGTTTTTTGTTTTTGTTTAAGGTTAAAAATGATTTTAAAATCCTGACGATGAAATGAAGCACTGAAATGACACGTCTCTTGAAACAAAGGAAGGTGGGCATCTCTAATAGGGGAGACTATGGGATGGTGGTTATGTCACACAGGATTGTGTCCAAAGGTTTCCATGAATCACAAATGTGTATGATGTTTTGTTGGTTGCCAGTGGATACGGTGAGTGTCTGAGCCATAATCTCTGCTCAGTAGATCACACAGACACTCCCTTCAAGGGTTTCAAAAGTCCATTCACTCACTATTCCTCATTATCAGACACAGTTCAGGAGTGTGCTTGTATTGATAAACTATCATCTTTGGAGCAAGCATGGCATGAAAGTGCTGTTCTGATGGACTTACTAGACACCAGACATGTTCAAGTCTCTGGTTGAAATGAATATTCTAACACTATTTCAAAGCATGCACTGTACTATCATCCATACAGTACAGTGTTAAAAGGACACAATTTCAACTTTTTAATTTTGTCTCCAAGATTATTTTGATGCTACATCGATTTACAGAAGGGTCAATGTGGCCTCTGTCAAAGCCTGAGCAGGTCTGCATCGCCTGCATTGGCACTGTGGAACTTCTGGTCTGTTTTGGGTCTGTGCCACAGAAGGAGCTACAATGTTCTACTCTACAGCGTACGTCACATGAGCTTGCTGTGTGTCAGGCTGTTATTGAAGTTCATCTTGTCCTCTCGTCAATCTCGTCCTTTAATCAAGTGATTCAAATAAATGTGAGGTTAAAAAAAAAACGGGTTGTTCTTCTGACAGTTTTTATTTGGTTAGTTTTTGTTCCTGATATCTTGAAAAATAAAACCATGCAATCATATTTGTAAATAATGCTATAGTCTCAGCTGACATAGGGCGACAGGCGAGGTTCACCCTGGACAGATGGCCCAGTCCATGGCAGGGCCACATATAGAAACGTGTTACCACGACATTTGAAAACTAATACTACCGTTTACCAACTGTAGGAGGAAGTAGAGAGCATATTGTGTTTCTTTACAACTGATCAGTTGTAGGTTGACCTTAAACAGTCTACTGTGATGCATTGTGAGGACACACACAATAAAACATTTTCATAACTTTAATTTACAATATTTTGGTGTAAGTGTTCATCACCACAGGATACATGATGTTTGTCAGTGTTACTAACTGACTGATTGTGTGTTACATGTGTTTTAAGGATAGCATCTGTATTAAAAGAGAACTGACCAACCATGGTTCAAACATGATACTTTTCTTATTGTCGTTGACTGTGAGTTAGTCAGTCTACAAAGGCCTCGTTCAGTTCAGTGTCATTCCACATGTATTTTATCTTAACAACTAATCTTCATTTATTTTGCAGCCTCTCTGTAAAGTCTACATTGGTTATGAAACAGGCACACAAACGCTCATAAAGTTTGTTTAAGTAGCATGTATAAGGAGAGACTATGGGATGGTGGTTGTATAACACAGGATTGTGTCCAAAGGTTTCCATGAATCACAAATGTGTATGTTGTTTTGTTGGTTGCCAGTGGATACTGTGAGTGTGAAGGCGAGCCATAATCTCTGCTCAGTAGATCACACAGACAAAAGTCCACTCACTATTCATCATTATCAGACACCGTTCAGGTTTTTTCAGGTGTGCTTGTATTGCACCATGACATGAAAGCGCTGTTCTGATGGACTCGCTAGACACCAGAGATGTTCAAGTCAAGTTCAACAACTTCCATTGTTCAACTTAACGACTCTCTAGACCGGTATTAGCCTCAGAGGTTAAATACCCGGTTCCTCCCACTGGATAGTCAGAAGTGAAGAAGCCTCTTGGAGGAGAGGGGGAACATATTCAACTTAAGTCCAGTCCACCGCTCACTACTGAAGAAGAAGTCTACTGCAATAATGCACACAATAAAAGATGTATCACCACAGGATACATGATGTTTGTCTGTGTTACTGACTGACTGAATAGGTCACCTTATGCTTTGTTTTATTGTTATTCAACAATTATATCAAATGAGAACATAACCTACAGAAATTACCCAAATTAGCCCTGGGAGCTACATTTTTACATTTTACAAGCTTAAATGCAATGAACCTGACTTTCACAATACAAACCAACTGAGGAGAACTATGCGGCACTTGTGCGCTGTGATACTCTCTTGGGATGAAACAAGAGAAGTCTTAGCTGAGCACTGATTATTCTCATGTCTCACAGAGTACAGCATCACACCACAGAGTAACCAACCCACTATAATGATACTATCCTGGAGTCCAAGTGTGAGACTTGAGTCCCCATCACTGCTTAACTCTCACTATCTTGGATAAGGGAATAGAGGAAAAAGCTTTTAGTGCCGTCTTTGCCTAAACTTTAAATGTGTCAATGATTTAGTTTTACCTGCACTGATCATCTGTCTGTGTCCTCACATAAGGACAAAGGCATCACTGAACGTCACCAAACACTGATCTGTTTTTTCCGTCATCAGTGAATTATCGCCCAGTCACGCGCACGGCCACACCCACAGGCTTTGCATACCGTGCTTTCAATAAATGACCAGTGGTCCAACAGCTCAGGTACAAGTCAAACTCTGTCTGTTGTTGCAGTCTGTGCATTTGATCACACTCTTCTCACTTGTCCGTGCTTTTTCTCCACGTGTGTGTGTGTGTGTGTGTGCGCGCGCTCTCAGGGAACAGCGGAAACAGCTTCAGTCGCCTTCAGTCAGACGATCAGGTAAATAATCTGTTTAACACACTTTTAACACAGTCTCTCTCACACACACACATAGTATCATGTGACGTTGTTTCGCAGCAGCCAGATTGTTTTTTCTTTCTTTCTTTTTTAAGTAATGCGTGTTTATTTCCGGGGTTGCACAGTGTGCGCAGCTGTCAGATGTAGCGTGTCGTTCACGCTACATTTAAGAAGATATTCACAGATATTCTCGAACTCCAGTTAAACGAAACATTATTAAAACGCACGCGAGACATGTTTGTTTTGAATCGTTGATGTCTACGAAAGAAAAGAGAGAAATCACTCCACCATGCTATTAAAATCACGTCACGTGTTTTATAAAAAATATGCTTTTATATCACTTTTGTGAATATTTATTAGTAATAATTGTCATAAACTTCACTATAATACATTGTAGTGTCGTGTAGTGCTACTAAACAGTGTAGTGTCATCGTATGATTCCAAAAAAAATGTCTGCATGATTTTCATCAATATTTCGTGTAAATGTTTTGACTTTAGTGTCAGATTTGTTGATGTGAATGATTCGAATCACACGAATTAGTATTTCGTGGCCACAAATTAGAGAAACCTGAAAATATAAACTTTGAAGCAGTGTGTGTGAAGTGGTAATAACTGCCAGCACTCTCCGCTTATCCACATGCATGTCTGTTGGTATTACTAAATCATTCAACATTAAATTACAACACTTTTCAGCACATAAAAGATACCAGAAGTAGTCATTACTAATAACCTAAACAGAGAACTGGCAATTGAAAGCGCCAGTATTCAAAATAGTAAAGTTAAGGTAGCACGTATTGACCCACTACATCAGAGGTGTCAAACTGGCAGCCTGTGGGCCACATGTGTCCCCCCATCAATTCTACCTCCTCTTACTTGAGGACAATTAGATATTTGGTTGTTACTTTACATGTAGCCATATTGAATTTATTACATTCAACATTAAATGTCTATATATACAAATATATATCTATATGAGCTTGGCTGGTGTTTTAATTATAGTTGTCAGCGTTAATTACTTAATTTTAGATTTATTTCTCCGTTTTTGACAGTAACACATTTATACCATCAGCATTGGTGTGTGTGTGTGTGTGTGTGTGTTACATTTAAGTTCCATATAAACAGCTGATTGCTAATTTCAAATGCCTTTTACTTGTTACAGGGGAAGCCAACATCGTCAGTTATGGCCAACATCAGCACCTCAAACACCATTTTTGCCTTGGAACTGCTACGGACTCTGAGTCAAGAAAACCCCAATGGAAATATGTTCGTCTCTCCGCTGAGCATCAGCTCAGCTCTGGCTATGGTCTACCTCGGAGCGAGAGGAGACACAGCTGCTCAGATGGCAAAGGTAAGCACTGCCGTCTCTCTGCCGTTGGGCCTGTAGCGGTGCGTGGAGTTCAGCCTGTCGACGCAGGTGTGTCTCCTGGCTCAAATAGAAAGGTGTGTCAAGTGAACTTCGACCTCAAGAAACAGGCTGTGCATTGTTTGCTAAAAAAAGAAAAGAAAAGCAGAACGTTGTTGAAACTGGTTGTTCCACATTTGATTTGTGGCTTTAGTTCACGACACCTATCACTTATGTTACTTCTGCACCTCTGTCATCGATATTAATGACTTACTGTACATGTTTTTTCACTCGGGTTACTGATTTATGACTGAACACTGTTGGAGCCTGTGTTACACAGTAGCCTGTGTTACACAGCAGCCTGTGTTACACAGCAGCCTGTGTTACACAGCAGCCTGTGTTACACAGCAGCCTGTGTTACACAGCAGCCTGTGTTACACTGTGTTACACAGTAGCCCGTGTTACACAGCAGCCTGTGTTACAGGCGTGACACACAGTCACATGAGCTAACTGCAAGTTTCTGAAGTTTTAAAGAGAGTGTACACATGTACAGTGACTGTCAAACAAATACAGCAATTACACATATATATATTTACAAAAGTTCATGACATCATCAGTGTTACATTATTCAGTGACATGTCTAAAATGACCCTCATGTTTTAATAGATCAGACAAAATATTCACTGTTTGACTATAAAGGAGTAGTTTTTGTTTGTAGTAGTGTGACTGTATGAGGCACTGACACGTGTGTGACGCATGTCTGCCCTCTGCTGGCGTCCTGCACCAGGAAGTAGCATAAGACAGCTCATGTCATGTCACTCTTGCTGGACAAACATGTTCACGGAAGAGCTTTTGAACAGGAAATGCGTAAATCCAGCGATTTTGACCATAGAAATGTTGAAATCTTACAGAAAACGAATTTATAGAACAGTTAAGTGGACAAATTGATTTTCTATTATCATGGTTAGTATTTTACTTGCTCTGCCTCCCCTGACCGCACGTCGGTGAGGCCATACCGACAAGATCCTTAATTCGAACTCCTCAAAAAGGTTATGTAAAATAATGACATGTTTCTTTCATGGCGCTCCATAAAATGCCTTTGAATGTGTTTAAAGAAGGCAGGAGAAAGATCACTGATATTATTACGTCATTACAAAGTGATGTAATAATAATAATATCTTCTGCTTCAACTGACAACAGCTAATGCCTCTAAGTGATAATTAGGATTTGTTACTAAATGTCCATATAAATGACAACAGGGAAAAGAATCAAATGTTGCGCTGTTATTTCTTGCAGAGCCCTAATTGTAATGGTTTACACATTTTATTTAATCATTTTTAATTTAAAATCTTATGTAAAAAGTATTGATGAACATTATAGGTTTGTGTTGGAGCTTGTAGAACATCTACATTTTAAAAGGGATTTTAGTTTGAACTGTAAATGCACATCGGTTCCAAATATTGATTATTGGCCTCAATTATTTTTATCAATATTGTCCCTGAAAAAACAATATTGGTCAAGTATTACAACAATTGATTAAATATAAATGTGATTATCTATGTAATTGACATATCATTAATATATAATATTAATATGTTTTGGTAGGGCTTCTCAGTAATAATAATATCTGCATGACACATAACGTAATAGTATATAAAAATGTGTGCATTTATTTAATATCGTAATCCCATTCATAAACAAAAATACAGTATAGTAACACGTGAGAGTTGTGCGTGTCCTCAGGCCCTGTCATTCAGCGAGGGTGAAGGTGTCCACGCAGACTTCCAGAAGCTCAACACAGACATCATCACACCGTCGGCATCTTACACTCTGAAAACAGCCAATCGTCTTTATGGAGAGAAAACAGCCAACTTCCTGCAAGTGAGTCTGCAGCCTTCACTTCCTTCAAAAGACACGTGTATGAATGAATGAATGAAATATAATCTGCTCTCTGCAGACTTTCCTCGACGCTACGCAGAAGTACTACCATGCCGACCTGCAGGCTGTGGATTTCACTGGGGCTCCAGAGGCGTGCAGAGCGGACATCAACAGCTGGGTCGAGGAGCAGACAGAAAGTGGGAATTCAAAATGCGTTGCATGCATGAAATCATTCCGTACGTCCTGTGTGAATCGCTATTCAGTGCTGAACTCATCTGTTTCCTTGCAGACAAGATAAAAGATCTCCTGAAGCCAGGAACAGTCACTACGAATACCAGGATGGCTCTGGTTAATGCCATCTACTTCAAGGGGAACTGGCTGAAACGCTTTGATCAAGCAAACACCAAAGAGATGCCCTTTAAAATCACTAAGGTGAAAAATAACTTACTTGGTTGTTCAAAAAAGTCTGGTTTTAACAGTCACCTACATTTCAATCTTAGTCATTTATCAGTCCTGCAGGGGAAAGTCCTGCATTTAACTCAACCTCTACTAAAAAGCTTCCTAGAATTAGGAGCAGGAGGCTTTTTGACCTAGTGGGGACTTAAACCGGCAACCCTCCAGTAACAAGTTGTTTTTCCACTTGGATGTTATGGGCTGCCCATAAACCTTTTCTAAAAAAAGGTCATTTTATTAAGAAATTCTATCTTCCACATTTCCAGAGGTTGTTGAAAGAATGTGATCTTTTGCCAAACAAAAACAAAATGTGCAGAGCAAATGTATATCACAAGTTTATTTTCACTTAATTCCAGTCATACACATCATGCTATTTTTTGTAAACTTTCTCTACACCATTTGTTTTTGTCGGGCTACGACCATTCATCGATAATTAATAGATCACTACATTCAAACAACTTTCTCTGATTTTTCAGCTTCTCAGATGTTGAGTATTGTCTGTTTTCGTTGCTCCATATGACAAAGAAATCACTCCAACTGAATATTTTTAAACAATTATAAGAGAGAGAGTCTCTTTTCATCCATTATGCTTCCATAAGGCCAAACGTAGTACCAGTAGATACACGCACACTCATAATCCACATATTTGATTTGGCAGAGATCCCTGAGAGATCCAGATCCCTTTCCTGATGAAATCCTGCTTGGGACCAGCACTGGATGTGCAGCACCCCCTGTGGCTGGAGTCAGTATAGAGTGTCTATGGGCTGCCCCAAATTGAAGATAAAATAATGAGTTAATATTTATGAGTGTACAATCACCTGATAGTATGAATTATAATAATTTTTGATCAACTCGTTTCTAAATTAGCCTTTAATGGACAAAATAAACATCTGAGTTTTAAACTGAAGGCTACATAGGTTCTCCAAGACATGTGGAAGGAAAGCGTGAGGTGACGGATATCCATTAATTGTATGCACTGTTCCACGGTTAAAGTAGCAGTGTTTTATTGTGAAAGCCATTTTAGAAGCCCATGTCAGTTTGAGTTTCCAAGTTGGAAATCCGAGTTCAGGAGTTCATGGGACCTCAGGATTTTTAGTAAAATGTCTGTATGTCATAAAACCACACCTCAAATATGTGAGCAGACTTTATAAAAAAACTTGATACCATCACCTGAACTGTATATCTCCTTTTTGTCAGAATGAGACCAAACCGGTTCAGATGATGTACCAGATGAAGAAGCTGCCCTACAACTACATCCCTGACCACAACCTGCAGATCCTGGAGCTCCCATATGAAGGAAACGAGCTGAGCATGTTCATACTGTTGCCTGAGAACTCTGTGCAGGAGGTACAACACGTGTTTTCTTCAGTTTAAAACAGCTTTATTTGATTTGTTGCATTCAGTATAAACAGAAAAGAAGCAGCATTGCATACACCATGAATGAAAGTATACTAAAAAGAAAATTTTTGCACATTTCCAACATGTCTTTTTGACTGCTTTTGTTATTATCAAGACTGATGTCTGTTAAAAACAATCTTTAAATTGAAGGTGAAAAAAATAGTTTAAATGTTTTTGATACAGGACATTTTTGGCTCTTGAGGGGATGAGAGGGAGTAAAAAAAAGTAATAAAGCAAAAAATAAATTGTTAGTTGTTAGTAATCAGTGATATCTCCCAGGCTGTGTTATCAATCATATGAATATATTTACCACTTCATCTCAGTTTTAAAATGGAAATCGCTCACTCTCCTGCACCAAAGTCTGTGGAGAAAATGAGTGTTTTTAGCTCGCTGCTGGTCTACTGCTGCCTCATTTTGTGTCACGGAGGTGAATCTGAACTTAATATTTCATGTACTGAGGTCACAAAATGACACATTTAAACTTACTGATGCAGGCAGCAGTGGATCAACATCTCCTGTGTGCTTTTTTCCCCATGGAATTTGGTGTGGCTGAGTTAGCTATTCTTAAAGTGAAGAACACTTGACCTAACTGTGTTGAACACATTTCTGATGCACACTGATGCTTGAATAACGTTTGAGGGATGCAATAAAATGTGTTTGCCCTGTTGCAGCTGGAGAAGGCACTGACGCAGGAGAGGCTGGACGAGTGGACCAACAGAGAAAACATGGACGTGGAGTCAGAAATCGTCGTTCATCTGCCAAAGTTCAAGCTGGAGGACGACTACGAGCTGAACGGGCCTCTGGCTCAACTGGGCATGAGTGACGTGTTCTGCTCGGCAAAGGCCGACCTGTCTGGCATGAACGGTGAAGGGGGACTCTTCCTGTCCACAGTGGTACACAAAGCCTTTGTGGAGGTCAATGAGGAGGGCACAGAGGCAGCTGCAGCCACCGCTGGAATGGTGTTCTTCTGTATGCTCAGAGAGGAGCACTTCACTGCAGACCACCCCTTCCTCTTCTTCATCAGGCACAATAAGACCAAGTCCATCCTCTTCCTCGGCAGGTTTTCATCTCCTCAGTAGACAGAACTTGCAGAGGACGAAGTTGGCCACTCATAGTACACACACACACACGCACGCACGCACACATACACACCCCAAAAGCAAAGTCTTTTAATAAGCGCTTTATTTTCTGTGATGATTTGCTAATTCACTATATTTTGCACTGAGTCATAAATGTAACTCAATTAATGAAGAATGAAGAAGAATTGAAAGAAGAAATGTATGATTTATTGAATGGTTTGTAATTTTAGAATTAACAATGGAAACAGTAGAAGGCCAGCAGCTTATATAATATTTTGCATGTGTAGGTGAAAAATAAACAGACATTTAAAGTGACTGTGCTGAGTTTTCATAAGAACGGTTTCCTTATTTAACACCAATGGTAAAGGTTCTCAGGGCCACACGGTAACAGAGTGGTTAGCTCTGGTACCTCACAGCAAAACGACTTGCCACCTGGTCCAAATGATGGAGTTTGTGTGTGTGTGTGGGGGGGGGGGTTTCTCCAGTGTCCTCCCACAGTCATGCAGATGTTCATTAGATACTCTAAACTGTGAGAATAGATGGTTGTTTAACTCATTCAGTTCAGTTGTATTAGAGTACTAACATAAACCTCAGAGGACAAAAACATATGCAAAGGTCAAGATAAATAGCAGCTATTACAAACTGAATGTAAAGTCAATGCAAAATTTGCCTTGAAGGGCTTTACAGTCTGTACAGCAAGTGACAACCTCTGTTCTCAGAGTCTCAGGAAGAGCCAGAGGAGGGATCACTCTCCCAGTACAGACAGACGTGCAGTATGTAGCTACACTACCGGTCTAAAGTTTTCAAACACCCCAAGTTTTTTAATGAAATTCAAGCAGTTCAAGTCCAATGAATAGCTTGAAATGGTAAGTGGTGAACTACCAGAGGTAAAACAATAATAATAATTAGGTTACCCAAAACTGAAAAATTATGTACATTTCAGAATTATACAAAAACAAGTTAAAGCCGTTCTGCAGCAATGTAGGTCGGTCACTGTTGGAACAGTTGTTCCAACTTTTCTTGATTACTTGCAACCCCCCTCTGTCAACTATTGTTGGAACACACTGTGCCATACAGTGACAAGTTTTTGAGAGTCAACAGCTTGCAAGATAAGCAGCTCACAGCAGCTTACATAGTGGTCGTAGTCAGTATGTCTCAGTTTCAACTGTGAAAACAAGCCTTCAAGAGGTTTGTCTGGGCCATGAAACCCCTCCAGTGGACTACTGAAGACCGGAAGAAGGTGATATGGCCTGATGAATCAAAGTTTAAATCTTCAGTTCATCAAGCAGGATTTTCACACACCGTAGAGTAGGCGAAAGGATGGTTCTGTAGTGTGTGACATCAAACACGATAAGGGGAAGCATGGTGGTCAGTGAGTTGTACAGAGCGAGAGGCAACCTGAAGCATCCTGCAGAGCCATGCAGTGGCCTCTGGTATACACCTCACTGGTCAGGGGTTCATCCTGCAGCAAGATAATGACCCAAAACATAAGTCCCATAAGCTTGAAAACATGGAGTGGCCCACACAGTGTCCAGACCTAAACCCCATCCAGCTGGTTTGGGATGAACTGGACAAAAGAGTGAACGCAAAACAACATTCATTAGAACTTCTGCAAGAGCTGGGAAGAACTTTCTGAGGAATGGGAATGGACTCCCATTGTAGAAAGAATGGCACCAGTGTGTTCAGCTGTTATATCTGCCAAAAGTTGTGTACGAGCACACCAAAGCGCAGTCATGTGGGGTCTCGTGAGCGACGTTACTGTCAGGGAACCAGGGATATAATGTGAAAACTTTACGAGAAATGTGAATAAATGAAGGCGATGGGGTGGTTTTCTTTTCCTTTTTTTAGGAAAATATAATGACAAAGCAGGTTTTAATTATTTATTCATTGCCAATTATTTTCAAACTTATAAATGATGGATTCACAAGCTGTTGGTTTTTGCACAGTTTACTGCAACTTTAAACGTTATCGTACTGTATATATCCATGAAATTACGAGTTGAGGCAGATCAACATTTTAAAAAAAAAACGATGTTACAAATATACTAATTACTAAATATAATTGGCTACTGATGGAACAAGAGGAATGCCATCCATATTCATTGGCAACAATTCTATTAGCGCCTACTAAAATCAGTAGATTATTATATAACAACAATCCTATTATCCATAACATGATTTGTATCTGGAAACAAATCAAATCCAGTTATAATCTTAAAGCCATATCCTTTGCATTACCCATAGATAGAAACCCCACTTTTGCCCCGTCTGGTTTGGGTGGAGCCTTCTCTAGGTGGAATCAGAAAGGGATTAAATGTGTTAGAGATCTGTATATACAAGGTGTATTTGCCTCGTTTTCTCAATTACAGCAGAAATTTGGACTGGAACGTAATCAATTCTTTCACTATCTGCAAATCAGGGATTATATACGTAGTCATTTGGAGGATTTTCAGACCGAAACAAAAACATTAATAGATGACTGTCTGAAATTGCCAATATATAAACCTAAGTTGATAACACGTATCTATAATAATCTCTTGTCATTTAGTCCCACCCCCTGCACAGCCACCCGCCATACTCTCTATGGGGACTTAGTGCTGATGGGGCTCTGGAACCTGAAACAGGAGTGACAGGATTTGGGGTGGCTGTGCCAGAGAGGAGGATTGGGCTAAGTAGGAGAACATTGAATATGTTGGGGGTCTACACGGTGGAGATGCTGGCAGTGTTGGTAGCTCTAAGATGGGAGGAAGAGGCCAGACACAACAGGCTACTGATTTGCTCAGATTCCTCGTCGGTTCTGTGGAGCATGAATTCATTTCATTCTAATAGCCCACAGGACATGTTGTATGAAATATTGCAGTCAGTTACTAGAGTAATGAACAGAGGACGTCAGGTTGGATTTATGTGGGCTGAGGTTAAGGGTGTCATATGGGGGAAAATCAACCAAATGTGGCAAGAGAGGTGGGATAGAGAGGCTAGAGGGAGGCATTTATATCAAATACAGAACATTGTTGGGGTCAATAGGGTAGGTGTGGGACACAGGAGAGAGGACGTTGTGATAATGAGGTGCACTGAATAAATCACTTAAATGTGTAGGGAAACATCAGAGGAGGAATCTGTGGAACATGTACTTTTGAGGTGTAGGGCATATGGGGCAAATACAGAGGTGATGGAAAATAATCCAAGGAAATTAGGGGATCAAGAATTTCATTTAAAGGGAGTAATGGAAACGAGTGAGATAGTGGTGAAGTTTTTAAGGGATACGGGGCTACTTTATAGGATAGAAAGTAGGATAGAAATTGGGAAATATATAGGGTAAGGGTGTGTGTGTGTGTGTGTGTGTGATGTTGGCATATTTTCTGGCTCCCACTCCAGAGCAGAAGGGGGCGGTAATGCGCCTATAGAAGGATGCCAACCGCCGTAAAACAAAA
This sequence comes from Solea solea, assembly GCF_958295425.1. NCBI lineage: Eukaryota > Metazoa > Chordata > Actinopteri > Pleuronectiformes > Soleidae > Solea > Solea solea. Next base: position 25,260,693 of record NC_081142.1, on the reverse strand, counting down.
AGAAGAAGAAGAAGAGAAGCCGAAGACGTGTTGACGTCGTGTTGTTCCGTTACAGAAGCTTCACAGTTCACGAGTGACCGGCATATCCTCGAAGCGTCGTCGTGGTGTACGGGTGAGAAACAAGCGCTTTTAGCTTTCATGCCTTTGGAAGCTCAGTGTTACCGGTGTGTGGCAGTGTATGGGAGGCTGGGTAAACTACATGGATATAACACTGCAGTAAATAAAGTTAGTCTTTTGCCTCAAATCCTATGTCAGCCCATGTTGCTGACTGTATTATTTAACCTGAGACTTGAGTCGCGATAGTACGTTAGACGGTTGTCGTTTGTACGTGTTTAATGTAAGGAGCTGACGTGGAGTTGACCTGCTGCTGAATGATAGGGCGGGTTTCACCTGTAGCTGTCAATATTGTCAATACCGTCACAGTAAAGAAACGCAAATACCCGCACCTACTGCATCTACTGCACCTACTGCACGAAAACCAAGACCTGGAGAAAAGTTACCCATGTATTAGTTCTCATCTTAGTCCAGACGTGGGTATTGTGAATATGTTCTTAATAATAATAATTGATTTGTTTCGATTATTTTGTTTTTGTAATCGTTTGTGGCCATAATCATATTTGATTATGGCCACATAATCATAATAAATCGCAGCATTACACCTCTCTGTGTGCAGCCTGCCAGAAATGATGTAGAAGAAGAAATGAAGAGCAACTATTGACCTGAACATTAGGTACATAAGTTGTGTCTTCTGGCAAGCGATACACCTATACATGTCAAGTCATGTATTCCAGGCTTTAATTATTTAATGATTCACCACAGCAGATCATTTTCGTCATGAAGTAGTAAGACAACCAGGTTTAAGCTTCTTCTCAAACCTGTTAAGCCGGTCTTATTTGTTGAGTTTTAATTAGTTTTATTTTAATTATTGTTTGCGTTTGCAGGACTTCTGTGATACCCAGATGTATCCTTCATGAACAACGCACAATCAAACAAAAGGGAAAAGCACAGGCGATGCCAATATTTGAGAGTAAAGCCATTGTTAACACCATGCAAAACTGACGTTAATGTAACTGATGTCTTTTTCAGCCTGACCCTCAAAGTATTAGTGCCAGAGAATTGAGAGCACACTTGTCTCAGAGATGGGCAAAGCAAACCAAGAACATTTATGTAGAGCTGCAACTAACGATTATTTTCATAATCGATGAATCTGTCGATTATTTTCTCGATTAATCGTTTGGTCCATAAAATATCAGAAAACCTTAAAAAATGTTGATCGGTGTTCGTCACATCTGGAAATGATGAGGTTCTCCAATGTCTTGTTTTGTCCACAAACCAAAATGATTGACTTTTAATGTTTCTTTGTGATCCAGAGCAAAGAAATGAAGAAAATACTCACATTTAAGAAGCTTAAACAATCAGAAATTGTGTTTTAATCATGAAAAAAGCTCCAAACCGATTACTCGATTATCAAAAATTTAGTAATCGATTAATCGTTTCAGCTCTACATTTATGTATCACCTGATCATTGCTAAAATGTCTCAATCCCCTCAGGGTTCATGTGGAGATAAGGAAAACCAAAAGGCTGATGACACCTGTTTTATTTATTGTATTTGCATTTGAAATGAAACTTTGTCTTGTAAAGTTTTATCTTAGGATGAACATTGTAGCTGAAATATGCTGCTCCACTGAGATACTGTCACATGCCATATTTTTGTATTTTGTTTCATATGCTGCAGTCACTATTTTTTTTGTGTGTTTTAAAGGCAGTGACCCTTTTACAATGAAAGTGTTGGTGACAGGAGGGAGTGGCTTAGTGGGCCATGCCATTCAGCGTGTGGTCAAAGATGAGCGGGGAGCCAAGGAGGGGGAAGAATGGATATACCTCTCCTCCAAAGATGCCAACCTCATGTGAGAGGCACATATCCTCTGAACACCACTGATGTGTCGACACACAAAACACATTTCTTATGCTCTAGTTGACATGTCTTCAGGAACTGGGAGGAGACAAAGGCAATATTTGAGAAGCATCGGCCAACGCACGTCATCCACTTGGCCGCTTTGGTTGGAGGTCTTTTCAAAAACATGAAGTATAACCTGGATTTTTGGGTACGTTTCTCTTCTACTGTCAAGGCTAACAGCTGTTGTGTAGCACCTTTAGGAAATGTTTTTGTTTAAGGTTTATGTTGAGTTATAAATGAAATCCCAGTCCCAGAACATATGCAGAAGCGAAAACACACACAAACCCCAAAACACACGCAGAAGCGAAAACACACACAGGAGTCAAAACACACGCAGAAGCGAAAACACACACACACAACCCCAAAACATACAGGACAGAAAACACACACAAATACCAAAACACACACAGAAGCTAAAACACACACACACCCCAAAACACACCCAGAAGCCAAAACACACACAGGATTCAAAACACACGCAGAAGCGAAAACACACACACACAACCCCAAAACACACACAGGACAGAAAACACACACAAAAGCTAAAACACACACAAACCCCAAAACACACCCAGAAGCGAAAACACACACAAACCCCAAAACACACGCAGAAGCGAAAACACACACAAACACCAAAACACACACAGGACAGAAAACACACACAAATACCAAAACACACACAAACCCCAAAACACACCAAGAAGCGAAAACACACACAAACCCCAAAACACACGCAGAAGCGAAATCACACACGAGTCAAAACACATGCAGAAGCGAAAACACACACAACCCCAAAATACACACAGGACAGAAAACACACACAAATACCAAAACACACACAGAAGCTAAAACACACCCAGAAGCGAAAACACACACAGGAGTCAAAACACACGCATAAGCGAAAACACACACACACAACCCCAAAACACACACAGGACAGAAAACACACACAAATACCAAAACACACAGGACAGAAAACACACACAAATACCAAAACACACACAGAAGCTAAAACACACACACACCCCAAAACACACCCAGAAGCCAAAACACACACAGGATTCAAAACACACGCAGAAGCGAAAACACACACACACAACCCCAAAACACACACAGGACAGAAAACACACACAAAAGCTAAAACACACACAAACCCCAAAACACACCCAGAAGCGAAAACACACACAAACCCCAAAACACACGCAGAAGCGAAAACACACACAAACACCAAAACACACACAGGACAGAAAACACACACAAATACCAAAACACACACAAACCCCAAAACACACCAAGAAGCGAAAACACACACAAACCCCAAAACACACGCAGAAGCGAAATCACACACGAGTCAAAACACATGCAGAAGCGAAAACACACACAACCCCAAAATACACACAGGACAGAAAACACACACAAATACCAAAACACACACAGAAGCTAAAACACACCCAGAAGCGAAAACACACACAGGAGTCAAAACACACGCATAAGCGAAAACACACACACACAACCCCAAAACACACACAGGACAGAAAACACACACAAATACCAAAACACACACAGAAGCTAAAAGACACACAAACCCCAAAACACACCCAGAAGCGAAAACACACGCAGAAGCGAAAACACACACAAACACCAAAACACACACAAACACCAAAACGCACACAGGACAGAAAACACACACAAATACCAAAACACACACAGAAGCTAAAACACACACAAACCCCAAAACACACCCAGAAGCGAAAACACACACAAACACCAAAACACACACAGGAGTCAAAACACACTCATAAACGAAACACACACACAGGACAGAAAACACACACAAATACCAAAACACATGCAGAAGCTAAAACACACAATGAATAAAATGAGACAGACTAATGTACCTGGTCTGAAGACATGGTAGAAATCCCGCTTCAGAGTTCACTGGTATCGTTTCCCAACTGTAGGGGGACCCGAAGACCAAATCCTACATGGTGTTACTGTAAAAGTGCCCCCCTGCTGAGTGACACTGTCATTAATTAGTACTGCATATGTTTTTTTCACCACAGAGGAACAATGTCTACATCAATGACAACGTACTGAGGGCAGCGCAAGAAGTGGGTGCTGTTAAGGTCGTGTCATGCCTGTCCACCTGCATTTTCCCAGATAAGACCACCTATCCCATCGATGAGACCATGGTAAGAGTTTTATTATACCTATCAAGCAGAAAAGTTTATCAAAACACAAAAATAAGTCCTTGATTGATGATTATAGAATTGCTATTTATATAAAACAAAATCTACACTACTGTTCACTGTAAGAATTTTTTTTAAAGAATGTATTTAAATGAACTGTAATTGTAACACTGCTAGACTGATTTACTTTGAGTAAATATCACATTACAACAATGTGATGCAACTGTGTCTGTATTTGACAAATAATAAATGTAAAGAATTATATTGACTCTGTCACTACAGCGTGAAGCTATGTACAATCTGAAAAGCTTAGAGGCGTTTCAGTGTTGACACAGCAATAAGGTCATTGGTGTTTGTATTTATTTAAAGCAGACAGAGTCTTAGGAGGAACTGCTGCTGTGAAGACCTAGTTCATTTCTTCAGTACAACCTCCAGGAATAAGGTGGATAAAAGGATTCGCAAGATACTCCTGAGCATTTCTGGCCACCAGGGTTTTTGTTGCACTCGCCCAGATTTACTCTTTACCACACGTGAACAGCGATGATTCACAACAAACAACATATCATTTACAACCTGCAAGAAATGTGTTTTATGAGCTCGAGGCCCGACCCATACCTCTGCTGTGTGCGGTTAATGCCGTAACGGAGGAGTGATGGAAAAACTGTTCAGGTTATGACTGCATATCAGTATTTAGTGTTTGTGTCTGAATGTGATTCACAGGTCCACACTTGTGGTACTGTAGTGTATAAACAACTGACTCACAGGTCCACACTTGTGGTACTGTAGTGTATAAACAACTGACTCACAGGTCCACACTTGTGGTACTGTAGTGTATAAACAACTGACTCACTTCTCTTAATTGTCTTTGAATCAGATCCATAATGGTCCACCTCACGACTCTAACTTCGGCTATTCCTATGCTAAGAGAATGATTGATGTTCAGAACAGGTATGTACTATCTGTTCAGTTATGGGTTTTTTTTATCATCATAATGAGAAAAAGATGGTGGACGCTGCACAGCCTTTCAAAATTCTACAGTTTCCTAATTATTGTTTCATTTTGTAGTTCCCTTAAAGGTAATATTTTGCAATAGCAAAGTGGCTGGCAACGACATGGTAGAGTTTACATGACTTTAAAGCTGTTAAGCTGCCTGACTGTCTATTTACCATGACTTTAGTATTTTCTAGCCAAGTGGAACATTGTTTACTGGCATCAATTTGATCTGACCCTTTAAAAGAGCTTTAAAACAGCCATATTGATTTGCCCCCTTTCACTATATTTCTTTTTCACAGGGCCCATTCCCAGGAGCATGAAGGCTTATTTACTGCAGTGATCCCCACCAATGTCTTTGGTCCTCATGACAACTTCAGCATTGAGGATGGTCATGTGCTGCCAGGCCTCATCCACAAAACCTACACTGCTAAAAGTAAGTCACAGTCAAGTTTATCTCATGAAGACAATAGAGATGTAATTGCTCATACCCTCATTATGTTTACTTAACAATCATGAGACATTCTCCTACATCGCGGACAATTAAAGTCTGAAAGGATGCGGTGAACTTATTCTTCAGGAATCTCAGGGACACATCTCATGTTTAGGTATTTGTCAGGGTTCTTTGTTTATTATGACAAAGCCACACCCTTGTGGGTTAATGGCTTGATTTCCGCATGAACACGCAAACTTACACGGTTTAAGCTCCCATTGGGGGCGTGGCTCCACACAAACACACTACCCTGAGTGGCAACAAAAACAGACTAAGCCTTACTGGTTAGTGTTTATGCAGAAAGAAATCATGTAGAAAATCAATGTTTTCAGCACTGGCTGATCAAGAAGAGCTGGCCTCCCCCACCCTCTCTTACAGCAGCAGCACTTGGTGATGATGATGGACGATACTGTTCTTTTTTTCCCTTTAAATAATTAGTATTTATTAAATGTTTGAATTGTAAACACACACAAACCCCAAAACACATGCAGAAGCGAGAACACACACACACACACACACACACAACCCCAATACACACGCAGAAGCGAGAACACACACAAACCTCAAAACACTCACAGGACAGAAAACACACACAAATACCAAAACACATGCAGAAGCGAAAACACACGCAGAAGCGAGAACACACACACAACCCCAAAACACTCACAGGACAGAAAACACACACAAATACCAAAACACATGCAGAAGCGAAAACACACGCAGAAGTGAGAACACACACACACAACCCCAATACACACGCAGAAGCGAGAACACACACACACAACCCCAATACACACGCAGAAGCGAGAACACACACAAACCCCAAAACACTCACAGGACAGAAAACACACGCAAATACCAAAACACATGCAGAAACGAAAACACACGCAGATGCAAGAACACACACAAACCCCAAAACACACGCAGAAGCGAGAACACACACACACAACCCCAATACACACGCACAAGCGAGAACACACACAAACCCCAAAACACTCACAGGACAGAAAACACACGCAAATACCAAAACACATGCAGAAACGAAAACACACGCAGATGCAAGAACACACACAAATACCAAAACACACAAACCTTTCTTTTGTCATAATTGTTTGTTTTGAGGCAGGTGCTGGGGCCACTACGCTCATTCTGGAAAGGAAAGGAGAATTAGAACATGAAATAATGTGTATGTGTGTGTGTGTTTAACTAAATATGGGGTTCATATGTGTTACGAGTGCTGCAGTAACAACAATGCAAAATGTTAAAGTTTCGCAAGACACTTACCTTCTTCCTTTGGTTGCAGCACAGTTAAAACAGTCCAAGTAAAAGAGTCTCAAATGAGTTTGTTTATAGAAATGATGTTGGGTCACCTGCTCATGGTAGTATCAGAGCTGACAATCAGGGACACAGCATTTTACATCCGTCTGTGTTGTTTCATTCATTAGAGAATGGGGAGCCTCTCATCATCTGGGGCTCTGGCAATCCCAGGAGACAGTTCATTTACTCCCTGGACTTGGCTCGTCTCTTCCTGTGGGTCTTGTGTGAATATCCAGAAGTGGATCCAATCATCCTCTCAGGTGACTCATCTTTCTCAGCACATTATAGATCTTGATATTAAAAGGAACGTAATTGAAACGACTGTGCTGTGTCTATGTTGCTGGTCGCAGTTGGAGAGGAAGAGGAGGTGTCCATCAAAGAGGCAGCTGAAGAAGTTGCCAAGGCGATGGACTTCAAAGGAGAAGTTTTAGTATCCTTTACATCACGGAAGTCCCATCACTAACTGTGTTGTATGTTATTTAATCCATGTGTTGAGCTTGTCCTTCATAACAGTATTTGTTACAATTCTTAGGGATTAGGTTTAGAAAACTCGATGTTACCAATCGTGTTGTTAATTTCTTGTGGTTTCCTTGACCTTTGACCTGTAGCATGACACCACTAAAGCAGATGGACAGTTCAAAAAGACAGCTAGTAATGCAAAGCTGCTCCGCTACCTGCCAGACTTCAAATTCACACCATTCAAACAAGGTGATTTTCATGTCGTGGTAGAAGCCAGAATTTTGGAGGAAATTTGATGGGATTAGATGTTTTTTTTTCCTTCTTCAGTTTATTTTTGCTCTCTCACTTCCAGCATTGAAGGAAACGTGCGATTGGTTTGTTGACAATTACGACGTCGCCCGGAAGTGAAGAATCACACTGATGATCCAGGACCAGGTCTAACTGGAGAGGAGATGAGAACCCGGTAGTTCCTCGGTTTGATTAATTCTCCATTTGCACAAAATGAGATTCATAATGGTTTGTTAATTTAGTTTGAATTGTTTTAATTGTTGACCTATTGTTTTAACTTCATAATTGTTGACCTATTGTTTTAACTAAATAATCCTGGTGCTGGCACAAGTTTTAATAAGTAATTTAAGCATTATAAAACCGGTATGTGAAGTACAATACAAGATTTGGGTTTTAAAATTAGTTTTTTTGTTTTTTTTTAAGTACTCTTTGTTTTATAGTCAGGTTTGTACTGGGCAAAATAAAATTTATACCTACTGTTCTGTCTAAATATTCACATTTTTTATTTGAGTGTGTGCACATACAAAACAATCAAACAACTAAAACAGTGTCTCAGTAACGGACATCCCACAAGTACACTTTTTGTTTTAAAAGCAAACAAACGTCAAGCATCTGGCCATGACGTTCTTAAATGACGTTTTGCAGTTAGATTTTCTATTAAATAAACATTCTTTAGTCTCACTGCCTTCAAGGGTGGGAGGTAGAGGCTTGAGCCTCAGCACAAGGAGGAGAATCTAATCACTGGAGTCAAACAGTATATATGCATTCCCTGACAACATGGAATCAATATGGGACAATCTTAACAGACACGAGCGTGGTTCCCATTTCCTCCAGCATAAATCTGTATTTTTTTTGTCATACTTTAATACAGGAAGGCGTCTTGAAGAATCTCATTTTTAATTTGCAATCGACTTCCTTCCACCCTGGACTATGAGTGATTTTATGACCCGGTTCACACACACACTCTCTGCCTCCCACTCTTCATCATCTTCAAAAGCAACACTCACTTGTAAAAATCATTAGATTACAATCCATATTAGTCTTGTAATTGCTTAAAGGAATACTTCACAGATTTAGCTTAGTATTAGTAGAACAGGGGCAGTATTTTTAACCCCAATGACACTCCAGTTATACAGTGATCACTATAATACAGTAAAACATAATCCAATACAGATGAGTAAAGATCATTTATTCATTTGATATTTAAAAACATGGCAATAATAAAAACAAACATTTAAAAAGGACAGTTACGATGCAGTGAGAGAAACTGTGTGGAGTGTTTTCAGGAGTGAACGTACGAGGTGAGACCGCCGTCATGAACCCTGCAGTACTCGTGTCCCAGCACAGCTCTCTTCTTACACGCCTTCCCCGTTTTTGTGATTCCATTGCACAGCTGACGGCCCGACACAGAGCTGCAAATCAACAGGAAAACAAAGACCGTTACATGTTATTTACTGTAATAAGTGGCTTTTACATGTTTACAGTCACGCCACACTGTTCACACGGACAGGTGGAAGTAGATGTACTTTGTAACACTTTAAGGATCTGTACTTTACTTTATTTATAATCTTTTACTTTTACTCTACTACATTTAAAAGTTAAAAAATATACTCTTACTGCTACTTTGATGTTTGCCACCTTGTTACATATTAAAATAGAAATATGGGAAAAGGAAAAATCCTAAAAAGTGTGTTTAACAACTCTCCAACTCTTGGTTGTTTTGCTTCTTATGTATACTATAAAATTACTTATACTTTTGATACTTAAGTACATTTAATGTGAGCTACTTAAGACTTTTACTCAAGTGATTTTTCTCATGGGTGACTTTAACTTTTACGTCATTTTCAGTGGTGGTATTTGTACTTTTACTTGTTTTTTTTCCCAGTACTTGATACACCTCTGCTGGCAGCACATGTACCTGCTAATCTATCAGGCAACTCGTCTCTTCACCGGCCGCTTTCATAAGAAGTGAAGATGTGTACAGATGTTAGTAACAGGCTAACTGGGAACATTTACCTGGATCACTGCTGTGAGAGTGAGACATGTGATCATGTCATTAACCACGCTGACGCTGAAGTTAGCATCCACATTCAAAGCTTCCCAGTCGACAGTGAAGGGAGAACTCACACTTCTTACTGATGGTAAAGTGCGTTTGTCGCTGTATTTTGGAACACACGATGACAATCAGGGGCAGGATCTCTGCATATTCAAGTTTAACCCTCAACTGCCGACCAGGAAGTTCATTTACAGACTCCCTAATGCTATTAACTGTAATATCTTGTTAAGTGCAAGTGTTCTCTGGAGAAGAATTAAGGAAAGTTAAAGATGGAATGCTGCAGCTCATGCAGAATAATGTTCGCTCCGGCTGTTTTCCAAACTAAAAAAAAAAATAAAAAAAACACATATACTCAGTCTGTCTCTGGATTTAAAAGTGCACTCTTGTGTTGTTTTCACACCTTTCACAGTCTCCACTAGATTCAGCAGTTTGCTTTCACACTCCACTTTAGTGAAACAAACCGAACCTTCTGAATAACGTACTCCCCGGCTGGCATGAGGCGGCGTGCATTAAGAGTTACTGAAGGAGAAGACGAGACAAACAACAAACAAGAAGCAAAGCTGCACCAAATCCGATCGGACTTGAGTTTTTTTTTTTTGTTTTTTCTATCGTTCTACACGCACAAATGTTTTGGTTGTGCTGTACCCACAATGCCCTGCGTTGTAGTCCACTCAATGCATTTGGTTCACTTGAAGCAAACCGATACCTTTTCAGGTGGACCGGAGCAAACCAAGGAGCTGGTGTGAATGCAACCTTAAAGCTTGAAACCAGCACTGGTGCCAACCAGCCACCATGGCACAGAGTCATGTGATGTAGACTCGACTCTGATCTCACCTGAAGACTGAAACACTCACCTGTTGGTGGTCAGAGACGGGGAAGGACTTGCGCCGCGCGAGTCGTTCACTAGATCACGGGAGTCGTCGTTCACTGCATCAAGGACTCCTCCCAGGTTCCTTGGAGGTATATCAACTGATTCCTAACAACAGGCACAAGACAGTGAGTTTATTTTTCCTTTTCTCTTTTTTTCTCTCCCCTGTCTTTCCCTATATTTACTGACCCTTCTCTTCTTGCATGTTTTATGTGTACTTTTACCAAATGCTTTTATTATGATGTATGTATATTTTATGATTTTGCTTCTTTTAGTATCCATCTGACCTGTTAACATTGGTCCATGGACAACAGATGTAAAATAGCCAATAATAAGCCACTAATTCTGGCACATTTACATCGTATGTTTATTAATGTGCACTGTCCATGTCAAATAAACCATAAATAAATAAATAAATAAATGCTGCGATCCATTTACAGCGAGAATCGGAGGTTGGGAACTGGGAACGACATGAACGACCTTGAGTTCACCGCTTTCCAGTTGACAAGTCGGGGAAAAAAAGACATCTTGGGACTAACCATTTTTAGCTTTTGAAAGAAATGCCAACAAAATCCATCACCATCCATAATTATAATAAGAATTATCATAATAATCTAAAGCATCTTTCTTCACAGATGTTAAAAAAAAAGGGCTCAACAGTCCAATTAACCATCATCAGACAGTACAAGGCGTCTTTGCCAAAGAAAGAAAGAAAGAAAGAAAGAGGCCCGACAGTTGACACGCCGAGCAAACACGGGGCATCAGTGGAGAGAAAAAAAACCTCCCTTTTAAACAGAAGAACAAATTTCTGACAGAACTGGACTCAAACATGTGCAGCAGACTCAGTCAGCGGTAACTCTGTGCATCATGCAAACTGAAACAGAACTGTAAGACGATCTACAGTCTTTGACACAGATCAGCTCACCGCTGAGAAAAGGGGCCGCGGTACGAGTCTTGGAGTGGAGTAACTTGGCGCGTCAATTATTGGCATAAACCTGGACTCTGACATCAGCTTCCTGCAGGTCGGAGACGAGGCCGATAAGCCGAAGTCACCTGCACACAGACACCTCAGAGTAACAACCAGGTCCACTTCAATTACCTCTAAAACATTTGTTTAAATTGTGCATATGCATTAATCAGATTGTTTTACATTGTAATAATGACATTTAGGGCGGGGCAATATCTAGATATTATATCTCTATGGTTATATGCTCAAACATGCTATGGTTGTGGATTTTGTATCATGATAAAAGCTATTGTGGTGACTTTTCCTGGTTTTAAAGGCTGTTGCATTGATAATCATCATATTTATTATATTGAATACATATAGGACATACATTTAGTCACTTTATAACACTTATTTTAAGCCCAAGGATTTGACTTTTTTTAGTTTATAGTCAATGTCATTGTTTGACATTGACACTGCACACACCTGATATGACGCTGTCCTGGTTCAGCCAGTCATCATGCTCTGTGAAGCCGTGCTTTTCATATCTGAGGACACAAGAACAACAGGCTGCAGCACATCAGTCAACTTCACAATAACTTCATTTTAATTATCCACCTTCTTCCTATGGCCCATGATGCCTTGCATGAATTATGGGCGTGACTTCCAGCTCATCCTGTCACTACAGAGCGTGTATTTTTCATTTTCTCAAAATGATAATTTTGGCACCGTGGTGTTGGTGGTGTTCACCACATGTAGATGGAGGAGAGACTAAGTACAGTATCTCCCATGAAGGAGTGGAGAACATTCAGCACAAAGGTTTGTGCTCGGTGGGCGCCACAGCTTTAGACCCCCGATCAAAAGCAGTGCAGGCGGGGCATGTCACATCCATGCATGAAGCAGATCCAGCCCTTTTTCCTGAATGTTTCCTAACCCAGGATGAGTGTTGGGTCCACCACTTACAGCAAGAGACTTTGGTCCACTATGGTCCACTATGGTCCAGATGAAAGCTGAAATAAGCTATTTTGAAACTACATTCAGTTTTATCCATTTTTTGGGCTGTAGACTGAAAGTCAGACCAGAGCAGATGTTTTGAAGATGCCACCAGTGGGACAATCAAACAATCAGTGTGAGCAGCAGACTCACTTCTGTGGGGTTGAAGAGGCTGGATATGAGCTGCAGGATGAGACTGGCTGCTTCTGTGGTTTCACAATCGTACACGGCGCCAGCGGCAGCAGGACGGCGGGCTTCTCTCTGACGCGGAGGCTCCACCACAACTGACTCACAAACCAGTGACCTGAGTACAGTAAACACACACACAGAGTCACCAAATACATGACATGGAAATGGAGGCACCTTATTTGCCTTGCTAGCATTTCCAAGGTCAGCACCCAGAGACAGGGAGAGCAGCAGCAGGCTGAGGCTGACGAGATCCAGTGCCGGCTGCTGGTTGATGTCGGCCACTGCATTCAGAGGCACAGTGAGCAGCAGCGCCGCCCGGGTGAAACACGGACATCGCAGAAAAGTCAGCAGAACGGCACACAGCACGAGATAGCCTGCATGTGCAATGCACGTCCACATGGCTGCCAGGCTTAGACCTGTGGGTCACACAGGGAGACGTTCACAATCATAGTTGTTGACATCCAACGGTCATCATAAACAAGTAACTGGTAACTGTGGTAACCACTGATAAACTCTTTATTTCTGCAGTCTCACCTGCCCAGCCCAGGTAGCCCTGGATCATGTGAAGTCTTTCCTCGATACGACTCTGCATGTTGTCGATGTAACGCAGCATGACTCCCAGCGTGCTGTTCATGCGCTCCAGTTTGTCCATCAGGTCGATGTAGTACTGCGACGTCTGGTCCTGGTACTGAATAAACTCTGACATGCTGTGGTCTGGGATCAGCCACAGGAGATCAACATTGATACAGGCACACATCAATGAAGCCATGTGAGGAATTGAGATTGCGACGGTCCGTTTTCATTACCAATTTTCTGGTAGATGTCGTGGGCGTGGTGTCTGACATCTGTGAGGTCCTTCACAATCGCCTGGTGGTTGTTCTGGACCTCGGAGCCCTGAATCTGCAAATTCTCACTCACGTTCTCTAGGAGGACGACAGGAAGAGTGAGGATCAATACAACCAGAATTTGAAATTTGGATGCAAACTTTGACAATATTAAGGACTTTCAACATTACAGCTATATCTGGAAAGTGATGGACTTCAGTGGACTGGTTAGGAATTCTCTTAGAGAGTGCCAAAATATTGGAAGGTTTTGGAGGTAATGTTAAGTGAGGCTGAGTTAGAAATCTAGGGCACCTGGCTCAAACATTAAATTATTCAAGGACTGGCTTGGTTTTATGTTTACAGAAAACAGTCATAACTCAGTTTTCAAATGTAGAGATTATATTAATAAATTATTTAAAATGAATAAAACATAAACACATAAATAACTACATCCGTACAATCACCAGACCCTGCAGAAATCACACTGACAGTAACACAGTAAGTAAGGACTATTGATATTCAGTGGCATCAGTGATCATCTGCCCGTTCTTACAGTTGATAAAAGAAAATATGGGATTAATAAGACAAATAAACAAATGGAGTAAACATAGGATGTCAGGGAAATCCATTAATCCACTAAACATTTACCTACGGGCACAGAACTGGGCTAGAAAAGCAAAAGACATTTGTGTAACATATGAAATATTTATGGAGAATTATTTTAATTCCTTATAATAAAAAAAAAAATCCCTATTAAATTATGTAGAAGAACAGTGAAATATATTAGATGTGTCAATATTTTCACAAATCAAACACTTTAAGTCTATTTAAATCTATTTAATCATTCAAAAATATTGTATTTAATGGTTTGAAAATACACTTTTGTTTGTGGGCGGGCCTTAGGAAGCTGCCACTGAACAATTGTGTATTGTATAAATACACAAAGGTGTACATGAAGATGAAACTAACAATTCCTTCCTCGACAAAGAAACCACTCCCATACAAGATGGCAGCATCAAAATCAAAATACACACACGGACCGGTGCTTATTTATAGACATATAAATAAGCACCAGAAACTGGAGAACCAAGATAAAACCCATACACACATGGGGAAAACAAGCAAACTCCACACAGAGAGGCCCATGGTCAAATCAGCCATGTTCTTGCTGTGAGGCAACAGTGCTAGACACTGTTATCCTTGTTATCCACTGTTAACTAACCAAGCACAAATGCATCTGTATGTTTAATAAACAAATCTGAAAAACCATGAATATTTTTTTGTTTTTTTAAAAAAGAGGCACTGACCCATTTTCTTGGTAATGCCCTGGATGAGCTGGGCTACCATCTCCTGTCCAGAGGCAATAAGGGCCTTCTCCTGACCCAGGCGCTTCAGGTTGTCCTTCAGGGAACTCTCCAGTTGCTCCTGGCCTTCAGATAATTGTCCCTGCTGGTCCTGCAGAGCAACGTGTCCCTCCAGCAGCTTATCCAACGAGGCCGCAGTCAGTTCCTTTAACTCCAGCTGACCTTCCTGTTTTAAAGCAGGACGGGGCGGGGCATCGGTCTGTGGTCAGACCAACTGTGCACACGATGAAGCAGAAGGTCTTACCTTCAGGTCCTTCATTGCATCGAGCTGGCTGCTGGCTGTGGAGATGAGAGCGTTGACGGTGTGTTCCGCTCTGCGGCGAAAGAGCTGCTGGCGAGCGGCGTAGCAGACGGCGCGGGCTCGGTTACTCACTATGTGGTAAGCATTCCATGTGTCTGAGTCCATGTCTGCGGTGCACTCCTTTATGGACTGAAACATTGTATCAACACACACACGTCAGCTGTGAGTATATTTAGATACATTACTAAAATGAGCTTGGTAATACATTGATATTTTGTCTATATCGTGAATTTGTAACTTTGTGATTTAGAATCATTGAATCCATTCTTCACACACACACGCACAAAATGATCAATATATTATGAAGAAGCTGTACCTCATAGCCTTCCCTTTAAGCTTGACAGAAATTGATTTGAATCATATTGCGATATAAACACCGATATCTAATTATTATTTTTTTTTTTAAAGTATATTGCGATAAGATGCATCTCCATCACACACACACACACACACACACACAGTGAAAGTTTCTATACGTTTACCATTGCGTCTGTACATGGATACGTGTGACGCCCCTCACTTTGGGCCTGACAGTTAAACAGTGCCACGCCGAGCTTTGCAAGCTGCTCTTCTGAGAGACTTTCACAGCTCGCCCTCAGTTGAGCCACCACCTATGAAAGAGAGCAAGCGCATTTTAAATGTGACAGACGAGGGATAGGATGATATATACATGCACCACACATCATGACAAAAAGCACTCACAATAACAGCAACAACAGGATCAGTCAACAGGATAATCTTAAATGGAGAGAAATTTAATATTGCAAGCAAGTGACTCGTAAATGCTGTTTTTTTAAAGTCAAAATTATGAGAAAAAAAACCTCTAATTTTTAATCTTATAATTATAACTTTTTATCTCATAATTATGACATTTTCTCATAATTTCGACTTTATCTCATAACTTTTTATCTCATGACTTTTTCCTCACATAATTTCAACTTTTTATGTCCCGCCCCTTTTTTTGGGGTAGAAACGAGCTTCCATAAGGTTGCCAGTATTCAATCCAAAATATATATTTTAAGTGCTTGCATCTTCCCAGTCGCTCCAGGACTTCCAGGAAAAAAAAACTGAGCTACCACTTTTTTAATTAAGTTAAAAAAATTAAATTTTTAAATTAAATGTTATCACCTAATATCTTCTGACTTTCTACGTAGCTGATGATGATAAAGTCTGAATGTAAGACTCTTTTCTTTCTTTTTTTTTTACCCGGTGGTGACAGCTGTCCAACGGGCTGAGCTCCATCTGCTTTGCCTCAGCCAAAAACTTCTCGTCTGCAGTGGCCATTTCAAAGTGAGCATCCTTTGCAAGAAGTGCTGGAGCCAATGCTGCTGCTTCTGCTGCTGCTGGTGGAGTCGGTGAAGCTGGAACAACCGGTGTCTGCTTCAACCACTCAAACAGCCCACCGACTGTTGGACACTGAGAGGCCACCATGAACATCAGCAGGAGAGCCTGGAGGTGGTTGTGTACTAGGAGATGACCCATGTCTAAGCACAAGGACACAATCAAAATCCTTAAATCAGCAAAAAACAAAAACATTTCCCTCCTTTTCTTCTGATGTACTTTTCAAAGACTTGGATGTGGATCGGTACGGTTTTTCTATTCTTCAAGAACTATAGCCATTTAATATGTTGGCGTATCAATTTCCACAATTCCTTGTTTGCACCTTTTTCAAAATCGACATTTTTCACACTTAAATCAAATATCTGTTGATCCCTTTGTTATATCAACAACATTTAATTCCCAACGATCTTATATTCTCATACTTCTTGATGCAACAAATATTCTAAACAAGTAACTGTACTGTAGGGATGGACGATATGGACTACAAAATGTATCCTGATCATTTCTGGCATTTATCGCAGTAACGATAAAAATTACACCATGATAAATAAACACCAATTCAGCCTAATCTTCCCTACATCTATCAATATAATAAAGCTGTGATGTTGCTAGGTTTTCCATGTAATGTGTTCCAGGACCCATGTGTGGTTTTTTAAATGGGTCCCAGGGAAAAATGATCCCATTTTCAATGACCTTTTGATTTGTCATTTTGGCTGACCACACATAATTATTATGCATCTTTCACATGCCAACTAATCAGAAGAAGAAAAGGCAATTCTTATTTTTTTTTAACCCCATACAGTTATTACTCTGATTCACTTTAAATCAGACCCATGTTAAATGCAGGTCTTAATATAACTGACATAAGCTAACTGAAAATCACAAAGGGCCATGTTATGTCCCCCTAACAGGACTCCTATCATGCCATTGAACAGATGCCAAAACTGACAAATGTGAAAGCTGTTCAGAGGGTATGAAATATTACTTCTTTTTTACTAACTCTGCCCACACCTCTCTGACCATTTTTACACAGTTGACCCACAAAGACAGCAATTAGGACTGGACCATATACAATACAAGGAAGCATTATTCAAACTAAGAATCAAACAAAGAGAGTATAAAAGTCACAATTATGAGATAAAAAGTCATAATTGAGATAAAAAGTCACAATTATGAGATAAAGTCATAATTATGAGATAAGAAGTCATAAATGAGGGGGGAAAAAAGTCATAATTACAAGATAAGAAGTCATAATTGAGGGGAAAGTCATAATTATGACTTTTCATCTCAATTCTGACTCTCATAATTATGAGATAAAAAGTCATAATTATGAGATAAAAGTCATAATTGAGATAAAAAAAAGTCATAATTATGAGATTAAAGTCATAATTGAGATAAAAAAGTCATAATGATGAGATAAGAAGTCATAATTGAGATTAAAAAAAAAGTCATAATGATGAGATAAGAAGTCATAATTGAGATAAAAAAGCCATAATGATGAGATAAAAGTCATAATTGAGATAAAAAAGCCATAATGATGAGATAAAAGTCATAATTGAGATAAGAAGTGAGCATCATTTATGTGATGTCTGCAGGTCAAAGGGCGGCACATATTTGATCTCGGACCGATGTTTTTGATAGGAGTCACATGAACGAGTGAAACGGTATTAATAAAATTGTTAATTCATCAGTAACGTCGTCATGATTCAGCCTAAAAGCACACAATTCAGTGAAAAATCATTGCTGCTGTTTGCATTCTTGATACATCATTAAGCCAGAAGCATTCATGCATGCATTCATTCATTCATTCATTCGTTCGTTCGTTCCCATGCTTCAATGGAGACCTCACTGAGACGTGTCCAGGCATGTCCCGACGCTGCTTCTACACTTTACTGTTTCCTAGAGTTTCATTCACAATTTAGAGGAAAAACATAATTCACAAATACAAGACTAGCGCGCGCCGACTACTCCCACAAACACGAATAAACAAAGACAGTGTCATTACTTAACTGGATTAGCCGGATTAGCTGGATTAGCAGGCAGCGTCCGTCCCCCTTCACACAGCTGACTGAAACGACAGCTCCTTCCCGGTCATTTAAATTGGCAGCCAATAGAATCACTCCGGTTGCCCAAGGCTCCACCTACTTTTTTCCCCAAAGCTTTATTGAATCGTCAATGTTTACAATTTAAAATATGTATTTTATTGAGATGACGTAAATTATATTAATATAAAAAAATAAGAATTAATATTTGTATCAAAAATCAAACTGACTGTTGAATGTGTGTATGTTCTCAATCCTTCAGTGAGTGGGATGGTGGGAACAACTTGACAGGGTCATTTTTTTTCATCGTGTCATGATTATTGGCGTCTATGTAATTATTATTATTTAATTATTTAAATTAGTCTATACCTGCTCACAGCAATGACACCGTTTCAGCTGTAGACTCAATGATGCAACTGTACTGTGGTGAAAGTGGAGTCAGATCATCCCTTTGATTGTTTGCTGATTCACTGTGGGCTTCATCTGTTACTGAACGCCAAGAAAATAATAATAATAATTCCTTGAATCGGTATGTATTCAATGTATGTATTTTAGTGTTTAATATATTTATTCATTTTCAGACAGAAGTGTGCAAAAACATCAATAACAACAGTTTTTCAAGAAAGGGAAGACAAAAAAAAGAACTCCACCCCACACAAAAACAAACTCCCTACAAAATAAATAAATAAATAATAATAATAATAATAATAATAAAAAACAATCTGTAAAATGCAAATATATATAGATCTTTGATGAATAAATCAGTCAGAATACTGGATAAAGATTCACTCTTGCACCTTTGTCGATGCTCAGTTAAAAAAAGTCAGAAAAGGCCACCACTAAGTTATATTTAACAGAGTGTTGTTCAGAAGAAGCAAATGAGTTTCCAATATAGAGGTCTTTAAACCTTTTCAGCCCCTGCCTTTGCCATACATGGAATGTGGCATCCAGCACTGAAGGAGAGCAAAAGGTGTTTGATGCTATTGGGCTGGAGAGACTCATACTTTGGAGATCAAACTGTTTCCTAAATTGTAAGTAGATTTTAATGGAATTATGAACAACAGGATTATTAAACTTTATGTTTGGAGGTAGTGGAACTGATGTACCAATTACAGCTGGTAGGGACAAGGATCTACAAGAAAGCTTTTCCATCTCCACCCACTTTGGTACACTATTACCAGAATAGCAATGTACCCAAAAAGACAAACCACAAAGATTAGCAACCCAGTAGTCATATCGAAAATTTGGAAGTGCTAGGCCGCCATCCTGCTTTGACTTCTGCAGGTGTTCTTTACGCAAACGGGGTTTCTTGCTGTTCCAAATAAAAGATAATATCGCCGAATCAAGCTTCTCAAAGTAAGCATTAAGGATGAATATAAATACCTGGATAGCACAGACATTTTCACAACATTCACTCTCCCAACTACTGAGAGTGGAAGGAGTGACCAGCTGGATAAGTCCTGCTGAACTCAAAATGATTTTTAAAGAGATCACAAAAATGTCTCATCAGTGACCCCAAGGTAGACAAAGCTGTTAAAGGGCACTGTAATATCTCGTAATGTTGTGTCAGTCAGATTCACTGGCAATAATTCGCTCTTATGTAGATTCAGTTTATAGCCCGAGATTTCTCCAAATTTTGCAAGAAGTTCCAGAATGAGGGGAATAGTAGTCTCAGCTTTGGACACAAATAATAACAGATCATCAGCATACAATGACAGTTTATGTTCAGTGCCAAGTCTCGTAATGCCATGGATAGAATGGATGTTTCTTATCGCTATGGCTAGAGGCTCAATAGCTAGCACAAAGAGGACATCCCTGACGGGTGCCACGATGGAGCCTAAGCAATTTTGAATAATGGTTATTTGTTAATACCATTGCCGAAGGACAAGCATACAATAGTCTAACCCATGATATAAATGTGTCACCAAACCCAAACCTACACAGAGTCTCAAACAGGTAGTCCCATTCCATTTTCTTCCCATCACATGAGATTACATGAACTTTTAAGACACGTGTGAAGAGGTCACGGCACGTGAAGATGCAACTCTTTCTCCTCCCACTTTCTCCACACTGTCCCAAGTTCATGTTTTGGCCAGCAAGTGTCCAGTGTGTTTGGTCTCGTCATCATTTAGATTATGTTGGCGTGAGCAATCGTGCCAAGCAGCCATCTTATCTGCAGGGTACTGTGATCTCTCTGATGTCCTTTAGAAGGTGGTATACTAATGTTTAAGCCCCACAGACCAACAGTCAATGCAACTGCTGTGAGCTCACAGTAACAGCAGAAGCTGAATCTATAGTTAGCTGTGAATAAAACAAGGAGCACATGATATTAAAGATGGGCTTTTATTGCATATTCAAGTACTCAAACATAAAACAAAACAATGAACTATACAAAATTAAAACTCATCAGAAAAGAGCAACAACTCACATTTTAAATAGGAATTAATCTGGGGACAACACAAACTCTCCCATTATTGGAAAAGGACCAAAAACAAGGAAAAAGGCCTTAGACAGTCTACGCGTGATTCACGGTTTAAAAACGAGGGATTTCCGTTGTGACGCTCCTGCTTCAGTCAGCCTTCAGGGCGTAGAGGACGTCGTCCTGGCTGACGTTGAGGCGGACGCGCTGCAGGACTCCGAGGCGACTGGGCTCCAGCAGCAGGAGCCTGCAGGCTCCCAGGCGCTGACACACGGCGAGACCCTCGGACACGCTGATGGGCTGCAGGCCCTCCACCCGGCACAGAGCCTGGTGCTGCACGAACACCTGAGACGAGGCAAACGTTCAGTCAGGTTGTTGGGCGTTTTTGTGATATCTGATAAATCGTGAATAATCAATAATATCATGCATCCCTATTTGGTGGAGCTGTACCTGTTGGAAAGTGGCCTCTTCCAGTCCCAGCCGGCGAAACTCTGCAATGACGGCTCTGAGGAAGAGCTGCTCCTGCAGTGACGCGCACCTGGAGACACACACACACACACACACACACACACACACACACACACACACACACTGGTTACTTTCTTTTATTACAGCTCCTAATGTGCACCTTTACAAACAGTTTTTGGCTAATCACGCTTACTTGATGGCAGTGATGTATGAGGAGGAAAACATCTCGTTCAGCGCCTCCATCACATGACTCATTCCTACCAGTCCTGAGGCAGGAGGTGTGGGGGGGGCAGAGTGCTCGCAGATCTCTGTTGCCCGACGGCAGATGTCGAGACACCGACGAGCGTCGCCCGACAGAGCGGCCACCTGATGAGGGGGGGAGGAGCACAGTCTGTGAGTGACATCTGCAACCGCAGTAGAGACCGGGTGAGACGAGAGGGCGGCGGACACCATTCCTGTACCTTCCTGGAAATGAGCTGCAGAGCGTCCTCCTCAAACGCCTTCACCTTGTTCAGCCTGGACGTGATGATCTGCTGCAGCTGTTTGAAGCTGTACGGCTGGAAGGACATCCGTGTCAAGCCCTGGAAAACAAGGAAGAAGTCATTCAAATAACATTGAATTCAACTGAAGAGGAACCAGCAGCCAATGGAGCTCGTATGAAATGGCGTCTTGTGTACGAGATCTGCACGAGAGCTCATGTAGTGTAAAGTGAACTTTACCAGTCTGCTCGCCACCCTGTTGATCATGATCCTCTCAGGCAGGTCCATGGTGTTGGCGATGGTGAGCACGACCAGGCGGGCGTGACGTCGCGTGGGCCAATCAAACAGGTTGTACATCACGTTCTGTTTCCTTGTCCATAACAAGTCCAGCTACAGAGATCCAGACACAGAGCACAGGGTCAGTCAGTCAGTCAGTCAGACAGACAGACAGTCAGTCAGTCAGTCAGACAGTCAGTCAGTCAGACCCTCGTGAAAAGCTTGTCGATTATTTACTTTTATTTGTTTTAAATCAGAAAATGTCAGAAAAAGTTGAAAAATGTCGACGGTGTTTCTCAAACCTGGGAATGATGGTGTTCTCACGTGTTTTATCAGCAAAGCAACATTTTACAGTTTTAATGACTTATTTTTCAAATGGAGCAGTGCGACCAGAAAACATTCACATTTAAGAAGCTGAAAAAACAGCTACCTCGTTTTAATGATTAAAAAAAAAAAAAGTATGAAATTGAATAATCAATTATCAAAATAGTTGACGATAAATTTTGTTAAATTAATAATCGATTAATTGTTGCAGCCATAAATAAAAAATCGACCATCTGTAAAATGAAGGATATTTTCGTGAGTTAGCAACAATGAAATTGACTTGAAATTTTGCTTTAACAAAAACAGTTAGGCTTAAAATTAAAGAAGTGTTATTATGAGGTTTTTTAAAATCCAATTCTCTCAACTGCATGTATTAAATATAATAATATCATGATATAGATATAATATCAATATATTGCCCAGCTCTACTGTCAATGCTGACTCTATGTTAGTACATCATAGGACTTTCAGTTGATATAATGTACAATTAAACACACAAACATGGAGGAAACAGGAACTATTTTCCGCGGTGGATTAATCCACGTGCATCTTTGGCAGTGGGACAGTGTGTCGGTTTGCATGTCCTTCATTAAAAACTGTGCCTATGAGAGATTCTATTAGTATTACAAATGCAGTTCTTACTTCGTCCACCAGCAGCACCGTGCTCTCCTTCCTGGGTGCAGGGTTACTGAATCTCTTCTCCAGCAGAGCCGCTGCGTGGTCAGCCGTGGCCTTCTGACTGGTCAGTTTCTGCAGAGAGGAGGGAGCCGGGCCAGGTGGTCAGAGAACACACCAGTGTTTTCATTTCCTCCCTCATTCACTCACTCACCCTCAGGGTCTGAATATGACTTCATTATGTGTCATTAACCTTGCTCTCTGTCTCTCCTTAGTTTGTCTTTCCTTCCTGTCCTCTCTCCGTGTCCTCATCTTGTAGGTTTGCAGGATCCAGATCCAGTTTTGAGGCTATTATTATGCTATAGCATCATCACTGATTTGATACAATTGTTGTATATCTGCTCCTGGACTCTTTCTTCGGTCTCTACTTCACCTCCCTCTTGTCCTTTCTATTCCCCATTTTTCCTTTCACCCCAACCTGTCTTGGCAGATGCTGCACATCTCTGAGTCTGGTTCTGTCAGAGATTTCTTCTTCTCTCCATTGACGCCTAGTCCTTACTCATTGTGTGAATCGTTGGGTGTCTCTGCTCTTGATGATGTTGTTTATCTACAGAGACCTGAGATAATGTATGTTGTGATTTGGCGCTATACAAATAAAATGAAATTTAGCTCCGACATTAATCACTCCTGTAATCCTGCTCAACACCCTCTTTAATGTTTACTTTTAACAGCACAGAGCAACAGTGAAATGGGGAGAGAGAGACGTGAACATGCTGCACCAGGCTGGATGGGTCATTATTGTATAACTTTTACATTTCAAGCTGCTTCCATGAACTCCTCACCTGCAGGATCTGGACGTAGGCTTGATGAGGATCCGTCATCTTCATCCCGTTGATCTCAATGAAGTGGAAAGGAGGGATCTCGTCGACTTCGGCCGCATGCTGCAGACAGCGCATCACCTCGTGAACTGTGGCGGTTTTCCCTGTGCCCGGCACGCCGGAGATATACATACACCTGGAACGCGGCAACACACAACTCATGTGAGTGGGACAGCCGGACGACTGGTCAGGAGATATATATATATATATATATATATGTATGTATATATCTTGGTGTTACCCTCCAGTTCCGTCCACGATCTTGCTCTCCACAAAGCTGTAGATGTCCTGAAACTCCTGCTCCCTGCAGGGAAGTGATTCTGGCACTGAGGACACGTGGAGCCTGCAGAGAGTGCACACATTTACATGAAAACAATCATCTGGAGGAACTTCTCACACTTGTGAGTGCCAGTGGACAATCACAAAAGCCGGATTGCAAACAGCAGAAACTTCAAGTAATAGTTCAGTTTCAGTGCACGTGACATCCCAAACTAAATTAGAACGGAGTGCAAGTAAATCCATAAACGGAGAGTACGATCAGGGAAAAACCTCTTGAAAATTGGCATGGAGGTCAGACCTGTGCATAGGAAGGCCAGGGACGCATGGTGTGCCACGAAACCTCTGAAGCTTTACCACGAAACGTCTAAAGGTTTACCACGAAACGTCTAAAGGTTTACCACGAAACCTCTAAAGCTTTACCACGAAACCTCTAAAGCTTTACCAGGAAACCTCTTAAGGTTTACCACGAAACCTCTTAAGGTTTACCACGAAACGTCTAACGGTTAACCACGAAACGTCTAAAGGTTAACCACGAAACCTGTAAAGGTTTACCACGAAACCTCTTAAGGTTTACCATGAAACCTTTTAAGGTTTACCACGAAACCTCTACCAGGAAACCTCGAAAGGTTTACCACAAAACCTCTAAAGATTTACCCAGAAACCTCTAAGGATTTACCATAATACCTCTGAAGCTTTACCACGAAACCTCTAAAGATTTACAACGAAACCTCCAAAGGTTTACCACGAAACCTCTAAAGGTTTACCACAAAACCTCTAAAGGTTTACCACAAAAACCTCTTAAGGTTTACCACGAAACATCTTAAGATTTACCACGAAACCTCTAAAGATTTACAACGAAACCTCCAAAGATTTACAACGAAACCTCCAAAGGTTTACCACGAAACCTCTAAAGATTTACCACGAAACCTCTAAAGATTTACCATAAAACCTCTTAAGGTTTACCACAAAACCTCTAAAGATTTACAACGAAACCTCTAAAGATTTACAACGAAACCTCTAAAGGTTTACAACGAAACCTCTAAAGGTTTACCATAAAACCTCTAAAAGGTTTACCATAAAACCTCTAAAAGGTTTACCACGAAACCTCTAAAGGTTTACCACAAAACCTCTAAAGGTTTACCATAAAACCTCTAAAGATTTACAACGAAACCTCTAAAGGTTTACCACGAAACCTCTAAAGGTTTACCATAAAACCTCTAAAAGGTTTACCATAAAACCTCTAAAAGGTTTACCACAAAACCTCTAAAGGTTTACCATAAAACCTCTAAAGATTTACCATAAAACCTCTAAAGCTTTACCATGAAACCTCTAAAGCTTTACCATGAAACCTCTAAAGCTTTACCACGAAACCTCTAAAGGTTTACCACGAAACCTCTAAAGGTTTACCCTGGTGAATTGGGAGTAGGTAATGACTGGTTTGGAAGCGGTTTTGCTCCCACACCAGGGGGGTATTCCATCAATGTAGCTAAGAATTGCCAGACTTAGGTGTAAGCTTGAAGCTTGACTAAGCTCCATCTCCCAATCTAGCTCCAAGCTGTTCCATCAAGTGAAATCAGCTGGCTCCACTTGACGCTTAGTCAAGCCTCAACTGTTAAGCCTCAACTTGTGCACGCCCACAAGGAAAATAAAAAGCCCATTCTAGTCGAGCGCGGAAACTGTGAAAAATGCCGAAAAGCAAGGGAAAAGAACGTGCAGAGATGTTCTCCGCAGCGGAGCAAACCCTCCTCATGGAGGTATATGAGGATTACAGCAACATAATCCCAAAGAAGGGCAATACCGCGGCAATCAATAAAGCGAGGGATGTGGCGTGGCAGAATATTATTGCCGACAGGCTGAATGAAAGTGACAAAGAAAATGAAGTATTTCAGCATCATCATGTTATATAAATCCTCCATCAAAGGGACAACATATATGGAGACAATAATCTACCAATTGATTTCTTGATGGTTTTTGTTTTAAACTAATCAATTATGTGGACCTATTAATGCAACCAAATCCCTTAAAATGAAAAGGAAAATCCCCAAAGAACAAAAAGACAGCCCTAATAAGTAACATTCATATGAACATAATTAAAATAGCATTATTGTTTCACTGCAATGTATGTGAAATTCTCCATATTTTATCGTTTGGCAGCCCTAGTAGTAATGTTAGAAAGTGATACTCATCACATTTATCAACTGAATGTTATGCAAATCGATGGGATAGCTTTCATTTATTTCCTACATGGCCAATTGTATAGAATTGATATCATTTTCATTTAAGCCTGTCATTTTTACATGCTGTATTTGTGCTACTTCTGTATTTTGTCCCAGATGCTACATGTTGAATTGTTGTATTTTTATTTTATTTTATTTTATGTTAAGCACTTTGAATCACCTTGTGCTAAAATTTGCTATATAAAGTAGCCTTGCCTACATTTTTGATAATAATAGGCTACATTTAATCAAAGTATTTTACATGACTCATCACATTTATCATACAATTGATGGTAGATTATTACATGAGGAAATGCAATGTTGGTTATCATTCTATAGGAAATAATCATATGACAGATCTATTGATTGTAAAAAAGTTATTATTTATCTAGAATCATTTTAGCAAATCAAGCAATTCACTGGAGACGAGGACCCCTATTACAGTAAGTGAATGCAGGTGACAGCAAATCGATCATCTGTCTCCTATCAATCGGAGGCCCTAACCCTTGTTACATCAAAAGAATGATGATCTCTTTAAATTTCCTTTTATTATATTTTTTTGCTAATTAGTTTAATTTTGTATCTATTTGTTTCTTATTTTTTATTATATTTTATTTTGGTGATAATGTTCTTTAATGTACTTATATATAATATATCATTATTAGTATAAATAATTTCTTTAATACATTTTATTATATAATTTATGTTTTACATATTATTTTATCATTCCATGACAGTTGTGTGTCTCTGTTTCTGTCTATTGGACATTCTTTGATCATAGATGGTGCTAAGCTTCACTTTTAGCCTGCTACAGACCAGGTTTGCCCGGCAGCATAAGTTACCATGGTTACTTGGCTGGCATTCACATTAGCCACCTTGGTGGAACAGGGTTGAAGCTCAGATTGATGGAACGGAAATTTGAGCCACAGTTATGGCTTAGCCATGGTTGAGGCTTAGCCAGAGTCATAGTTTCCATGGTTACTGAGTTTGGGCTAATCTCAGCCTCTTTGATGGAACCAAACTCTCACTCATATTAGCCAGACTTGGCCATTTAAGCTTGGCTTTGCCTTTAGCCTGCTTGATGGAATACCCCCCTGGAACCAGCCTGGAAACTGGAGTTTGATAATAGCTCAAACTCGTAATATAAACAAATAAGTGAAGCACAGGTCCTCTCACCTGGCTCTGGCCTCCTCTAGGACATTAGCGGGGCAACGGGCCGGAAGTGACCTGCTCGGGATGATGGGAGTAGCATACCGGGGGGTTTGAGGTGTGCTGGGTGTGATCTGTTCGAACAAAAGGAAAATACAAAGTGACAAAACAAACTCAACTCCCTTTGTGTTCAGGATTTTAAGTCACAGACTACACATGGACTATGTTTAATGTCCTTTAATACTCTATTAGCATTTGTGTCTTTGTTTTCACATTTTCTCTAAGCTTTTAACCATCTTCATGTTTGTCATGCTTTTTTTTTCGTATATTACTTTATTTTTATCAGTTTCTTTGTTTCCTCATTCACACACATGACATCTTCACAGTTCCTTTAGTCTTGTTGATATAATCTGGGTGATGTTCCCAGACCCAGCACACAGACACCATCAAACCACAGATTATAACCTTTAAACGGATTCTCACCTTCTTGTTGGGGGTTTTACGCGGCGTCCTGGCAGAGGTGCCACGTTTCCCCTTTGAACGAGGGGTGCGAGATCCCACTGTCCTTCTGCTCTTCTTTGCACCTACTTCCTGGTCACTGTCTAGCTCTTCCTCCTCCTCCTCCTCCTCCTCACTGCTGCTCTGTAGCGCCTTGGATGGAACAAACACATCTTCATCCTCATCCTCTCCGTCTGAATTCAGGAGTTGGTCACTGTTCAGCAGATGCCTAAACAAACAAACAAACAAACAAACAAACACCTTAACAACGTTGCTCCTGACGGCTGTGCCGGCAGTGTGTGTGAGTGCGTATGAAAGATGAGTGAAAAATGCACTGCACATAGATGTGCTGTGTAAAAGTGTGAGTGAATGGGTGAATGGGAAAAACTGTAGTGTCAAGTAGAGTTTGACACTACAGTTCAAACTGTAGTGTCAAACTCAGTTCAAAGGGCCGGGCTCGGGCTCAGGTGACGTGTTCCGTTTAGCACGAGAAAGATGCAAAGTGGAGGAGGCCCCGGACACACAGGGGTTTTTGATTTTGACTTTCTGAAGTGGTTCTGTGAAGCATAGCGGGAACCCTGGACTCTAAACGGCACAAAGACTGGCTCGTGTGTAAAGTGATAATATGCCGTACATGCTCATGCCCACACTCTTCTGCAAGCCATGGCTGCAGGTGCACCAGATGAGGAGAGTCGAGACCCAGAGCTCTCCGGAGTCAGGACTGTCTGGACTGTCTGGAGTGAATGATCCCTCTAAGAAAGGTCAGTGAATGATGAAGATGACTCGCAGGTGAGACGTGCACTTACAGCTGTTTCCTGATGCGAGACGACACCAACAGAGCAGACTTCCTCTTGGAGCTCCTCGGCGTTGTGGCCGCTGGCAGCATGGGAGAGTTTTCATTATCCACCTCGACCCTGTGCACATCACACATGTCAACAACAACAACAACAACAACAACTCAACAGAATACACAACATTAGTCTCTGTCTCGCTGTTTTTACAGCGTCTGGGAGGCGACTTTTGTGGAAAAAACACATGACATGGTCACACAACAAAACCACAACACAAATGAAATGTTTGCACAAACAGTGTGTGTATGTTCATATGCTCAATAACTCAGCACATTTGCAGGACAAACTGCAAGTTAACTCAATAACTTATCTCCAGACCTGCTCCAAGGGCTGCATTAGTAATCACTTACTACACTAACCAACTTACTTTATAATCGATACGATTTCTTTCAGCTTCTTAAAAGTGAATATTTTCTGATTTCTTTGCTTCATATAAGATCATTTCTGTTTCATGGAGGTTTGAAGAACCGGGATCAGCATTTACAGGCATAGTACGGACTAAATAATTACTCCATTAATAGAAAAAATAATGGACAGATTATTTGCTTCTGCAAATAATGGTTAGTTGCAGCCTTTTATACTATCTTTAACATGGATTTAACTCTGAGATTATTCCATGGCATCGGCACAAGCACAAGGCAAATAGAGAGAGAGAGAGAACTAGGATGCATTTAAGAATGGGTTCCAGCCCCCCGCCACTCCCTAATGATCAGTCATTGGTCGTGTGTCTCGTGTTGTGATTGCAGTAAAAAGAGAGAAGGTCACACTCACAGCACAGCCAGAGCAGTTTCCCTCGCTGCTTTTGCTTCTTTCCTTCGAGATGGAGTTGCAGCTCTGGGAACAAACATCATTTTGCAGTTAGGTTGAAATATCAGGAATAGCAGACACTAAATTAAGACACTAGATTAAGGTCTAAAACTATCGTACAAAGCTAAAGTGTGTGCACGCGCTCTCTCTTTATGGGAGTTTGTTTTCTCTCTTGCCCTCGCTGACCAGTGTTTTGTGTGTGTGTGTGTGTGTGTGTGTGTGTGTGTGTGTTGTATTTCTCTGTTTCTCTGTGTAAACATTTACTAACATGTTCAAAACATTTTTGCCTTTTTTTGTGCCAAATTTGTACTTCACAGGAGAGGGACTTTGTTTAAAAGTTTAAAGAAATTGATTTAAATATACTTTTTTGTGTTGATTCTACATGTATTCTATGATTTTATATAAATAAATATCTGTTAAAAGCTCCAGGTTTATTTTCGCAATTAATTACAGAAAATAGTGCATTTTTCTTTTTTACACCATATCACCCAGCCCTAACGTGCTCCCATCACATCTGCATCAGACGCCACAGACAAACGTGTGTAAGAACCCAAATTAGATGACGTGCAGTGAATGACCTCAGCCCTACAGATGTACAGAGGCTCTGACTCACTTCTGCCCTCTGGTGCCACAGTTTCTCCTCGGAGTGGCAGTTCTTCTTCTCGGTGTCTTAATGGAACTAGTCAGTAACTCTGCCTCCATCACAAACCCCTGCTGAGGACTGACAGACAAAGGACTGACCAGTGTGGCTGTGCTTTCATTACAATTCAGCTCTGGTTTAAACCACTTTCACACCAATATGAATCATCTAAACTCAAGTAACGCTGTTCATCTCTGACTTGAAGCATTTTCAAAGACATTTAAACCTGTTAATCTCTATTTAACATATTTTTAAACCTGATAATCTCCAGTTTTAAGCATTTTCAAATCTATTAAACCTGTTCATCTCTATTTTACACAATTTGAGTCTGTTCATTTCTGGTTTAATTTAATTCAAAAAAAAAAAAATTATATTTAGTAATAGCCTATATTTAGCATTAATTGATTTATTGTCAGATTTATTTGAATAGATTCAAATAATTGCCGTTCTTGGAATTAGCACAGGACCAGCTTTGTTGTGGTGAGTGGAAAATCATCTGGCTGATAAACGTGATCATTTTTAAAATGTGGTTGAATATGAGTGAGAGTGGACTCTCACCTGGTGGAGTCCTCTCTGGGAGCAGGAGGTGGACTGTCAGTCTCAGACAGCTGCTGGAGGACGACAGAGGAGCGCTTTATGGGGATGGCGTCCTCAGCATCGCGGCCTCCTTGTGCCTTCCTGAGGGGGGTGAGGCGGTGAGAGAGGGGACTGGCAGGGGCTGTGTGGCCCATCCTGTGGGGGGTAAGGTGCAGGGCCTGTGGAGGAGAGGACGACAGCCTCTGAACCAACATCATCTCTGACTCCAGCTCCTGGTCCAGCAGCTGGTCCATGGCGTCCTCTGGGCTCGACTTCTCCGGACCTGGCGGTGACAAGGAGACACATTCAAAAACCTGGAAGCTGAAAAATCTGAGAACATGTTTTATTTATAAACAAACAAACATTACATTACATTACATTACATGTCATTTAGCAAACAAACAAACACTCAAAGAGATTATCAAAACAGTTGAAGATTAATTTAGTAACCAATTAAAATGGCCTGGCAGGAACAGGAACTACACAATCTGGATTTAATTGGAGGACATTATACAAATGCTGTCTTGAATAAGATGTCCTACAAATGGTCAACATGTCCTTCAGCCGGGTGTTTTTTTCACAGGCCCTGAAAACTGCATTTATCAGACTACTCTAAATAAACAACTATAAGTCATAGGTAAAATGACTGAAAACTACACTAAACAAGTGTCATAACAGCACCGGTGGCAACATTTCTGTCTTAGTATTATTGGATGTCAGTGCTGCATTTGATACTGACAATGACGAGATATCGCTTGACTGACAGCAAAACTGGGTGTGTCTTTCTGCTTCAGTGCTTCACTGGCTTGAATCACACTTATTAGACAGAGATGACTTTGTGTCTATTGGCAATCACAGATCGGAGCAGATAAAAATGACCAGTGGAGTTCCCCAGGGCTCAATTCTAGGGCCTTTGTTGTTTAGCCTTTACATGCTTCCACAAACTCAGAATCTGACAAAACCAAAAATACACAGCTATGCAGAAAACATACATCACCATATCACCTGACAACTAGAGCTGTGTCCCTAGAACCAGGACAAAACATGGGGAAGCCACTTCCAAATATTTGGAACAAACTCCCAGAAGAGTGTGCTAAACCAATTCATTCTTTTAAATCTAGCCTGAAAACCTACCTGTTTGTCACTGCATTTAAATAAAAATTAAATAAATTATACTGAATTGTAAAATACACTAAATAATATAAATTCAATATACTGGTAGAAAATTGACATGGATAGGGCAATTATATTTAAAAGAAATCACTTAATAACACTTCATTTAAAAAAAAAAACCAAAGAAATAAACCAGGTGATTACCTGAAATAAAAGATAATAAGTGTATTTTAAGATACAGATCATGAACAGTGGATTTATAGTGTATTGTATTGAAGCCCATTTACGCCTTAACATGAAAAAAAAAACAGCCTAATAAAAATACCCTCAAAGTAAGTTATGTTTATTATTATTATTATTATTATTATATATAATTATGAAATAAAAGAAGAAAAGACAACACTCACTGCAGAGCTGCAGTTTCTTGCGGACTCCAGGCGTCCTGGCTGAGGCTTTCCTCCTCGTTGCACTCAGACATTTCGAGGCTGACAGTTTTGTGGCCGAGTGATGGGACTCCGCCTCCAAAGACCTGACCTTCCCCGTGCTCATGCTGCCCCAGCTGCATCTCACCTCTGCGGGCTCCGGCGTGGACAGCGTACGTCGAGACACACGTCGAGATGCTGGGGTTGCTGGGGTTGCTGCGGGTGGGGAGCAGGGGGGTGAGGGAGGCAGGGAGGGTTTAGAGCGGGGAGGAGGCGAGAACGCTGGTGCAGGTTCAGCTGCGGGAGCCACCCTGAAGATTTTAGAGTCCCAGGACATCTTCACAAACAGAGTGTCCTTATCGTCAGAGTCGGGGAATGGAGCTGCTCCGTCCAGGTGCTTCACCTGTGAGGGAGGCAAGATTTTAAAAGGGTCAGTTCATATAAATCAGAGAAAGGAGTCAGTGAGTGTAGACTAGGAAGTAGGATTCAAGTGCCAGTTAGTCATCAGGGCCAGTGAGGAAAAAGAGCGTCTACTTCTGACTTGATTTATAACATCAGTAAATGTCCACTAGTCTCAGGTCTTCTTAAAAAGACAATGATGCAAATGTTGGAAATGATGTTCCCATTTAAAGTAAACTAGCCAAAAAACACAGCACATATGGGTGGACTCCAGTGTGGTTAACAGTATAAATAATGACTTCCTGAATCAATACTAAATCTGACTACCAAGATCCCAAATCCATTTGATTGAGTTTCCATATCAATACCAATTTAGCTTGGTAATAAAATAAAAGTTCACAGAGCAAATGCTGCAAATTGTACAAAACGTGGATCTCCCTAATCTGGTGCATCATGACAAACATTCATATATTCATATTTACATTAAAGATTGGCTTTAATGAGAAAAGCCACACACACACACACACATGGGGAGAACATGCAAACTGCACACAGAAAGAGCCTTGGCATAGAACCAAATCAACAAACCTTCACAGGTCTAAGGATGGACTCTGCGTTGACCTCGTCCTCACAGACGCGACCCTGATAGTAGAAGATCTCCTGTGGATGAGGCTCTCTGCCCAGCAGCTTCAGTTTGCTCGCAGGCACTTCAGACACACGGGCAAACCACTGAACCACCGCTTTCTTCTGCTTCCCGCTGTCTGAAAGGCAACAGGACAGGAAACGTACCATTTCAGATAAACCCATTTGATTACAACTGGGAAACTGGACTTAATTTCCTTTTTCTGTGCAATGTGTTTCTCTTAAGGCTGTCATTTTCTTTATTCAAATGTTGGCTCTTGAATAGCCGTGTGTGCTGGGCTTCATGACCCCCTGACCGCTTGAGACCTTCTGTGTGTGCACAGGGACATCTGAGCGCATGTTTCAACCACAGGAAAAATTGTAAAAACATTTATTTATTTATATTTTTTTTTAAAAAGAAGATATTTTATTTTAGAGTGGATTTATAGTATGAGTATTGTATGGAAACCCATTTCTGCCAGAATGAAAAAAAAAGGAAGTCGCAATTATGGGATAAAAAAGTCATAATTATGATATGAGATTAAAAAAAAGCCCATTGTTACAGAAATGGCCATTACAAACATTGCCGTTGAGGAGCATTTGCACTTTTTATCTCATAATTTCAACTTTTTAATCTTGTAATTTTTATCTTATAATTATGACTTTTTATCTCGAAATTTCGACTGTATATCTCATATATTGACTTTTTATCTCATAATTATGACTTTTTATCTTATAAGGGTTGACGGACTTGTATTTATGGTAAATGGCCTTTGACCTAACGTGAACAAATTACGGGCCATTATAAATAAACCTGACAGCCCTAGTTTGTGATTTATGCTCACCGTCACCAAACAGCCTGGTGACTTTGGCCACATACGGGTCGTCTTCATCCTCGCCCTCTATGAGAATGTGTTGCCCAACGACAATGACAGTTGTCCTGGGGAGACCTTCCACACTGATGGCCAAAGAGCTGCAACACAGCAACAGATGGAGAAAAACATGAACCAGGGATTTATCAATAAATAACAGTGCAGTGCTCCATTTACTCATATCCAGGACTCTTCTATTCTTTACATACACAAAGGTATACATACATACACGTATTTAAAACACGAATACAGCTCAAAGTTATAGACGAAAACAGAGATCAAAAAAGCGTGTGGCTCCACTCTCTCTTTGCCTGACTGATTAGTAGCCAAATCCCTCCCTCGCTCGAATCTGTCTGGACACAAAACACCAATAAATGTTTTCTTTTAAATAACATTATTATCACATGCGTTGTACTGTTAGTACTACCGATAATACCTTACTCTGTGAACATAAATTATAAAGCTTAAACAAATCAACATCAAATGAAGTGCATTTAGGCTCCTAATCAAAAGGTATGTACATTGTTTTTTAACAGGGCCATTCTTAAAAACGTGTGTACAGATCTATGTGATAATTAATAACTTAATCAATAGATACCATCCATCCAAATACATCCATGTCAGGGGTTATTTACATTGATGAGCACAACCTTATTGAAACCACATGATTTGAATGTAAACTTGTAACAGCTCTAAGTGACTTATCAAAAGAGTTGCCGACTGATGTTGCCATTGACAGATAGTAAAACAAATGCCTGTGATATACATATATGTGCATTTTAATTAGTGCTTAATTAAGTGCTTCTTCTCACCCATAGTCGCAGGTTTTTAACTTCCTGTTGAAAGCTAAAGGATCTCCTCGCCACTTGTAGACTCTCCTGACTCTCAGCCTGGTGAAATACTTCATGCTCTTCCCTCCTCTTTGCGCGGACACACAGAAAATTAAAACAGACACGCTTTGGTCCGGGACAAATGCAGTCAAACGCCGTCTTAAACTAAAACCACATCAAAGCCGGCCTCGAACACGTAGTGGATTCCCAAACTCTGCGACTCAGACTACATTTCGCGCGAAAATTACGTCGTTTCCGTTTGGCCGTCAGAGTTTTAGGCCGCTTTAGCGCCCCCTTTTGCTTTGGAGGGTGAACGTCAACTCCCAGGAAGCAATTGTATTGAAAAGGATCTGCAAGTCTCCTGTTTATGTGTCATTATCACTGGGAATGCCGACAAAACTCTATTCTATTTCATCGGGAGGAACACATGCCATTATTTAAAGAAAGATATTCTATGCAACACTAGAATAAATGGTGGTGTGGAGGAATTTATTTTTGAAACACTTTCAAAGTGAAATGGTAAACCAGTTTAATTAAGGAAACACATTTGGACCACTTTCCCTAAAGTCATATTTAATTATAGAAGGTCTCAAGTTTTTGTTAAAAAGTGACTATAAAATTGATGAGATACCAATGAGATTAGCAAACTTCCATAAGCAGCTCTGCTGGCATGGAAAATGGAAACAACCGTCATTTTTCACCAACAAACTTCTACATATGGAATAACAGGTGTATTAAGTATAAAAACAAGTCTCTTTACTACAAGGATTGGGTAGACAATGGTTTTAACTTATGAAGGCTGATGGACAATTGCTAATTTATGGTGAGTTTTATTCTAAATGTAATGTAAAGAGTATGAACTGTACCCTCAGAAAAATCC
This sequence comes from Solea solea, assembly GCF_958295425.1. Taxonomy (NCBI): domain Eukaryota; kingdom Metazoa; phylum Chordata; class Actinopteri; order Pleuronectiformes; family Soleidae; genus Solea; species Solea solea. The sequence continues at coordinate 25,224,463 of NC_081142.1, read as the reverse complement.
CTTTGGTCTTCATTTTATGGTGAAATTGACTGGAAGAAAGTTTGGTTGGTTGGAGATAAATTATGTCTCAATAATAAAGTTAAATAACAGAGATTTAGGGCTGATATCGACTACTCCTGTACTTTCTGTGGGTTGGAAGATGAAACAGTCTCTCATTTATTTTATCATCTTACACATTCTAAAATATTGTGGGTGGATGTTCAAAACCATATTTTCACGAAAACTGGCCACGTTATTCAGCTGAAAGAAAAATACATTTTTATTTGTTTTGTCGACACAATGAACGAGAAGGATTTTATTCTCTTTGTACAACTTTTTTTTACTATTAGGAAAATTCCACATTCACAAAAATAATGGACTGACTCGAAACACAGCTTCAATCATTACCGGCAAGAACTGATCCAGTACGGCATTACAACTAAAAGACTAAAAAATAAGAAAGCTTTGACAACTGATGCTATTGTTTAATACCTTTGTATAAACAAAAAATATTATTCATTTCCCGTTTGTTTGTTTTTTTGGTTCATGTTGTAAACTTGTTTTATTTATAGTTATAGTTTTGCTGTATTCATATTTGTTTAAAACATGAATAAATAAAACAATAAAATACATCCATGATCGGTGGCACTATGGCACGAACCATGCACTAACCCAAGTCAACCCGGAAGTGTTTGTTCTCATTTCCGCCGGAGGGTTCGTAAGTGCTGCTGTTTGTGCTAGAAAATAATACATTTATCTTCTTTCCAATGGCGAACAGAACCGTCAAAGATGCTAACAGTATCCATGGAACGAACCCGCAGTATCTGGTGGAGAAAATCATCCGAACTCGAATCTACGAGTCTAAGTACTGGAAGGAGGAGTGTTTCGGTCTGACCGGTAGGTAGCATCTTAGCGTCGCTAACGCTGGCGAGCTAACGTTAGCATCATGTTAGCTAACGCTGACAAACCTACAACAACCTCTGTTAAAATCCCTCCATTCGTCCAGAAAACCTCACTCTAATGCTACTTGCTTTGTCTGAACAATATCCCTCACTTTGAAAAAGTTTAACTTACGGTAATTGCTTAGTTGTGTTAGTTGGGTTAACCGAATGCTAGAATAGTAAAAAAAAAAAAAAACATGATTACTTGCCACAGCACTGTGTGTTTTATGAGCTTAAAAGCTATTAATATTTACTTGATCACAAGCTACAAAACCATTAAACATTAAGAATGTTCGGCATTATTGTCATTATTATTGACTTTTGTACTATACTTTAAGTAGCTTTTTTGTGTCCCATTCAAATGAATGGTGTCAATCCTTCACGCTTCATACTTTGAGAAACTGTTCAAATATCAATTTCAGCTTTTCATCGTATATACTTTTAAAGAATATTTCGCTTTTTGTGTGAATGGAGGAAATATTAAAATGCCTTCAAACGTGCTCACATTTGAAATACTACCACAGAAAATATGAAATAGAGGTACTTAAAGTTAAAATGAGATTGTTAAAATGGGTATTTTCATAATAAGCTGCAAAAAGCAGTACATCTCCACTAGAGTCTTCTCTTTCTTTGAAAATATTACTGACAAAAGTCATTGTTTCAATACATTTCTTAATTGTTTAGTATAAAATCAATGAGGTCAGTTTAAAAGTAAAACGTAAGAGCAATTTTGAAAGCTGCAGTCGTAATGTATTTAGAGTTGATCTGACTCAACAAATACACATAAGTGTTTCCTATTGAGGTGAAGGGAAAATGTAATATTACACAGTATATATTTGCATTGTTGACAGCAGAGAGCCTCGTCTGTTTCTTCTCTTGTCACTGGAATTAATCAAAGCTTTTTCTCTGCAGCCGAGCTGGTGGTTGACAAGGCCATGGAGCTAAAGTATGTTGGAGGTGTTTTTGGCGGGAACACCAAGCCCACGCCCTTCCTCTGCCTCACACTGAAGATGCTGCAGATTCAGCCAGAGAAAGATATCATTGTTGAGTTCATAAAGAACGAGGATTTCAAGTGAGTTCTCAAGCATGTCTTAGAAAAGTACTAGAATTTGTGTCGCTTCACTACATGGTCCCGGCTCGACTTGCCTTGGTACAGCTTTTTTGCTTTCCAATTAGCGATCGTACCTGGTACTTTATTTACTACCTGCTCTGGCGAGATTCCAAGTGATCGGAGCCGATAACATGCGTGATGTCGTCAGACTGCCGGCCACTGGTTGGTCAGAGTGCTTTCACTGGTGACGTCATGAGCTGAACAATGCCAAACTGTAGATCAATTAAAAAGACTTAAAAATCCTCAAAGTGTGCGATAAGGTATATTGGGCTGATCTTTAGCATTTTTTAATCTTAGGAATTTTAGGGATGGGCATTCCATGCAAAAAAGCTATTCGAAGGTTGTTACATATAATGGTCGAAAAATCTGTTCCTGAGCCAGAGCCAGCGGTTAATTTCAATAGGACAGGCTGAGGCAAAGCTGCTCTGTGTCAGTCATTGTGAGCAGCAGCGCTCCGGGGCTGTTCACCTCCGGCGTCCTCACTTCCAGCTATATGACCTATCTTGAGTCTTGACACACAAAACCACATTTTTAAATTCTAAATGACTCATTTCTCGCCTCATATATTTTCAAAACTACGTTCCGTGACACAGAAAATGTTTTATTTCAAGTTCTGAGCCGTGTTTGATTTCAACAGGACATGCTAAGTTACCACGGCTCGGTACCAGGCACTGTGAGCACCGTGCGTCTGCATTAGACCTGATTACCTCTGACATTGTCGCTGCCAAACCATAAATATGTCCTATCTTAATACAACTTGAAAAGTAACCTACCTTCTCTCCCACTGTAGATATGTTCGTTTACTTGGGGCGATGTACATGAGGTTAACGGGCACCGCGGTGGATTGTTACAAATACCTGGAGCCTCTGTACAACGACTACAGGAAGATCAAGAGTCAAAACAGAGATGGAGGTGAGTTTACAACACGGATGACTACTGTGGCACTGAGGTGATATCGATATTTGTTGTCGATGTATCATGAAATCAGTCTTGCATCATTTTTCTTTATCTTTTTTTTTTCTGATTTTAGAATTTGAGCTGATGCACGTGGACGAGTTTGTGGATGATCTTCTTCATGCAGAGAGGATGTGTGACATCATTCTGCCCCGGCTCCAGGTAACTGCTCATCACATTTATATCTGCTCTGATTTATAGGCCTACACCACTGATCTGTATGTGTGTGCGTGTTGCAGAAAAGACAAGTCTTGGAGGAGGCTGAGATGTTGGATACACGTATCAGTGCTTTAGAAGAGGACCTGGATGAAGTGGAAAGCAGTGAAGATGAAGATGAGGAGGAAGAGAAGGTAAGAACTCATTTTTACCACATATGTTTTATACAGGTACCTTCAAAGTGTGGTGTTTTTTTTTTAAGTTGGTTGTATACAATAATGACACATCACTTGGCTTAGAATCAGCCTGAGACAAGCAGACACACTGTCAGTGAAAACATGACTACCAGTGGGGGACACAAGGGAAATTTCGTTTAACTAATCTACTTAATCTACAGCTTCTGAAGAGATAAAGCAGAAAACACAGTCTCATTTTAGACTAAAACCAGTGTACATCCTGTAGGTGAGCTCTTTGTTTAGTGGCTGAAATCTGTTTTTCCCTGTGTACCCGCTAGTGATGGCTCATTATCTAAATTCTTCATAATGAAAAACAAAACTCTTTTATGACACTGAAATGATATGAAACCCAAAACATGAATTAATATTATGTAATTATTTATGATAAAGTCACTCCTATCTATATGTATTACCGTATTTATTTTAAAATGTTTTCCTGCAGCAACAAATCTATTTTTTTTAATGGTTTTTGGGTCATGTTATTAAATGACAGACTACAGAGCAGCGTTGGTGTGGGGTCGTGATTTTAAAATCTTCTTGTTGTTATTTTTAACTTGCAGCCAGAGAGACTCCAGACCCCTGAACCCCACAGACGCAGTTACCGTGACAACGACAGACCTCGTCGCTCTCCATCACCTCGCTACAGACGAAGTCGCTCACCCAGACGGTTTGTCTTTTAATTATTATTCATTTATATTTTTCTGCTGTGAAGACAAAATGAGAAATCTGAATATGATGAATACGAAGTCGAACTCCATGTGAGTTTATATATTTGTCTTCATTTTCAGGAGGAGCAGATCTCCGAAGAGGAGGAGGTATGTTTACTTCTGGCAGAATAATTTTTTCACTGCACAAAAAAGCCTATTTTGCAGCTAATATTCATTCCCGTGTTTCGTGTGTAAACAGCCCATCACCGAGGAGAGACCGCCACCGCAGCAAAAGCCCTCGCAGACATCGCAGTCGGTCCAGGGACAGACGCCACCGCTCCAAATCTCCAGGTAAAAGAAGAAAGGAGCAGATCTGTTAATCTCCTGCTAATCACTCGCTAATTTGTCCACTCATTATCAACAATTATGGACCAAATGTTTTCATAATTGATAATATTTGCTCTTATTGCTATGTCCATTTTTTCTCGGCTGTGAACCAGGTCACCACAGAAGCCACAGACATCGCAGCCACTCAAAGTCCCCAGAGAGGTGAGCGCTTCTGTTTTATATGTATGTGCTCTAATCACTGTAACCATCCCTCTGAATACCGTCATCTCCAGGACTTCTGTTTTGGTGTTTGGTTGGATGCGTGGGACTGGATATTAGTCAATCTTATCTGAGTATAAAATAAGAAAATCCTTTATTAGACGCACAAGGGAGACTTGTACTGTATCGGTCAGATTTGTCACCAATAACACTTTCTGTACTTGTGTCAAAGTAAAGCGCTCTACCATTTTTGGTAGGTTTTTATTGTGAAATTCGTCCTGGCATTTAGTATGCGTACTGAAAAGTATATTACTGATTGGAATATTGAAACCTAACAGCAGCTCTGTAGCAAATACACTCACTGAGATGACACCATGTGCCTCGTTTATTGTGTTTATTTTGTATTTATTTTGTTTGTTTGTCGTCACAGGAGCTCAAAAAAGAGTCACAAGAAGAGTCGAAGAAACGAGTGACAACCCTTCTTTGTTTTATATCTTCTTTTTTTTTAATCTCCAATCGGTCAGAGCTCCTCCCTCTGAGACTTGTAATAAGTTCTGTATTGTTTTAGTTTTTTTTCTGTCGGGTAAGAAAGTACATATTGGACCAGTGACACTCAGCCGTGTTCAGTACAGTACAGTAAAAGTTTAATATGTGTGAATAAAGAAAGTGCACGATGTACACATTTGTCTTATAAATAAAGAATGTGATTCTTAAGTTCTGTTTTTGAAAGTCACTCCTGAGCTCAAAACGAATGTTGGATTCTCCTGACGCTATAGAACCAAAAAGACCGCAGTCTTTTTACAGTCACGTGTTACAAGCTAACTTTTCTGTCAACTGTATTGAAATTTGGTCAAATTCAAAACTGCAATATTTATTTTTTGCATATATCTAAAAAAACAACAACAATACAATAGATTGTGATGGTGTTACATCCCTGGCCTCAGGAAACCATGGGTAACGCATGTGTGTGTGTCTTTGACCTCATCTTTCCAAAGAAAGCCAACATAAAACCAAGGTCTGTTCAAGAGTGTAACAGTTTTATTAGACTTCAGAGAGGATCAATGCCAAAAAATAACAAACCAAATCTCCTTACAAACCTAATCTTAGCTGCAAAGAAGAAAACGGAAAATGAAAAACTTAAATTGAACTCAAAACAGGAAAGAAAAGAAAGATGACATAACATGTCTTCACCCTCCTACTGCTACCTTTTAACATAAAATTATTATTTATCTAAAAAAAACTGAAAGGTAAAGCATCTATTTACTTTAACCCAACAATTCACACAATGAACAAACACTGGGCATCAGTGGAGAGAGAAAAAAACCTCCTTTTTAACAGAAGATGAAATCTCTGACAGAACCAGACTCAATGATTTGCAGCATCTGCCTAGACAGGTTGGGGTGAAAGGGAAAAAATGGGGGACAGAGGAGAGGTGAGGGACAGAAATGGGGGAGAGAAAGGACAAGAGGGAGGAAGCTTGTACACGTATCACAGGTTCAATTAAGTATTTATTGGTCAATAAAGTATTTCAGATTCTGTCCTGTGATTGGTCAAAGCCTCCTGCCATTTATTTTTGTTGGGAGTTGTTACTTATGTGTCCTTCACGTGCACGTCTGTCCATCCTAACGAGGAGATCCCTCCTCTGTGGAGTTTTTCCTTGTGAGTGTCTAAGGACAGAGGGTGATGTTGGGCTAGAATAGAATATCTGCTGTGCTAAAGGTCTATTACATCAGATTACATCATGTTGCTAATATGCTATGAGACTAAGTCAAATGTAAGCTGACGGTGCATCTCTGTACACACACACACACACACACACACACACCCAGTATGTCCTAACAGGCTACAAAGTGCATGCAGAGCAGAGCGATGACAGCCAGTCTGACAGTGCAGGCGCCACAGGTAGGCGAAGTGGCAGAATTACAGAAGCTGGTCCCACAGCACTTTAGCCCACTGATGGCTTGAATGTCGCCAAACGGGTTATGAAACCAAGGCTTATCGTCTCCACACATCGCTGAAGAGATGCAGCCAAAGGTAGGAATTACGACGCCTTTACTTGACACTGTGGATGTAAAATTATTGGATATATTAGTCGTGTTTCTTGAGCTGAAAAAGACGTTTGACACTGTTCACCGCATCGCCTTCGAGAGCAGTGTGTGAAAGACAATCAAGAAAACTTCCCCAAAATTTAGCCCTTGTACCACTGTTCTTTAGTCTGTTCATATATATATAAAAAAATACAATTATGCACTCTTTGATTTTAGCATATTTTTCATGATGTTTAACAATTCAAGGCTTCAAGTTTCAAAGCTCAAACATGGTAAATGGTAAACCCAGTGTCTGAGACTCGATATAATCAGGCACTAAACCTAATGGACAAGAAGCCGGGCTGCTGGCTTCATTGTCATATTATCAGAAAGATATGAATTCTGTCAGAGTCGCCCTAGAAATCCCTCCCCAGATTTATCCGAAGACAAGACGATACACAATGACTGGAAACTGTCAAATACCACATCGGTGTTCTGTGTTTGTGCTACATGTATTTCACTGTGTTGCATTGTCTGCACGTATTTACAGTTTTATAATGTATTGTGTAACATATGGACCGGAGCTGTAAACTAGCAACTGCTATAAACTCTTGGTACCCTGTCGTGGAACTCTGGCGATTGCTCTAAGACAGCAATCGCCAGACAGAGTTCCAAGAGTTGTATTTACCATTCAGTACTAAACATGCACTAGAACACGGTTAGAACTGTTTGTCACGGATCATCTCACGTGATTTCCGTATTCCCGTAGCAGCCACGAAGTGCGGCAAAATGGTCACTTCCAGGGAAGCTGGGCTTCTCCCGAGAGAGAGAGAGAGAGAGAGAGAGAGGACGGACGCTGGGCTTCTGCATGATAATTGGAGGAACTGTCCAACCAGTTTATTATATATTTATACTATTATGGAATTTCAGTTTTACATAATTATCCAGTTTTCTTGCGCTAGTTGTTCATTTGCAGAATTTAATAAAAGACGTAAAAGACTTAAATGAGCTTCCCCTGTTTCAGTGACTCCATTATGAATTAAACAACAGATCATTAAAAGGCTCACCAGTCCCATGAAGGCAGCGGTCCTGTCCTCCCGCACACTGAAGGGTTTGGTTACAGTGAGGATTATTTGAACCAGGGCAGGTGAAACACTGGAGGTTGTTGTCTTTCTTTGACACACTGTTGTCTTTCTTTGACACACTGTTGTCTTGAACTGAAACACAGAAGATGGTTTTCCACTCGAACATGACAATAGCTTTGAACATACTGTAGATCCATTTTTGCTTGACTTACGAGCCACAGTGTTTGTGTTGCAGCCGTCTGTGTCGCAGCACTGAATAGATTCTTCCCAAGACAGGAAGCCAATGTTGAGCGATGAACCTGCACGTTGTCTGCAGACGGACGTCGGCAGACACGCTTGTGTGATGTTCTGCACGAGCTTGCCCTGGATATAAGCTGTCCAGTCAATGTTGATGAAAGAAAGACACGTGTTCATTAAACCTAATAAATGATACACTTATATAAAGACTTTAATCACCTACTCTGTGCAACAATGAGTCCACACCGCTCGTTGCAGGGGAGTTGATAAGTGTTGTCACCAAACCAACACTGAAGAGCTGCAGCTGCCAAAATAAAACATTTCAAAAATCAGTTTTAATGCTAAAATATAATTATTATTGTTATCCAAAAAAAAAACATTGTCGTTATATGTTGTTAATAATTGTTATTTCTTGATTAAGATGCAAAATGATAGACATTTATTTGCATTAAAGGTGTCATCTGTCTATCTGGTGCCTCTCTCTCCTCCACAGTGTGTTTAATTGTCAAAAAGCTTAACTAATCATTAACTAATGATTAACTACACATTAGTTCATCATTATCTTATAATGACTTGATGATGAGTTAAGTGTTTTTGTACACCTTATTGTCAAGTGTTGCTAAAATAAAATAGAAAACAGACTTTGACAGACAGATGATTATCTGAGGTCTCGTGTCCCAAATCTAAATGAGGCTCCTCTTCTCATTCCAGTGTAAATGTTTGACATTTGTTACCTGAAAGAAAGACATGTGAGAATATGCAGAGATACCTGTGCTGATGAGCGTCCAGAAGAGACCGAAAGACAGCACGAGTTTCATCATCATGAGCTGATGTGCAGGCGACGGCTTCTCCAGTGGAAGTGCTCCTCACACAGTTCACCTGTGTTATAAGACCTCCTCGTGTTCCTCCTCACACGAGGAGGAACAGGAAATCATTTGCATTGATTACAGACACACGCTCCACTCCCCATTCTCGTCTTTAATGGAACATTTTCGGAGGTACAGTACGGTCTTGTGAGGTAAATATGGGAAAACAGACTTAGAACAAATAAATGTTTTAAAGAGAAAATACATTTTCAAAACAATTACAAAAGGCACCATTTATTTAAATTTGTGAGTAAAACTAAAGATGCTTTCCACAAATTGTTCAGCCCCAGTCTTGGTATGAAAGAGATTGTTTGATGATAATAAACTGAACTGTGGTTCCCTGAGTGTAGACGCAATCGCTCCATCTTCTGGGAGACATTAGAGGACTTTGAGAACATGACTGATGGAGCAACTTTAACAGTGTATGATCAAAAATTCTGCATTATTTTTCTTCTTCTTCTTTCAGCTATATTTTTGGGCGACGGTAGCTCAGTGGTCGAGTGAGTCGTCTTTCGACTCGAATCTTGTGTGTCTGATTCCCGGCTCCGCGAGTCTACATGCCTAAGACACCTATAACCCCATGTTGTTCCTGATGGTGAATCGCTATAAAAGATGAGTGATGGAACATGTGCTGCACATAGATGTGCTGTACGGAAGTGAATGAAAAACTGTAGCGTAAAGCAGCTTTGAGTGGTCGTCATAGTGCAATATGATGGGCAGCCCCTGAGCAAGGTTCCCAACAGCCACTGCTCCTAATTCTAGGATCGGTCAAATGCAGAGAAATCATTTCCCTAAGAGGATTAACAAAGTATAAGATTTAGATATAAATACAGACCATTTACCATTTTGCCCTCTTCTTTAACATCCATGACACGCTGTTCCCCTCTCTTTTTTCTTTGTCTTTGACCAACAGCAGCCCAATTTCCATCAGCACCACTGGTGGAGGTCATTGTTCATGTGGGCCTTGACTGGTCCAGTATTGTTTTTCTTGGGACCACTGGCACCAGGAGACCACTTTGTTGTGGCCCCCAGTGACTGGGTTCAACATTTTGTTTTAATAATCCATTGTATTATTATGGAAGATAATTGTATCATTGGTTAGATACAGATAAAACATTTGAGTGATCTGGCTTTTACACAAACACACTAAAAGGAGAATGACAACATTTATAGTCCTGTGTTTTGTTACCATTTGTTGTCAAAGACAGAAAATGAGATTAAGCAGAGCTGGTTCTGATAGTAGTATAAACAGTAAAAAGGTAAATAAGGATTCAACAACCATTCACGCTCACGTTCACACAGTCACGGGCAGGTTTTGGACTGTGGGAGGAAAAACCCCACAGGTACACGAGCAGAATAGCTTCAAACTAACTCAGTCTCATCCCTAATATTCACCTGTCCCATAAAAGTCAGTAATCATTCATTAACTGAAGATCAAGCAGCGTAAAGTGCCTAAAAACATGAAGTTAGGTAGGTTTTATCAGGGTGTGTCAGGCCCACACATTTAATCATCTCACTGTGAGCAACACACGACCTACTGTGGTCACGATGACGTGCGTGGTTTGTGGAAGAGGACAGAACACAGAGCAAAGATCTTGGTGGATACAAAGGTCTACAAAAATAAAGTCAAAATACCCACAGATGTGTACACAGCAAAGAGGAAGTGGTGGCGCCTGCGTGACACCATGCATCAGGAAGTCTCAACGTGACATTATCAACCTGCACCCAGCAAACACTCGGCATGAGTGGAGAGGAAAAACTCCCTTGTCTCTGACGCTCCCCTCCTGCTCGCTACGCAAATACATGTGCCACATTTCTGTGCATGAAAACCAAATCAAGTGACTGTGACATGGCGCCACACACCAGCGCAACCAACCACACACACACACACACACACACACGATCACGATCACGACAGTAAACACTGTTTCACGTTTATATAATAAGGCAAAAGGAAGGTGATGCAAAAGTGTGAGTACTCACCTCAGTTAGAGACTAAGTGGAGAACAAAGACGCCAAAGATGGTCCGGACAGGCTCGCGGCCTCTTGGCATTGCCGTTCATATGAGGTTCAATCTCATCTTTTAACATTTTTCTCTTTGTTTTAATGTTGATTTGTCATATATTATAAGGTCACTATGTCATTTATTTGGATGACAGGAAAAACAGCTACGCAGTCTAGATCTGCTCACAGCACCAACTTTAACAAACAAACATAATTCACTTCTTTTGAAAATGTTGTTTTATTGCAGTTGCTAGGTTTTACAATACATTTTACCCAATATTCATAACGGGTTTTTTAAAACTAACTAATGGAGTACAATTTTGGAAACACGTAAAGTCTTTATCTAAAAAAATAATCATCATCAAACAGCTCAAGGTTACTTTAACACATGATTCAAAAACACACATTTCATGTTTGATTATACAATCGACAATATACGGAACAATGGTAGACACTGAAAAGACATTAAAAAGAGAATCTCATTTAATGTGTTACTAAGTTAGATCATAGTAACACAATATACAGATCAAATATACAATATTACACGTTAAAATAAAAATAAAAAGATGAAAGATATGTTGACAGCCACATTCATCTTCCACTAACACTGCAATCAAATGTATAAATCCTCGCTCAGACCCTTGAAACCTGCTCTGTATTCCCCGTTAATGTCAGTTAAACAGCTGAACTCAAGGTGGAATGTATATGTATTTATTTCCCACATGAATTAAATTGGAATGTTTTTCATTGATTTTGGCTGAAGATGCTATCACCATAAGAGATAGTGCTGATTTTATATTTTTTAGTCGATGATATTATAATATTTATCCCTTTTTGGAGGATCAAAGTGTAAAAATATCAGGTGCTCTGTATTTGCAGCTTTTTCAGACACTCTTCTATTTCACCACGCATGGGATTGTTGTTGTTTCTTTTCATGGCTTTGTGCAGCTCTCGAATGCTGTGCCTTCGAAAGAATGACTCTTCTGGTATCTCTACTGCCTTGATGTGGTAGTGTAATGACTTGTTTATGTCGTTTAGATGGAAGAATACATGTCTTGCATAGATGTTGAACAGAACTTGTTGTTCTGGAGGTTCCAGGCGACTTTCTAACAGCTCCTGGAAAATCTCCCCAGCCTTATCTGGGCAGTGAGCTGACTTTGTATATATGGTTGCAAGGTCCATTTTCTTTACAAATGAAGAATCTGGGTAGAGAGAAATCACGTCTTTGTGGAGGCGGATCGCTCTTTCTATATCTGTGTTTGACACTGGGTGACCGTTTGGTGAACTCACCTTCCATTTATAACACAGTGCAGCACATCGTTTTAAATAACGGACATCTGGATGGTTTCTCAGAGCCTCCTCTGCCAAATCAATTGCCTCATCCACAGAGTCATAGGTTTTGTAAATGTTAAGTATTGTCCTTAACCCACTATGACTGCTGACAGGATTTCTCATAATCTTGGTGGCCAATTTGCGTACTTTATCTCGAACTTGTTCTCCATTCCTGGCCCGCATCATGAGGTACTGAGCAGCGAGGAACAGGTTCTCTGGATCCTGTCTCTTGGCATTTTTCATTTTCTCTAACATGTCTGGACTGGTCTCTGGATAATCAACACTGGCTGACACAAAGCTGACATACCACTCCACCATGTTCGGCTGCATCTCGCTGGCTTTTTGGAAGTAAACTGAAGCCAGCGACTTTTCTCTCTTGCTTTTGTACCTGAGCAGAGCCCAGCCTTTCTCAGCATAGATCTCTGCGTGTAAGTTGTGCTGCGATGAAGATTGGTATTCTTCCAACAGTGCATTAGCCTTTGACAACCATTCCAGACTCTTTGCTTCTTCTCCGTTGTGGTAATGCAGCCAAGCCACATTAGCATAGTTCACCAGCAGCCAGGGACCCTCACCTGCTCCCCTTGTGTGGCAAAGGGCCTCCGCAGCCCTCGTGAAGTATTTCCTGGCATCATCAGGGCAACCCAGGAGGAAGTGGATGTAACCCAGCAGATTGTAAATGTGACCCAGCCATCGGTTTCCCTCGTCAGTGCCGATATCCAGCAGCCCGTCCCTGATACGAGCAAGTTCGTTGTCATTGGTTTGTAGATCCCAGGTGAAGTGGCACTGCAGCGCAGCCAGTTTGGTTTTCAGGCTTGTTTCACGGTGAGCAGCACTGATGGAGATGAAAAATGAAATTCATTTCAAAGTGGAAAAATAAGGACAAAAATGTAAAATGAAGACATTTTTAAGCTCATTAGTTCTTTCTTTTAACCTTTAAACATAAATAACCACTGTAAAATGAGTTATCACAGTCCTAATTAAGTCTGTCAGTTGAACACCACTCTCTGTGTGTTTCTCATTTACCAATCTACTGCGGGCAGCAAATATCTCCAGCATGGGTGCAATCACACCACATTTATGCTCAAATTGAGCTCGTGGACAAGGTTTGCTCATCTTTTGACAGGAACAAAGCAAATAGACCACATCACACATGTGCTGTGCTCCCTCCACTGGTTTCCTATTCGTTTTAGGATTGATTGAAAACTGTTATTGTTGGTTTTTAAAGCTCTCAATGGTTTGGCCCCAGTTGCAAACTCCTTCTTCACACAAAAACCCGACTAAAACCTCAGGGTGATTGAGGATTGATTATTTACCCATGGAAATTAAAACTGCCCCCACCATCGAACATTTTAAATCACTTTTATAGACCCACCTCTTCTCCTTGGCCTTCACTTCAGGATGAGAATAGTCAATCCAGACACTTCGACCATCTTATTATTTTACTAAGTCATTGTTTTATATCTTGTTGCTATGCCATTAACACTGTCAACCCTGGCTGCTTTTAAATGTGCTCGAGTAAAAAAGTTGACCAGACATGACTCGAAAGTTCCTCTCTTCATTACCTTTTTTTTGGACAAAATGCACCCAACAATGGCGAACACGGCAAGAAGAATTCACTTCTGAGACTTTTCATGGACACTTCTTTGTGTTTGTTGCAGTCGTCTTGCTTTACTCGCGCCCAGTTGCTGTTGCCGCCATCTGTCTTGACATAAAACTAACCACTTCTTTTGTGCACCATGGTAATATTTTGTGATAACACAGAGAGAGTGTTGTGGAGCATGGGCGTTTGTTCATATTTAAAAGTTATGCATCAGGGCATTAAATAAAAATAAACCCTCATATTTGAGCTAAATGAACATTTCACTCCAGTCTTCTGCTTTTATTAACTTAACCCCACCTGTCTTTATGTTTGTTTCTTTTCACAACATAACCCTAAAATGATGTAACTTTTAATACATGTTTGAGTCGCTTTTTAAAACGATTTCCCGGCAGTTTCAGGAGGTTTTATGTCAGCGAAACCTCACCAACCCCGATGTGGGGGCTTTTAGCATAAATAGCTCGTTGTGGACATGGTACTGTTTAAATTTTAACCATAAACATGTAAATCCCATATTGAGTGTCGTTATTGACCGGTATTGCTAAGAGTGGCTAGAATAGCAATGAACTTGAGTCCTGACTTTTGCTGTAAATGGAACTTAGTATTATTCTTCGGCTACAAAAACCAAACTACATTTACTCTATAAGCACTTGCTGCAACATGCTAAATATACACAACATACATAGTAAAGTTCATTTCTACCAATAAAGCCTAAACACTCACACTTGACCTATAATATTCTAAATGAATAAATTGAACTCACCTCATGGTTCTCTGGTTTTCTCCTCTGGATGTTTCTGTAGATGCTGGTTTGAGATCGCTGGTATAAAGTCAGTAGCAGCTGTTCTGTAAATGATGGCATGCTGTTGAATAAAAAGACGCCATGCTTTTAAAGGGTAGCGTATCAACGCTGCCTACAATAAAAACAATAAAAAGACATGTAATGTCCACAGAGCAAAGTCCTGTCGTGATAGACGTGAGCATTAGTCATGACCATTAATTAGTCATCGAAACTCTGGTTTGTTTCGGACAGAAACACGAAACGAAAGTCGTGATCGACTTTCGTTTAAATCATTTTATATTTGCAGATTAAAGAAAAGTAATATGAACTCCATGGACACAAACATACTGTATCTCGGCCTGGCTATTGTTAGCAATACCAGTCGATAGCAACGCTCTACGTGGTATTTTGCATGCAAAACTGTGTAAAACATGTCTATGTTTATTGTGTGTACGTCTGATTTACTGTGAAACAAATACGACACAAGTGCTATTAATACTAAAAGTACACTTACAGTTTCATAGCTGGAAATCTGACTTCAGGGGTGTCCCGTCTACAAATGGGACACGCTATAATTCTGTTTGATTGTGCTGGTACCTGCTGTAATATAAAGAATATTCTCTTTCTAATAATCATTTCTGGAAAAACACTCATCACTTCACACTTCCACACAAATACCAGTTGCATGTGGAAATGTGAAAACTGTCTCAATGGCCACAAATCATATTTATTCACACACACACACCTGTTTAAATTTAAAATGTGAGTATCAGTGTGTATCTTAGTGTATCATAAAACCGTGCATATAAAAAGCCTGCGTCAGCATTCTATATCAGCTGGAGCGTTAGTTAGTTTTGTTTCCTGGTAAAAGAAATGCAGTAGTCAAGTCTAGAGATGATGAAGGTGACCGTGTTTGAATCATTAAAAGAGAGGAAATTGAGTTGAGCAATGAAGATGAAAGACAGCTCAAAATCAATTTGGACATTTTGATAGACATGTGACAGGGTTAAATGGTAAATGGTCTGTAATAATAAAGCACTTTTCTAGTCTGGATGACCACTCAAAGCTGCTTTACACTACAGTTTTTGCCATTCACACCTCACTTCCCAACAGCCTTTGTGCCCAGGTTCGAGCCCCGGTTAGAACAAGGGCCTTTCTGCACGATCTTCTCGTGTGTGCGTGGGTTTTCTCCACATTCTCCGGCTTCCTCACACAATATGGGAATTAGGTAAATGAGTCACTCTAAATTGACCGTAGAAGTGAGAGTGGATGGTTGTTTGTCTCTATGTGTGGCGCTACGATGGATTGGCGAACTGTCCAGGGTGTGACCCCGCCTATCACCCTATGTCAGCTGAGATTGGCACAGCACAGGTGGATGGACGGATCTCTTATACCCATTCACGTGCAATCGGCACAGCCGTCAGGAGCAATGTGGAGTTATGTGTCTTGCTATTTATGACAATGCTATTTGCAAAGAACCCTTTATTTTCACATACAAACATCTGTCCAAGGTGTACCCCGACTTTCACCGGACAACCTGCAAAACACAAACACAACATTAATAGAGTGGCCAACTGAATGTTTCAGGATTACAGACACTTTACAAACATTTCACTAAACAGAACAATAGCGAAGAATACTCACCTTGTGATCGTAAAACGGATATTTAAAGTTTGCGACAGCCCTATGCCATGGGTTTGAAATCCCTGGTCAGACATGGCTGTAGTTTAGTTGGGTCTGAGGTGAGCTACAGACAGCACCTGTTGGCCAGCCTGAAGCTTTGAAGGCCAGCCCAACATTGACCCAAACAAGCCACGGACACATGGCTGGCTGGGATATTTTAGAAACAAAAACATGTATGTATTTATGGAAAAATGTAATGTGAGTTAGACTTATTTTATTTATTGCATCCAAGCATAAACAAAAGACATATCATGCATACAGGGCAAAGTCCTGTCACAACAGCCGTGTGTGAGAGCAGTTGGAGGAGGAGCCCAGTTAGCTGACTCAGTCGAGAGCATATTATCTATGACATGCCCTAACTCTTGTTTTCTTGTAACAGAAACACAAAAACAAAAGTTGTGATCCATTTCCAGTAAAATCTATTTAATTTAATAATTGACAAGTTATAGCTCACTCCTTTCAACCTGTCGAAATATCTGTAAAGGGTCAAGTCAGTACATTACAAGGGCCAAAACAACAGTGAGATGCTGTTTTTTGTACGTTATTTGAATAATAACATTATTATTGATGCATGTACTTCCATCCATCCATAATCTACCGCTTTGTCCTCCACCGGAGGGTCGCAGGGGGTGCTGTGCCAATCTCAGCTGACATAGGGCAATAGGCGGGGTCACATCCCATGTTAGAGTTGTAGAAATCCACAATATTCCTGTTAAATCATCTGTTAAATACTTGGGCATACACATCGCTGAAGATAATCTGAACATTTGGACTATACCTTAGGTAAATGTAAATGATATTTACATTTTTGGTCTCAAAGAGAAATTTCTATTATTGGAATTTTGCAATGCAATTAAGTGTATATGGCAGGCCAACTTTAATTACATTTGGAACAGGAAGTCACAGTGTAGAATCTATCAATGACACTATTAAAATAAATTGGTTAAGATCCTTTTTGTGGAATGGAAACAACATTTGGTTTCACATCCCAAACTACATCTTTATAACATTAGGATGAATTAACTTCCCCCTTAAGCGTGATTATGACATAAATAAGCTCCCCATCAAATGATCTGCCTTCCAGTCTTACAAAATTGGAAAATTGCAAACATAACTTTGTTTAGAAAGAAATCTATTTGTTATGAAATTTGGTTGGAGAAGGAATTTGGTCTGCGATGCATCTCTCGCATAACACTGGAAATATTTGACCTTTTGATGTTTTTTTGTCCTACATTAATTGAAATGAAAGGAGGTAGTATCAAAGCATTCCCTCAGTCTGTAATTACAATGTCTTATCATTTATTTCAAAACAATGTAATCCCAAATCTCTCCTCCCTCTTGGTGAACAGTCACAGTCTAAAATGACCTAATATTCTAATCTGACAGTCTTTTGTCAAGAAACTATTGCACCAAAGGTGAAGGACACTAAAATACTGAATGATATTTATCCTCCTTTTAAATGTCAATTTAATTTAATTTAAACCACAACAATTGCTTCTTTTTTACGCTGAACATATTGAAACAACTGAACATCAAGGGTTAATGCTTTCTGGGCAGATGTATATGATTGGATATCATCTAAATGTATAATTTATTTTGAGAAAATGTTTTGTTTGATTTACCAAAGAAAGGTCCAACACATTATCCTCAGTACATTCTTCATACATAAAAGTAGGTATATGAAAGCGATTGCCTTGTCTAAAAAAAACATTTTTTCATTCTGTATGATTGTACCATGACAACGTTCTAATTGTATATTTTAGAAATCGCAAATAAAAGATGGAAAAAAAAGAAGAAAAATCTGCGCAGTTTACGTATATCGAAACAAAATGCCCTACGTTTGTTGCGTAGTTTTTGTTTTCCTGAACTACGGGCAAATCCCCCCTTTTCTGTCTCTGATTGGCTCACGCTCGTCTAGTTTAAGTCTTATCCAATGAGAACCAGGGAAGGGGCGGGCCTTCGCCCCGCTCGAGTGAAAACGATCCAAACTCTCGTTTGTTGCCGTAGCGTAGTTAAAAATGGCGGAGCTCAAGGAGGTGGACACTGCCCAGCTACACCAGGAGGACGTAGATAAGAAACGTGAGTAAACAGCTCTAGTTACTCACATTAACGTGAATTCCGTGACTTTAATCTAATTTAATTAGCTGCAGTTTGGTCGCCAGCAGCGCTGCGCTATACATTCACGGAGAATGGGAGTTAATAACTGCTGAACTAAACGAGGGCCTCACCGCGGAGCTCCGCCGTAGGACCCAAATAGACAAAAACAAACTGAGACAAAGGGCCAGAGACGAACATTGGCTGACTGTCTGCTATGTTCTTTTACCCGCACGAGTGCAAGTGTCTTCGTTATGAGCTTTGTCGGGGCCTTACATCTGCGTTGTTCCACACTTGAGGAAGACGCGGTCTCATCACGGAGCTGCGCCGCAGGACCGTAGAGCTGCTCTATTTACACACGAAACATGGAGACGCTTCAAGAGCAGCTGTTACAAGCAATTGTTCTAGAACGTATGCAAGCGTGTGTGAAATACTCTCTATTTCAACATGGGGATATTGCTCGATATCAACAGCCACACATTAAAATCTGTTTAAGTTTACGAAGCATGTTCGTTTATTGCTTTATCTCTCTACTGGAAACTAGCTGTTCTACTGCTGCTTCGTTTGATAAGTTTGAGTCAACCAAACTCTACCAAATGATTACAAATGTTCTGGTCACTCTCAAGTCACACACACAAATCATTTTATGCTGTTGTTCATCCAAGAGCCTAGAGGAATAGATTTTATTAGGTGAGCCTTTTGTAAAGAGATTAAAATCCATTTATAGTACAGTCAACATCAGTCCCTCATACAATCACGCTTAAAGAGAAAACCTTGAACTATTTCTGCGCTCAAATGTAAGCAAGATTCAGAGTTTCAGAGCAATGTCCCCTGAACTAGGATTTCTAACTTGGAAACTAGACTAGATTAGTAATCTCAGATGTACGTTTGCACCCGTGTTTTTTCCCTCCGACTTCTCAACTGGAATGTGTTTGAACTCAGGAATATTGTCTCTTGACCCACATATTAATTATGTGACCTTTTGTCACTTCTTCTTGTGTAACCTCTATATAACCTCTTGTAAATGTTCCAATGTCTGAACTATCCAAAAGACGTAAACCATACCAAATTGTGGTCCACTTCAATTCAGACCATGCCCACACCGTTGGGTCCTTTTGTCCTGAAACACTTTTTACACATGCTAATATGTTGTTTACCTACTGTACCTCTTGTGTCTCTGAAGGATGCGATGGTGGAGATGTGCCTTCAGCTGGTGACCAAGCTGCAGACAAAGCAGCCGAGAATGA
Source organism: Solea solea (assembly GCF_958295425.1). Classification (NCBI taxonomy): domain Eukaryota; kingdom Metazoa; phylum Chordata; class Actinopteri; order Pleuronectiformes; family Soleidae; genus Solea; species Solea solea. The sequence continues at coordinate 25,204,940 of NC_081142.1, read as the reverse complement.
AGCTGCTGCAGATAACGATACCAAACCCTCCACCACAACTGCCGGTAATCAAATAGAAGCTGTTCATCTTGTGTCCTTATTTGTTTTCTCTGATTTACAGAACAGAATGGTGCACTGCAACCAGACCCAGTGTTAATAGGAAGAGTGTATTGGTAAAGTTTAGTTTACGTGTGGATAATCCAATTCAATTTATTCACAAAGCACATTTAAAAACAACATTGTTGACCAAAGTGCTGTACAGTAATGAAACCAACATTTAAAAAAAAAAAACAGAGCACAACACACATAACCGGTGAGAGGCAAATAAATATCCCAGTCGAGTAGTTATGAAGGCATGTACTGTATATGTATGTATGGGCAGAATTGATTTAACAGTGGTAATTTGAAAAAAAGATGTTTTTTATAACACAGCTAATCTGCTTATCAAGCTTGAAATCAGAGTCAAATATGACCCCCAGATTTTTAACTATGGGATTGCTGTAAAGGGCGAAAGGACCAAGATCAACAGGGGGGTGGCAGAGGCCGCAGGATTCAGAGGCCTTGGAGGAGGACTCAAAGTCACTCATTTTAACACGCAAGCTTCTATCAGCCAAATAAGAATCCACGGCAGCCCCTTTAATACCCGTCCAATGCTTCAGACAAGAGAGGAGGATACTTTGATCCAACATTCAGGTCGAAGAGCACTAAAATGACAACATGACCAGAAGAATATCATTTAAGACGGTTAATAGAGCATATTTAGTACAGTGCAGTGTTTTAAACCCTCAAAATACCACTTCTGTTCAGGAAGGCTACCAACGGAGTGTGAACAACTTACCCCCGGATTTTTTGAAAGTAATGGGAGCTTAGAAATTGGTCTACAGTTTGAGCAGACAGATGGGTCAATGCTGGCTTTTTTGATGTTGAACCACAATGTCCGCTGTGGTGCACAGGGACACAGACTCAGACTGATCAAAGACAGCAGTGCAGGGGACAGATATTGAGGGAGGAGAGACAAGAGCTCTGGTTCCTTGTCACCAAAAACAGAGGAATTGTAGACCAGTAGACTGGGGAACATTTAGGAGAGCATTGATTGTGCCAAGTAGAATACAGGGCTTATGACAGTTTGATGTGATGACTTTGGTGAATGAAAACATCGCCGACTGTCTTTAAGCCCATCAAAAGACACCTGCAGCTTGTCCTTCTTCCACTTGCGCTCTGATCGTCTGACAGCCTGAGTGACATCGTTAAACTTGCGCTGAGGTGTAGATTTGGGGCTCCTGGTTCTCGAGAGTGGATTGAAAGTATGTAATCAGTTCCTCGGTGTTTAACGCAGAGGATCCCAGCACTGTTTGGGTGTCAGCGATGCAGGCAGCGATAAGGCCTTAGTGAGATAAGAATTAAGTTTGTATTGTTGATGAGAGTTCCGTCAGTGATTGGTCAGTCTCCTTGAATGTAAATATTTTAAATAATGACATATTTTAATTGATTATGAAGATAACCAGCCCTTTACTCAACTCTAATTTGTGAATGTTTTTTTAAGGAAGTTCAAGGCAGTAAAAATGTCATCATTAGGCCCCCATGAAAATTAAATGCTATATTGTCCTTACAGAGAGACACGTCTCCATTCAAACCAAACTGGAAGGACTGGAGGTGCTGGTTGACCTCAATGGAGGTAAGAGTGATTCTTTGGTCAATATTAAACAAGTCATTGTGCTTGAAGTCGTTGAAAAGGCTTGAATTTTGTTTTCAAGGTTTGAAAAGTGCTTGAATTTTGGATAATATGCTTAAAATGCTTGAAATACTGACTGTATTTCTTTCACAAAAATAGCTTATTGGCTGAACAATTAATTATTAGGTAAAGGAATAAGTTGTGCATGTGACGGTGACTGTTATAAAGCGTGATTTTGGTTGTTTATAGCAAGAGTCCATCTCTTTTTATATGATCTTTTTATGTTAATGTAAAGTCAATATTAATCTACCAAAGCGGCGAGGTACTGCAAAGGCATTAATCTCAGTTTGACCTTGGAAAAGGTGAATGAACCATGGAAATAACACAAAAGCAGAATAAATAAATTAATTCTGGATAGCAGATAGTGTTGCTAAATTCTGAGAATTAAGGGGAGCTTATGGGTATTAACTTTCCATATTTAGGTTATGTTATTCCAATACATGCAAGTTCATGATTTTAGATATTGGAACATGAGGTAATTGTTGATGCTGAAATGGTACTGCTACATACACAATTGTTATTGCACATACTGAAAAAATCATAAGCGATGGCATTAAATTCTGGCAGATGGTAATAATACTGGTGTGGTATTAATATGTAGGGGTTTACAGTTATTGTAAATATAACTTGTAAATGGTGAAGTGTGATTTCCTAAATGGCTTCTTAAATATCACATTTTTAAGCCACAGCACAAGAATCAAAAGCAAAATGAGGTGTTCTAACATGTCTTTAATCATTGTGTGTTGTGCTTCCTCAGCAGGACGAAAGTCGTGTCCTCTGTGTCCAGAGGAGAAGTTTAAAGCCTGTTATAGCCACAAACTCCGCCGACACCTGCAGAACCTCCACTGGAAGGTCTATGTAGAGTTTGAAGGTGAAGCACACACACACCCACTTCTCTCCCAGTGTAACTCCACCTTATGTAGAATCACAGATGTCATCATCATCAGAGCATTATGTTTCGTTGTGTTGTGTTTGTGGATAGTCAGACTTGATTAATAATAAACCTATTATATATATATATATATATATATATATATATATATATATATATATATATATATATATATATATTGTTTGTGGGGCTCATTTTGGCCAGATTGTATAGAGGTCCCACACAGTTCTGGGAAAAAATATAAAGGTAAAGAAGATGGGCAAAAACACAATATTTTAATATACACGATACTAGTATACATTTTGTATGAAGGTGAGATCTACTGTCATTCAAACAGCAGAGTTGTTGTTGTTGTTGAACAGGTCAGAGGATGTGTATCTGTCACCTGCCCTGCAGAAACCTGAAGCCTGGCCTCAGTGGAGATCAGGTGAGTGATTAAAACCAGACCACCTGCAGGTCACATTACTGCTGTAGCTTTGAGCTAACGTGCGTCTCACACACACACACACACACACACACACACACACACACACACTCTGGTCACTTCTTGCTCAAGAGTCAGTTATTTGTTTTTGAAAATGTTATTGTTTTATTTGTTGAAATCCTCCTCGTGTCCAGGTAGATATTATCGAAGACCGTGTAAAGAGATGAAAAATGTTTCTTCTGACTCTTCTGTCACTTCACGGCAGAATGTGTTACTAACCACCAGACATGGAAAACACACACTTTTAGGAGTGGATTGATGCTGAATACATCATATCTGAATCATTCATTCACACTAAACATCTTCAAAATGGATAGTGACAGGTATGCAGGAAATGTTTCTCTCTTTTTTTTTTTTTGCCATCATGAGGCAGGTTGAGGCAGAAACACCTTTATTCCGTACAACCACAGACACTAAACACAATAAGAAGAAGTCCCAACAAAAAGTGCCAAAAAGTGCCACATTTTCCCTTATAGTGTGTGTAGATTGCAGTTTGTCACTGCATACTGTCCATTTATGTTCCCCATTGCACAAATCTTATGTCTAATGTCTAATATTAATGAATGCGATAGAGATAAATTGTGGATTCTAGCTATAATTCTTTTTTTCTTTATAAAAAATAAAATAAAAATTAAGAAAATTAAAAATAGTTTGTACCATATGCTATCACAGTGGTGACACCCATTTTTGTGAAAGCAATATCTCAAGAGACTGAGTGTGAAACAGTCCAGATGAAAATCAACACCTCCCGAGTCCGAGGCCCCACGTAGAGGAGTTTAAGTATCTTGTGGACTTATTCACGGACTGGGGCAGCGTCTGCAGTGATGCCGTCACTGTACTGGTCTGTTGTGGTGAAGATTCAGGTTCACAAAGCTTAACTGGGCATCAGACAACAGGGACAATGAAACAGAGGGAGAGAGAGCGAATCACAAGATCACAGATACAAGCAGTTGAAATGGGCTTTCTCTGCAGGGCGGTTGGGCTCAGCCTTTGAGAGAGGTGAGGAGCTTAAAGGACGTGTTCACGGATGACATGCTTACATTTTAATGGCCCAGGGTCAAAGATCAAGGTCTCCGTGGCTTCACAAAATATGGGTTTAGCCTCCTGACCATTCAATTTCAGAGCCAGGAGAATAATTGTATAATCATGGACAAATGTAGTAGGAACTCATGGATACATTTAAAGTTGCTTAATGAAGTGAAAGATGAATCAAAATAGTGATTTCAATGCACATTTCTTAAAAACACAGCTGATTATAAAAAGTGAAAGTAATATTAAAACATTTGCGTTCATGTCACACTCTGTCCGTGTGTGTTTGGTATAATCCACTTGTAGACCTCAGGAAGACACGTGGCCCACTACCACTGTGTGGTGTGCTCTGTCACCATCGCCCGTAAGACAGACATGGTCAGCCACCTCAAACGCCACGTCAACAAGGGAGAGACCGAGGCCAGTTACTCCAGCAGCTCTGAAATACCATTTGAAGAGCCGGGTAGGTTATCTCACGGACTCTGTATGTTTACAGGATATTATTGTTATTCGGCCCCAGCCCGACGGGTACATTTTGATTGACAGCTTTGTTTTAAAAAGCCCAAACTCGTTAACAGCTCGACTTTAGTCAAATGTGCGCACGCACACAGTTTTTTTGCCTTTCGTCAAGAATGAGTCATTTATACATTTACATAGGACTCAAAGAAATAAAATAAGTCCTCTGTTAACATGGTAACATCTTAGCACTCTAAATAGGTCTAAGAGTAGAGGGAGGCGGGGTATAATTCCGGAGAGCTCTGGGTCTCGACTAGAGCTGCAACTAACGATTATTTTCATAATCAATTAATTGATCAATTAGTCGATTAGTTTCTCGATTAATCGGCTGGTCCATAAAATATCAGAAAACCTTAAAAATGTTGCAAATTATGATGTTATCAAATGTCTTGTTTTGTCCACAAACCAATGATTCACTTTGAATGATTTCTTTGTTATCCAGAGCAAAGACATTAAGAAAATATTCACATTTAAGAAGCTTAAACAATCGGAAATCTTGTTTTAATCATGAAAAAAGCTTCAAGCCGATTCATCATTATCAAAATAGTTGTCGATAAATTTAGTAATCGATTCGTCGATGAATCGTTTCAGCTCTAGTCTCGACTCTCCTCATCTGGTGCACCTGCAGCCATGGCTTGCAGAAGAGTGTGGGCATGAGCATGTATGGCCAGAGGATTGTTGCCCTCTTGTGGAGGTCCTGTATTATCACTTTAGGCACGAGCCAGTCTTTGTGCTGTTTAGAGTCCAGGGTTCCTGCTGTGCTTCACAGAACAAAGCATCCACTTTGGCGTCTTTCTCCCGAGCCCGTGCAAAATAATAGAAATGAAGCCTGAATCTGACGGGTTCGGGCAAAGATCTTCAGCTCTAATCTAAACGAGTCCCAGAGTGGGAACATCTCAACACACAACCCTTGTATGTTCTTGTGTTTGGAGATGTTTTGGTCTGTTCTTTAGTCTTGAGTCAATCAGTGATTGTATACTTGCAATGTTTACTTTTTTTTTAACAGCGTTACATACGTACCTCGAAACGAGACATCGTATAGAGAAAGTTCTGTTTCCGTATGGATAGGTCGTGGCGAGGGTTTGATTACATAAAGCAACACTCTGTTGTGTGGTGTTTGTGCGTCTGCAGCTCCTTCTGGTCAGGCGTGTGAAATCATGAAAGAGCTTGATACTAACGTCCAGCTCCTCCCAAACCAAACTGGCTTCCAGAAGAGTGACACCTACTTCAACCGCAAGATGAAGTCCAACAGGTCAGTGCTGGCTTTCAGTGTCAATGTAATTTAACTGTGATCATTTTCAGTACAATACAGTACTGTATGTTGTGTTTTATTGTGCAACCTCTGTTGGTTTTAAATTGATTGACGGCTGAATAGAGTCATTTTTATAAAGTTACTGCTAAAGCTCAGTATTATATGACATAATGCTGTAAAACTCAAATTTGAAAACTGGACAGAATGATGTCAAGTACCAAAATAAAAACATGAGCCTAAAAATATAGAACATTAACCATGCAAATAGAGTAAAACACATAACAAGCCAATAAAAAAGGGAGTCCAACTGAGCCTGTGTGAAACGTGATGGAGTAAGAGAGTGAGCTTTAGAGTGAGCGATGGCCCCGAATCAGCCACGTGGATGTTTGTCAAAAAAGAAAAGCAAATTAACGTCAAACTAAACTTAGTGAAGAGACCATGATGCACCGCGGGTAAGAAACATGATCTTCAACCCTGGTAAAAGGTTCTGTAGTGTGAATGGAGACCGTGAACAGCAGCAGACAGACTGTATTAATACTATATTTTGAATTATAATTGGATTTGAACAAAATGTGTGTGTGTGTGTGTGTGTGTGTGTGTGTGTGTGTGTGTGTCTTTCAGGCAACTGGTGTTTTGTTCACTGGCGGTTCTGGCTGAAGAGAGGAACCCACTTGAGTGTCTGGATGCTTTTGGAGGCACAGGTGAGACACTTCTACCACCACAGGACATTTCTCCTGAAAGGTGGTTTGTACTTAAAGAGAAATGAAACGTGTGTAGGACAGTTAGAATCATTTTAAATCCTGAGGGCCTGGAATGACTGGTAAAGATTCAGGCTCCCCCTTGTGGCTCTTTGTGTTTCAAGTCATTACGTGAAATATTAAAGGAGGCTAGAATGGAAACTCAAACTTATGTTGCTTTTAGGTTTAGCTCTGTGTCCTTTCTTTTCAGCCTCTGCAGAGCAGCACTACACAGTTCATCACACACAATTTTTAATAAAAAAAAAACAATAATGTCAAGCTTATTGTAGCTCATTCTGAGCATCTACAGTCTCTTTATAGTCATAGTTCTACTTTTCGGGAGCGGAGTGTCTTCTTCTGATGTCCTGAACGACAGACGATGATTAAAAATGTTCTCATTTTCTGCCTCTCAAAGACCCACAGTCTGCACGGTACATGTTCAAATATAAATATAAAGAGAGTGGTGTTATAACTGTGAAATTATAGTTCCATTCAAAATGACCACTTTCAGACTTTCCAAATACTGTCAATTTTGTCTTAAATGATCAATCTTTCCAACAAAACGTCTAAAATCTAAAATATGAAAATATCTATTTGAAAATAGGAATTCCAGTTATTACTAGTTTGCAAAATGTTAGATATTTTTCAGTAATTCTTTGGTGCATAGTTACCTCAGAAATGACAGTTCTCACTAATGTTTGGAAGTAGACCTCAATAACTCCCACTTTTATTTTGAAAACCCCCCAAAAACAAATGTTTCCCATTCACAATTGACGCGATGATGGACATTAACTGTGAGTGCTTTGCATTACCATCTAATTACAAAAATCTCATATTCTCCCAGCCCTAATTCCGAATGAACTCTGTTTCCTAGTGAGGCATTTAAAACTCCACACACGGATATTAAAATAATATGTAAATAAAATGCACATGTTTGTGTCCATGGTCTGGCAGGGATTACAGGGCTCCAGTGGGCCAAACACCTCCGCAGCGCCGTCAAAGTAACCATAACGGACATCAACGAGACGTGCGTGAAAATGATCAGAGAGAACTGCGAGCTCAATCGCATCCGAGTGGACGGAGGCTCGCGGGGCCTGCGGGCGGCCGACGGGGGCTTGAGTGACGTTGACGGGACGCCCATCGCTACGGTCGAGGTCGCCAAGATGGACGCTAATGTCATCATGCACCTACGACCTTTTGACTACATGTGAGTGAGATTTGTCGACTTGTTCTTTTAGGTCAGGGGTATTCAATGACATCATCATGTCTAAAATGCATCCAACAGAACAAAAAATGACCCGTCATTTGTTTTTTTGGTATCAGATTCATAAACGAATAAGTAAAATAACAAACCGTTTTTCCATTTTTCGAGTTTGGAATCTCAGTTGAATATGAAAAGAACGAATGATACACGGAAACAAAATGTTTCAGCCGTCTTCAACACACAGCCCCGCCCCTCTAGGGTTCCTGGTAATCCTTCTGGGAAAGTTTGGGGTTGGAGGGAAAGTTTTGCTGGAAATGCAGCATGTTTTTTTGTATCAACTTTCCCTACTTTCGAGCGAGCCGTGTCTTCTCATTCCCAAATCTCTCTTCCAGTAAACATTCAATTTTCATTGGCTCATTTGAGTGACACTATGATTATGGTAAACAATTGTCGTATTAACTGGATTAGCTGTGAATCCTCAGCTGAGAACCAGCTGGAGAGCTGCAGACGCGCTCTGACTGGAAACATGGTGGCCAGCAGGAACACATGAGGCTCCCTCATAAAATCTAGGCCGACTTAAGTCCACGATACCTTAAAATTTTTTATTTATCTCGGCTTTGTCTGACTGAAAACTGAAGTTTTGTTAACTGCAGAAACCGGTTCAGCAGTTTACAAAAACATCACATTTATGAAGAATAGGAACGTATAAATCACAGAAATGTAACGTATTCTGTGTGTTTTAACACAGAATTTCAAACGTCACAGAATAGATGATTTGAACTTCTATGATGGAGGCAGCGGTGGACGATTGCAGACTTAAGGAGAGCGTTTGCCTGCAGGTTCACTTTGCTCTGACTGTGTGCCACTACCTCCTACATCTACTTACTTATTTATCTGTCATTGTATTGTCATTTAACACATTATAAGTCAAACATTTCCTTGTTTTCTTTATTTATATTGCGCTTTTCTTACATAGAAAATGCAGTGTGCTTTATATAAAAACACCGCCACTCGCCCCAGTCACACATTTACCCTCCCGGATACATTCAAATTACTTAATGAATACAACTGAGAGACGGCTGATGAGGAAGCACCAGGTAAACAATAATAGCTTAAAAAAAGATGCCGTAAATGGGGTGACATGACAATTACAGTGAGTATTATCCAGTGACTGACGTGTTTCTCCTTGTTTTCATTTAAAACCTGTATTACTTGGTGTATTACAGATGTTTTCAAGGCTTTTCCTTGTTTTGTTTTTTTTGCAACATTAGAGAAACCTTCTCTGAGTCGCTGTATATGTTGAATCTTTCAGTCACTTGGATCCGTTCGGGGCGACGGTGAACTACCTGGACGCCGCCTTCAGAAATGTCCGCAATCTGGGCATCGTGTCCGTGACGTCCACAGACACCAGCTCTCTGTACGCCAAGTATCCCAACGTCACCCTGCGCCACTACGGCTGCAGCATTGTGCGTACCGAGTATTACCGGGAGCTGGCTGCACGCATGGTGGTCACTGCTGTGGCCAGGTAAGCTTTTATTTCTTTATTTTACATCCGAGTTGTGATGCAGATACTTAATCTAAACGTAATCCTGATTTGTGTGCGTGGTGCAGAGCAGCGGCTCGCACAAATAAAGGCATCGAGGTGCTGCTGGCTGTTGCACTGGAGCATTTTGTGCTGGTGGTGGTGAGAGTCCTCAGGGGTCCCACGCAGGCGGACGAGTCCACCAAGAAGTTACAAAAACTGGTCCACTGTCAGTGGTGCGAGGAGAGGGTCTTTCTGAAGCACAGCATCATGGTGGATGGTGAGTCCTTTACCAAGCTTTGTTAGAGCGTCATGACCTTTTCATGACCCTCGAGTTGTGTTTCCACTAGCGTAGTCTGGCACAGAAGAGCGGGGCGAGCCGGGACCATAGTGGAGAAGGGTCATCAGTATTAACACTGGTCCTCAGTAGTCCAATCACATCCAGATCCAAGTTCAGGTTTAAATGCTTAGATTCAGATCACAGAAACCACATTCTTCTCTGATGATGACCACTTTGTTTTCATCATTCATTCATTCATTGATTGATACAACACATCTATGTTACTTGACCAAGGACACGTCAGCATGTTGACTCACTCATGGGTTAGACCAGGGGTGCTCAGTACGTCGATCGCGATCTACCAGTCGATCGCAACGGTAGCGTGGGTAGATCGCATAACGTTAAAAAAAAATAGACTTCAGCCTATCATCCATCCTGTCACTTGATTGATATACAGGGCAGCCAGTCAGCTGACATCTGACTTTTTCTGACACTTAGGTCACTGCGCATGCGCAAACAACGGCGCTAAGTGCAGCAGCAAAACTAACAAGATAGCTAGCGAGTTACCTCCAATTTTTCTCTTAAACTTAAGAAAGGGTATAAAAATGAGTGGGGGAGCTGGACCAAGTTAAAAGACAAAAACGTATCACTTTCATACAGAATGGGAGGATGGCTTTTGTTCACGATGACATTTTCGAAGTGCGTTTGATGATCATTTGTTAGTGTGCTTGAGGCTGGCTGTCAGCAGCTACTGTGCTGATTCCATTCAGTGCAAGTCATCAGAGTAAAGTCAGGTAATGACAAAAAATGTACATAGTTGATTGTGTTGTGTTGTGCAATATGGGCTCATGTGGTTATGCAAGGTACATCAACATACATTGTACATATAAAGAATTCTCAATATATTTATAAATAAATATATGTTTTGCATTTTTGTAGTAGGTGGATCATTTAGACTTGGTCATTTTATAAGTAGCTCGCATGCTGAAAAAGTGTGAGCACCCCTGCGTTAGACTTTCTTATCTGTTGTGACCTAAATGACAATATAAATCATGACGAGAGCAAATGTTGTGCATTAAGCAGCGACTTATCGACGGCCATGTCTGTAACACCTAATATTATATTATTTTGAATTGGTAAACAATTGAATTGAATTAGTGTGTCAGTGAAACCAGTTGCAGGAGCTGTTTTATTTAAGATTTCCTGTGGAGCCATTTTCCCACACACAGTCCTGTGACCTACATCAGACTGTTTTATGATTTATTCTTGTTAAAATGTGTGTTGTGAGTCTTTAGAAGCTGTAGCATCAGTAACACACTGATTACAGGAGTCTCTTTGAACATCTACAGATATAGCATCTCTGCAAATGTTAGAACTATTATTCAGAGTTGTGAATAGAAGCCGTCCAGTCTGTCTTAGATATAAATTGTTGGGTTGGTTTGTTGCTTTTCAACATTCCGAATTTACAGGTTAGGCTAAAATAAGCCTTGAGCTTCAGCCTATTTCTTTTTCGGTCATTGACGTTGAGAAATGTAAACCGAATAAAAACTCATTCATTCATTCATTCATTCATTCATTCATTATTCATGTCCTGATTGTGTTCTTCCAGACACACTCCCCTGTAACTGTCATGGAAGTCTGCCTGGGAAGACAGCAGTGGAGCTGGGACCAATGTGGTAAACAGCATCAGTGTCACTCAACACGACACCAATAAACAATCACATGTGTGAATGCAGAGGTGGAGGAGTGTCAATACGGTTCAGTACGGCTGGGCGATAAATCCATATTATCGTCATATTTTGATATGGTATCTGTGATGACTTTTCCTGGTTTTAAATGTATTATACTGAATACATTTAGTGAAATACACTAAATATCTTAATTTAAATATTAATGTTGATTAAAAATACATGGAATTGACATAATTATGTTTTTAAAAAGACTTCATTTTAAGTGTAATTATTTGTGTTCTAGCACAATCTGACCATGTTTATAGTCAATGTAATGTCATGGTTTCTAACACACGTAAACATCCCTTCATGTAACACTAAAAAGCCAAAGGATCTAATACAGTAACACAGATCATAAACAATAGATATTTTAATGTATTGCCAGTCAGTCATCATCTACCGCTTTATCCTCCACCAGAGGGTCGCGGGGGGTGCTGTGCCAATCTCAGCTACATCGGGCGATAGGCGGGGTACACCCTGGACAGTTCGCCAGTCCATCGCAGGGCCACACACAGATAGAGACAAACAACCATTCACTCTCACACTCACTCCTATGGTCAATTTAGAGTGTCCAATTTACCTAAACCCCACATTGCATGTTTTTGGAATGTGGGAGGAAGCCGGAGAACCCGGAGAGAACCCACGCACACACGGGGAGAACATGCAAACTCCATGCAGAAAGGCCCTTGTTCCAACCGGGGCTCGAACCGGGTCTTTTTGCTGCAAGGCGAGAGTGCTAACCACTACATCACCGTGTGGCCCTAATGTATTGTCACTCTACTTAAAGAGTAGAGTGACAATACAATCCAGAGAAATAACTTGTGTTCCGCTTTATATTCCAATATATCTAATATAATGAGATATAGACTCAAAATATCCAGATATTATTATTATTGGCCACGCTGCCCAGTCTTACCGTAAAGCTTTTCCTCCACTTACTGTAATCACAATAGTAATACTTGACAAAGTCTCTGTAGATAATGATGAATCTGCTGAAGCCTTTCCAGAGTTATTTGCTATGTGAACAATGTTAGAAAAGATGTGAGATGTGAGAAAAGATGTTAATGTCTCTTTTATATTATGTGGATGGAAAATGCACAAAAGACTAAAAAAAAATGCACATTTTATTTCACCAAATGTTCCTTTTTTTAAATTCTGTTAAAGTGAGTGATACACGTGTATGTCCAGACAGTTTGAGCAGAGTTACAGGTGTGTTGGTGTGCATGTCCAGGTCTGGTTCTCTGTTTAACACCGGCTTCCTGAGGAGGATGCTGTCGGCAGCAGTGCAGCACAGCATGGATGACATCCAGCCTCTCATCAAAACTCTCATCTGTGAGTCCGAGTGCACCACGCTCAAGGCTTTAGTGCACGGGCCAGCTGCCCTCACCAACCAGGGTAAAGCAAAGACCCCACGTGTGTGTGTGTGTGTGTGTCGGTGTGTCGGTGTGTGATTTTAGCTGAAACACATATTCATAGGATATTGTGTTTCCTCTGCAGTGGAGTGTGGAGTTGTCATCAAGACCTTACAGAGTGGAGAGGAGTCGGGTCCCGATCAGTCAGGTGAGTGAGTGAGTGAGTCAGCTGTAAATCCCTGTAATTCTGTCTGGATTTATACAGATTGACACAAAGCCTTGAAGTGGTAGTTATGTTTTTTTAAAGTGTGTTTGTATGACGTCGTGACACATGGTCGGCACTGAGTGAGCTGTAAACAACCCTGGTGAAGCAGGAGTCTCTTACCTTCACACACTTGCCCACAGATTTCTGTGCCAACTAGTCATGCTAACTATCCCACAGCTAGTGCTGACTGGAGCAGACTCTGTCCAGCTGTGAATTGTGGGTAAAATCAGGCCAATAGTCTTGCAGTTTGTCCCCATCTTTAGGAAAACTTGAGATGCAGAAACAAACAAACAAAACATGGCTGACGGGGGCACAAGAAAAATCTTATTTTAGGGTCACTTAATAATATCTACAGCTGCTTGGACATGTCCTGCATCACTGTCTTCTTTAAACTGTAGGAACTTAAAATAAAGGTCTCCAGATTTTGATAAACCATTAAACATGAAATTCTCTGCAGGGAAGAGGAAGACTGGAGAGGATTCTGGGAACGTGCTAAAGAAACTCAAGTCTGACTTGTCTCTGGAACACCCACCATTCTATTACAGCATCCATCGCCACAGCATCCGGGGCAGGAACATGCCAAAGTAAGTCTACTCTGGCCTCTGGTGAAGAGTACAGGACGTCCACCATTTTCTACTGTCATGCTGAGTTAAACTGGGGCAGGGAATAGTGTCCCATCTCACTTTTGTTTTCATTTATCAGACCAAGAATAACAAATGAACAACTCAAAATTTACAAATAAACACTTCTGACATTTCCAAAAATATTCAGTGACCAATAATGTCATGAGCCTTCCATGAGTCTGTGAGGGGTATCGTCTTCCCTCACTGTAAATATCACGTTTAAGAAGGACTCATGAGTTCTCAAAAGGGTTTAGTTCACGTGAGGAAGGAGCCATGTCATCATTCTGTCATCTTCAAGGACAGTAGAGTACTTGGATGCATGTGATCATCTTAAATCTTCTCTCTCCTTTCCCAACCCCCCCCCCCCCCCCCCCACTTTGTCTAAGGTAAATGATATAGGGTGTCAATCACTTTAGGCCACACCCTCCCTCATTACAGAAATACACATCACCTGATCATGTTTAAATCCAGTTCAGCATTCAAGTTCATATAGCTTGGAGTTGGAAAATATGCATAAAAATGACAATAAGCTCAAAATACTCACATGCCTAATTATGCATAGTAGGGATGAGCTTATATAATACTAGTCAAAATCACTGACTGTAAAAATGGGAATCAAAAGCAGCAAAAGCATGTTAGCGGAGTATGTGAAGTGTTGCTAACATTGTTTACAAGCTGTAAAGGGACTGTGTCGGACTGATTTCGGGAGCGGGAGAAAATGGAGGTAGATATCGGTATAGGACACAAAAGTGATATCAGGCCTTCCCTAATATTTAGCAAGTATTTCTCAGATATTCCCTCATTAAGTTCCATTGACATAAAGTTTATTATAAAAAGCATTTATGATAAACGGTCTTTATTTATATGAGCTTTACACTACAGTTTTTGCCATTCACATACAGCCTTAAGAAGCAACGTAAGGTTAAGTGTCTTATGGGTTCGATTCATGGCTCCGCTAGTAACCTTCCACTTAGAGGAATACTTCACTGATTAGCATTTAGCTTTGTATTACTAGAATAGGGCAAGTATTTTTGAAACATTGTGCTTCCAATCCAATCCAACTTTATTTGTTAAGCACTTTAAACAAACCACAGTGGACCAAAGTGCTGAAAGTGCTGGTTCTAGAGATCTGGACGGTAAATGTGTGAAACCAAACATGCTCATACAGAACATGTGATTTTCATTCTTTTGTTTTTTGTGTCTGGACAGGCTGAATAAGTTCCTTCAGTACCTGACAGAGGCCGGCTTCAGGGTGGGTCGCACTCACTTCGACCCCACGGGGGTGCGAACGGATGCAAAGTTGGAGCAGTTTAAATCTGTCCTCACCAAGTACAGCGTGCCCCCGAACACCAACGCCGCCACCGCCGCTCAGATAAACGTGAGCACGGACAAAACGGCATGAGAAACACACCAGCAGCGTCAGAGGCTCACGCTCGACACCACAGACTCTTCTGTTCTCAGTCCCAGCTTCGATGTCGACGTCTTCGATGCTAAAACACAAGCAGCGTTCTAACTGCACTGATATCTGCTTCATGTCTGTGTTCGTGTGCCGTCTCAGAATCTCTTTCATTTTTTATTCAAGCTGAATTACGAACTGAACCAAGCTTATTTTGTCCACCATGTCTATTTATTTCAGATTTCTTTAAAAAATACATGTGGTACAAGTCTTTTTTTTATAGCAGTTGTATTATTTTTGTTTCTTATGCCTTGAAAACAATAAAGATTTCTTGTGCAAGGACTGAATTTGCCGTTTGTCTTTGCTTGTTGTTTTTTTTCTCAGCTAAGAAC
This sequence comes from Solea solea, assembly GCF_958295425.1. Lineage (NCBI taxonomy): Eukaryota > Metazoa > Chordata > Actinopteri > Pleuronectiformes > Soleidae > Solea > Solea solea. The sequence goes on along the minus strand of NC_081142.1, from coordinate 25,189,555 downwards.
TTTTTAAGATAAAAAATGATATATTCCAGAGATAATTTTGTTTCCTTGTAAAAAGTTGAAGATCTATTGTTTTATACTAGGCAGACTTCCATGACAGATTAGAAAGTAATCTTGTTCAGTATGTTCTTACTTAATGTAGATTTCCAGATTAGGTATTGTGATTTAATACATGTTTGGTATTTTGACATGTGGTCATAGAAAAGCACTCACAATGTTATTGATTTGATGGAAATCATTTGGTTAGGTGAGTCAAATATGAGTTAGTGCTCTTGCCTTTGCAGCAAGAAGACCTGGTTCTCCAGACCTGGTCGGAACAAGGGTCTTCCTGCATGGAGTTTGCATGTTCTCGCTGTGTGTGCGTATGTTTTCTGCGGGTTCTCCGGCTTCCTCCCACAGTCCAAACACACGCAGAGATTAACTGGACACTCTAAATGGACTGTAGGTACGGGTGTAAGAGTGGATGGTTGTTTGTCTCTATGTGGCCCTGTGATGGACGGGACGAAAGGTAAATGATCTTTTTAACCTCAGAAGAAGACGTACGGTACACATTACAGATATAACAACAGGACGGAAAATGATTCACCTAAACCTGTTTCCGTCTGGACGGCTCCTTAAATATCATGCATAATAAAACATCACTTGGAAATGATTCATTTACTGTATTGGGTGACAAACTCTCTCTCTCACCCTCCCTGTGTCTCCTTGTGTTTTTGAACTTAAAACGGTGTTTTAACGGCGTGTCCACACAAGAGCCAAAATCTGCGGCTAACAGCTGAGCGGCTAAAAACAACTACTTCACCAACTCAACTTTTATTTTGTAGGGAAATGTATCGGAGCTAAATTACACATTTTATTTAGGAAATATAAATAACAAAGTAAAGTACAGATATGTGAAAATGACACTTAAGTACAGTAACAAAGTATTTGTACTTTGTTACATTACATTGCTCAACAGGGCCCCCAAACTTCTTTGAAACGCCTCTGCACGTGTGAAGGGGGGGGGAGTGAGTTGGCTTTTGTGAGTAATCGTCAGAGGAGGAGGGCGTGTCTCCTCCTCCTCCTCCTCTTCCCTCGGGTGTAGCCGCGTCTCATCGATGTGGTGACGGTGTTTGTACCTGAGGACCGAGCTCTACCTGTGGATCCACTCTCAGCAGCAGCGCCATGGGGGTCTCCGCGTCCAGTCTGCTGGATGACAACAAGTCCAACTACATCAAAGGTAAAGAGGGGACAATGTTTTGTGGAGCGAGGCGGCGAGGACGCACCGCGTTACCGCCGCCGCCGCTGCTGCTGTCTCACTGCTGCTGTCTCTCTGCCGCTGTCTCTCTGCCTGCTTTCCCCTCTAATCACAGAAAACTTGGTGAACTTGCGGCACTTCTGCTCCTCCGTGCTGTTACACAGCTTCATGTCTGTTCGGTCACATATAACCGCCCTTCATTCAGCAGCTCACAAACTCAGGTGTCTCATCCCCTCACTTTGAGTCTCTGTCTCCATGTTAACTGTGTTTTTGTGGAAACAACCCGGTCAACCAGTTTCATTAGACACGAGAACGTCTCTGCGCCGCCGTCGCAAACCTGTGAGGCAGGTTTTCTTGTATCTTTCCACAGGAAAAAGAAGAAAAAAACATTCCAGTTCCACTAAACTTAAATCCATGCCATACACATGGACTCTCTCTCTCTCTCTCTCTCTCTCTGTGTCTCTGTCTGTCTCTCTGTCTCTCTCTCTCAGGATATTGTGTCTGCTCCTCACTTTTAAAGGGCTGTTCAGAGGTTAACACCTGCTTGGGTTAGGT